>NC_139948.1:19264771-19600150 GCF_963454915.1 Gymnoscopelus microlampas
CAAAGAGGTTGTTTCCTGTTGCACTATTCATCACCTTCCCTCCTCTCGTGCACGCACGCACACACAACACTGTTATAAGTAATAGCTATTAAAGCCACTATTACATTATAATTTATCAATGAGTGGTTATCTAACAGGCAATGATGAACAGAGGCTACAGTACATACTTTAAGTTTGTTACGATGGAATGGTTTGAAGGGATGGCAAGAGTGAGAGTGCACTTGACCTTACATTACTTAAGTTTATGCTTACTGAGTGGAGTTTAATATAGAAACAGGAGATGCATTCTGATGGAGAAAATCTTTAAATAATTGATGGACTCCTGGCTGCTTTCATACAGAGGGATCACGGGTTTGTCTGTGAGCCAGTGAGGATGCTCACAGACAAACTCAGCAACTCACACATGGGAGGTGGAGGGATGCCCCTCCACCTCTCTCTCTCTCTCTCTCTCTCTCTCAGGCACGCACGCACGCGCGTGCGGTGTACACACACACACACGCGTGCGCACGCGCACACGCACGCGCACGCACACGCACACGCACACGCACACGCACACGCACACGCGCACACGCACACACAATTAAATTCACTTCCTCTGACACCATTTTTTCACTACAACGGGAATGCATGAAACCCAATCAGAATCCAATCTGATACAAGTCATCTCTCATGCCATCCGCATGCACGTGGCTCACTAACAATCCAGTACGAAAGACAAATCCTGTGACTCGCGTGCCCTCACACCGTTAATCCCAGAGGTCCTGATAGGCTGAAAGTTGGCCGTGGCTATAGTCTTTCAATGATGGAAGGATGGGTGGATGAAGGGGTGGGGGATCTAGAGGCGGAAGTGACATGGGATGGAGGTGGAGGGGTGTGGGGGTGGGGATTTGCATGGGCCAACAGCTGGACTGAAAAAAACTGGCTATTTCAGGACGGGATTTATACGTTTGGTTGCTACCTCAAATCCTGAGAGAGCTCAAGCTTTAACCAATGGTTATTACGCATATCAATGTCTACAATCTGCCTTTTCAGTGGAATATTTACATCACATGTTTCTATGTTTCATCTTATGTACTGATACTACAGTTCATTCAGACCACATGTTTGTATCATTTGTTTGATTTTCAAAGATAACGAACCCTATTTATTATAAACTATTCAGGTCTATACTTTTCCCATTTAGACAGAGATGCCCTGCAAAATCATCTGTTAATTTAACTCTTGAGGGTGTAAAAATGGACCTTACCAGTCCATGTAAGGCAGTGGTTCTCAAACTTTTTTCGTGTCAAGGACCCCCAAATTGATGTATTTGGCCCACGGACCCCCATCTGAATTTTTTTTGTGCCAGAAACCCCCGGAAGCAAAGATTTGTGTTAAAAGTGTTCACTTAAAAAATTATATATATATTCAAAGATTTGAAAAAAATATATATATTTTTGTAAAATAGCAGATCTACAAGCTCATAGCATGGCATGAAGTGATGCGCTATGAGCTTGTATATCTGCTATTTTCGATTAAACAAAGTATAAAATACGGTTAAAAGTGGTTAAAATGATTGTGACACCATATTAACAAATTTTGCTGGGGACCCCCTGGTACTCCCCCCCACTTTCAGAACCAATGACGTATAAGGACCTTACCAGTCAATTATTTACACACCCTCAATACAAGTCTAAATACATGTTTTGTATAGGCCAAAGTATATGTTAACAGTGTGATGTATCAGATACTAATTCTTTGTCATTGTTACACCTATGTCATTGTTCATAGGTTTCATAAAGTCATGGATCCAGCCCCAGTGGACGACTGGATGGTGTGTCGACCAGGTGATCGACTTTCAATTCCGACCTTGCATTTCTTTCAGTCTCTGTCCTCAGTTTCTTGACTGTCTCTGCTGTTCTATAAAAAATAAAATAAAATAAAACGTAGGCTACTAGAATAATATTTTATAAAAACAGCTTTTGTCAAGATACTCTGAGTTATTATATTTGAAAGCATTCCTGGGAAGGCAATAGGACCGTTTGGGTCATGGTAGTATCAATTATTAGAAAGACACGGTGACGTTTCTTTTTTCCATTCTAATGCTTCTTGGATAGAATACATTTTGCCACTTTTATTTACTGAAAATATATTTTCAATAGCCTAAATTGGGACTTTTTATGGTAGGGACTATAAAATCTGCAAGAAAATAACCTTATTTTATCCAGGTCACTAAATGTTTTATTAACTGTAAAAAAGAGTTACTCGGAATCAGCTGAAAATGCATGTGAAAAAAAACTAGACAGAAAATCAGATGAAATCAGTAATGATCAATGTGCCACTGCTTCTACTTTCATTCCATCTGGTCAAGCTTCCACCAGCTATAGGACACGAATTACGAACGGCAATATTATGTAAGCTCTTAACTCAGACACGAATAGACCTCCACCTTTAACTGACACATGGGACAAGCAAAGTAGCAAACAGCCAAAGAAAAGAAAAACACGAATTCCAACAAACTAGCCTATACACCACCAACCCTGAATCTAGACCATCAAAGTATCAAACTAACTACTGCGAGCATGTTTTAGGCCATGGCAAAGATTTTCCTCAGTCGGACTATCTCTCTCCATCACTGCACTGTCTGGGCCAGATGTTGCTGTCCCATCAGCACCACCATTCAGCCTCCAGGTGCGCACGATCAGTCCCTCCTCTCTATCTATATGAACGGGATGTAAACTGTCTAACTGCTCTGACTTGTCCGAATTGATTGAAAGTAATAAAGATATATTTTTTTAATTGTCTAACAATAAACCACCGTTTTTCAAATAACAGGCGCACGGACAAAAACTGGCTGAGGTGGATTAGTGGCGCACGTTACACGCAAACTACTCTCGCAAATGGCTTTAAAGCGGACCTAATACATTGGAATTGGGAGGTAAATTCAACAAACTTTGAAGTTGCAGGATGTAAGGTACCTGTGAATCTTTCCCAGAGTTTTAGCCGCGGCCGCCTTAAACCTGTCTGGTCGGATGTCCATCCTGATCCTCACAGCCCCAAAGAAAGAGACTCTCCCGTTGTCCTGCACTATGTCTACTCACTACGAACTGTCCTGCTTCAACGCGCTCTGGTGCGCTCTTTTTTCCCCCTCCCATCTCTCTATTGCCCCCCCACCTCCTCCCCCTCCCTGTCCACCATCCCCTCCTCTCTGCACCAGCACCACCCTCCAGTGGTGTAAAGGTAACTGAGTACATTTACCCATGTACTGTACTTAAGTACACTTTTGAGGACATTTTTACTTTACTGGAGTGTTTCCCATTTTCAATATACTTTTACGTTTACTCCACTACATCTCAGAGGGTTAGATTATGCAGAATTATCCCATTTCACACGTTTTAAAATGTATAAAAATCTTTTGTAGATCGGCTATTTTCAAATGGCCGAAATGTATATAGGGCTGAAGTGGGTATGTATGTTTTGTAATAATAATCAAAATCTGCAAAGTAACAAGTAACTAAAGTTTTCAAATAATTGTAGTTAAGTAAAAGTAGGCTACAATGTTTGCCTCTGATATGTAGTGGAGTAGAAGTAAAATTATTGAAATTGGAAATGAAATACTCCGTAAAGTAAAAAATACCTCAAAACTATACTTAAGTACAGTACTTACAGAGTAAATGTACTTAGTTACTTTACAGCACTGAGAACTTGATTAATTAACATCAACTAGGCCAGTCAGAACTTGTAAAGGCAGGATGTCATTTACACCTGCCAGTTGGGCAGGTTGGGTTTGACATACTGCCACCTACAGGTTTATTTTTGTTCTAGTGAAAAGCAATTTACTTTTAAATGTCCTGCTAATTTACAAGGGATGCAAAGTAACTCCACATGAATTTCAGTATTTGTGTTTATTTAAAAGTAAACACAAATTTACAAACATTTTCCTGCCATCTAGTCTTATATTTGAGGTAAAAACAAATGTTAGCTCAAAACATTTTACATCAATATACTGTATTTCACAACACAGACATCCAAAATAATCACATCTCCACAGATATGAAAACACCCCAACTCCTTTCTACATGCATGCCCGCACACACACACACACACACACACACACACACACACACACACACACACACACACACACACACACACACACACACACACACACACACACACACACACACACACACACACACACACACACACACACACACACAAAAACACACACACACACACACACACACACACACACACACACACACACACACACCAAAAAAGCATCAAAATAATCACAGTTAGAATCATAATATAAATCGCAATCGTTTTCATGCTAAACCATCATTTGTTAAGCTTAAAGTACATAGATATTGTCATCTACCAATAATGATAATTTTCATACATCAAACCCCAACATGAAAAATGTATACGTATAAGAAATGTGATATTTTCAAAGAAAGTGCTGTCCCTGCTGAACAATGATTAAATATTAGTAGCATGAGACTGGATCCAATCGATGGAGGCATTCAGGAAGAAACCACAAATACCAGAGTAATACTAATGTCATCTAGAGGAATACGACATGATTTCTTCTCCTCAGTGACTTTATATCTAAATGTGATCTCAGTTATTATCCCACAAAATGGTCATTACCAGCACTTTGACATTAAGGAAGTAGTATTGTTTTTATTATTTACATTCAAACCATATTTGCTGATAATTAACATTAGCACATTTTAAGCATATTTCTTTCCAACTACCTGGATTACCATAGAAATAATTGAATGTTTTCACTGGCTGCCCATAATCTGATGGATTCAAGAGGTCCGAGTGCATGTGCAGTTATGACTATAATTGTTGACTGGCAACTGACGAATCAGTGTAGACTTGGACAACACATTTTGGTTGTAGCTCAGACACATGTGTCTGTATTGATTGTGTCATTTATAATATCAAAGCTGTTCAGGTCAACCACTGATGTTACTGCTACCATTAGACAACTACAGTATCACTTTATTGATGACCCAGGTAATACTTCTGTCATCAATTAGGGCTCTATAGGTTTTGGTTGGGGTTTGCAATGCTTGGGAACAAAGATTGTTAGGGTTATTCTAATCTCTCAAAACAGATTCAGCAGGATCCCCCCCCCCCTTTTTTGTAGATGGGTTACCAGATTGGGGTCATTCTAATAATGACGTAAGGTTGCCATTTACAATGTAAGAACTTAATCAGTGAACTCTGCCCGCATCTATTTGTGTGCTACTTCTCTAAATTGCACTTTGACCTTTACAACCCAAAACGTCTCTTCGCGGCAGCATACAGATCATTCCCATCAAGTTTCTAGAAAATCCACCTGTCCGTTCTCAAATCTAGCTAACAAACACACAGACAGGACCTACAATATAACAATTCCCTGCCACACATTCGTACAGGCAGGGTAATAGTAGCTCTTCTACAGTACATTACTTTAAATAGACTACATTCTGTTACAAACGTACAAAAGATTTGCATTCTTCACTGATAAAACAAGAACCTGTGAGCAAATATGCTTGCAAACGTGTATTGCACTGTTCACAGCTAACTTGTTATACATCACTACTGGAAGTATCTTAAAACTATATGAAACACAATAAATGTGCAGAGGTTTTGTTTGTATCGGTTCTTTCCACTGCTACTGTACCATTCCCACGCATGATTCCAAGACGTACAATCCAGCGAACGTCCCAAAATGCTTTGTTTCCTCCAACCTGGAAATTGTTTATAAGAACCTGCATTTCATTGGTTCTTATCACAGTTGGTTGGCAAAATATATATTTCAAGTAGCTCTGTGTGCCAGAACCTCATAGAGGAGAATGTGGAGTTTAAAATATCTTTTAGATGCCCTCTATAATTTTCTCTGACAAGACTGCCTTTCAGTTAGAGGGTGTATTTTAAACTAATCTGAACACTCATCTGTCAAAGAAAAGAAAAGAAAATTCAGAGGTATGGTATTTGTTTAAACATTTAAGGGCTTTTCACACATGTCTAAACTGTGGGCTAATCTAAACCCTAGGATACAAAAGGCCCAGGGCTAGTTCAACCTCATATTTAAAACCCATGGCTCACAGTAAGCCCAAGATAAAATAGAAATCCACCTTAGAATAGAATTCACGTTATTTGTACAATATTGTACAGCTCAGTTTTACTTTGCAAATTTGAAGTCTCTACCGAGCCGGTAGTTCTGAGTTGCTCTCCGTTAGGGCCCAGAAATCACTGTAAAAGTTCTAGATGAATTCAAAACAGGGTGCCTCAATTGTGTTTAAACAGTGGCCATTGTATATTCAATTAAAACTTGCCTTATTTGCAAATATTTAAAAAAGTGTGTGATATTTACCCAGGCAAAAGTGTAAGGTAGAGTGACATTAGAATGGAGCTATAAAGACTATCACGTAACTTTACTGGTTACCTAAACTCAAGCTGAGACCAAGCTTACGATATACAAATATTTTGCACATGTTTTTTATTACTCTGTCTAAAACGGATTAAAAACGTATTAGTATCTAATATTTGAAGTCCATCCCGCCTGGAATCCTTTCGTCACCATGAACAGGTTTTTACGGTATGTAAACACAAAGCTCAATCACAGTGGACAATGGCCAAATCCTATCTTTGGAAAACTGGGGCTTTGCTTCCACCTGATCACCCACTGACTGAGCTCACCGAGCACTAACCCGAGCAATTCCATAGGCCCAGAACCTTCAAGTCATATATCATGATAGCCCGTCACTTGTCCCTTTACTTTACCCACTGCCTCTGACATTTTCGACCGGGTTCGATTTTCAGCGTTTTTCGTATCATCTTGTCTGTATGTTGCAGTGTTTTGAGGCTGTAGCAGCCTACTGTGAAGAATGAAGCCTGTGGATTCAGGAAAGGCATTGCCTAGCAGCATGCACATTTCCGATGGGAGTCATGGCATGGGAATCTGTATCGTTCCATACTCTGTGTTTGTGTGTGTGTGTGTGTGTGTGTGTGTGTGTGTGTGTGTGTGTGTGTGTGTGTGTGTGTGTGTGTGTGTGTGTGTGTCTACTGTTTAGGATCGGGGTGGTTTTCCTTTTTAATGTGGCTCCAGTATTTATGTTTGTGTTCAACAAGTGAGAGGACCACCGTGACCACACAATCACCCTCACTGTTTGATGACTGTTTTGTATAACACGCATCAGAGTCAACATACGAACATACGGACTTCAGCGGGCAAGATCCTTAACTGTGAGATGACTGTAAGCCCAGGGCTAACACAGCAGTAAGCCCTGGGCTACTGTCTTAAGTGTGAAAAGCCCCAACGAATGCATGGAATTAGCTTAATTTGGAGTAAGAAACCTGAATTTTACTCTGTTCAGTGAGTGTAAAACTATGAAGGCACTTTGTTCTTTTGGCTTATCCAGCTATATCAGCAATACAGAGAATACTGGTAAATCTAAATACCGTACAGTCTTCCTCAGATAAACAATCGTTTTGTTCTTAGTTCTCCTCCCTACGCGAACTCTTTCCCAACGGCGGTTGGAAATAGCTACTTCCTCCTTTCGTTGTAGCTACTTCCTCCCTTCCTCTTCAACCACTCTTTGGCTCACATCCCCGTGTCCTCCTCTTCCTCCTCATCATCCTCCATGTCCCCCCGTTGGGGAAGGAGATGATAGTGGTCGGTGCCCAGTGGCAGGAAGGTCGCCCTGGGGCGAGTCGGGTCACCGTCTGAGGGGGCGTGGTGGTGGGCGTTGGCGTCCAGCTGCTCTGAAGAGCTGCACTTGGTGTACCGCTCACGGTGCATCTCCTGGCCGCCTATGTCCTCCTCCGAGCCCAGGCTGGGAACCCCACGTTGTCGCAGCATGTGGTGGATGTAGCCGAGAGGCACAGGGAAGCTGGCTAAGAGGATGAGCATGCTGATCATAGCCAAGGCCCAGCCAGGGTATTCAAGAGTCACCTCAGACGCCTAACAAACAGGGAGAGAGAGAGAGATTCTGTGTCAAGAGAATGCAGGCACAAGCAAGTCAGTCGACACGGAAATAGGACACAGACTAAAGTAACAATTTAATTCCCCCCACATTTTCAGGTTTTACACTTTGTGCTTTTGTTGGTTTGATTCTTGGGGGGAAAAAAATCTCATCTCTAATGTCTCATATCTACATTGAAGAAAATAAGAGTGAGAAACGCAAAGCTGTAATGAAGTCAATGCTTGTTACGGCAGACGTGTTCCCCCCCTATTCTGGGGGGAACATTTGCCTATCTACAAGCTCACAACGGGTGTGGGCTTGTAGACCGTCTATTTCTGGGGAAGAGATTCAGGGTAGAATGAAACAAGAGCAGACCAAGTACAGTGAGCAGGTCCGTTTCACTAATAGAGGGTTTAAATTCCCTCTACTACCTCAACCTCCTGCAATGCCGTAGGAATGCGTGGCAGAAGTATCTTCCGGGTTAGACTACAAAAAGATGTAATCACTAGAACATTCAATTAGTACTGTTCTGTACAGTGTACACCATTTATCACAACAATTACTGGTCGATTAGATTCCAGCTCTTGGGTACTTGCTTCCTACAATTATGATAATCATATAATCACATTTTGTATAACCACTGGCTGAATCTGCCCACTTACTGACAGGTATACATACCCCACACTTGGAAACACAGAGTTTATGATTTTGACTCTGAAAGATGCAGGCAAAATTTTCTTTACAAAGAATATGCTCTTTTAGAAGACTTGGATCTTAGTTTAGTTGGTACAATGAAAATCTAAGATACTCAAAGGCACTGCAGACTCAAAGCTTAGCTATGTCCTTTAAACACACATGATATTTTTCTCAACATACCATCGTTACACACAAGCATTTTAACCACAAATTAAAATACATTTCTCTCTCTCTCTGGTCTGAATAAGCAACATTTATATTCATAAGACTTGGTCATGAGTGTGCAGTGTGCACTGCACGAGAAATAATGTTCCAACATCTTACTGCGTTTTGATTCCAAGCTGTGTACGTCGGTCGTTTGAAGACCATGCGAAGTAAACTGGCAGCCAGGAGACCCACCATAGCCAGTAAGCACACATATTTCCAAAGATACTTGTAGATCACTGGAGGGCGCCATTTCAGCATAACTTCAATGTCATCCAAGAAGCTATGGGGTAATGGAAAATGTAAGACATTTTCTGTGCCAACATAAAACCTGATTCATACCTAGTTGTGCGCAAGTGTTGTGCACCAAAAATAACCAATGTACAAGAACTTGTAGATCGTCTATTTTCGGTGTGTGACACCCAGGCTTAAAGGGGTATATCACTTCAAAACACTTCTGGGGGATTTTAATTTCTACTTGGGCTTTTGTGTGCACCCGTTTTATTAAAATTAAAATAAAACCTAAAAAATAATGCAATTACATTAAAATAAAATAAAAATGAAACAAGTTATGAGGGGGGCAGCACACATTAGAAGCACAATATCAGTCACCAGAAGCTGGGACATGTATTTTTAAGGAGTTTAACATGGTTAACCTGGAGTTTAATGTTCAATGGGTTTATATAGGATGGGGGCATGTCTGATCAAATGAATATCAAATATCTAAATATTGAATATTGAAATATCTAAATATTGAGTGTTTTAAAGTGAAACCCCCTGTTAACTGAACCATTTAAACTAGCATGCATTGTACAGAAATAACATGACACATTTTGAAAGTGGAAAGCATTCGATGTCTTACCGATCTGCTCCGTAAACCCACGCCACGCTAAATGTTTCAAACACCACTACGATGATTAACGGCAGCGTTGCAGAGTAGTCGTCAAACATCGCCACAAAGTAGTTACCAGACCGCTGGGTAAACAACAATCCAATCACAAACCCCAAAACACAGCTCGATACTGAAAGACAAATAACATCACACTGAACTAACCAGTGAGGAACATGGCAAAATCCAGAGTATAAAAACAAACTTATTTTAATGAAAAAATAGTGTTTTGTTTTGTTAGATTGATTGATTGATTTTTAAACAATATGCATGGTAGAGTACACAGGTATAATGCAATAAAACTAGCACATGGAGGTTGCAGGTAGTCTCACTATTCTCCATTGATACATTTAGACCCTGGTGTCAGGCAGGACAGCTACCGGGTAAAAAGTAGCAGATAAGTAGTAGATAAGAAGAATAAGATGTGAAGGAGGGCAGAACAGGCTCAAACATCGTTGCAATTACCTCTCTCCGTCGGGAGAGGGAGACAATGGACTTGAAGCCTATGGATTGTATCTTTAATTAAACTTTTACATTTGATTAACTCTCTGATTTTGCTGGTTAAAGCAATGGTTTTCAGCGTGGGGTCCGGGGGACCACCAGGGTCCAAATGTATCCTTACAGGTGTACATATGGAAATAAATGGATCCTTATGGGTCAATTAAAGCTAAAAGTAGGGTGTCTATGGCTTCAAACTGGGACCCCTGAAATTGAAAAAGTTTCACAGGGTTAACCAATTAAACCTCTGTTTTCTTAAGAGAACTGGACTTCAGTTACAACTGTACTTTGACCACTTTTTCCATCTACATGAAATCTCTTCGCCAACACATTGTGAGCTTGTAGATCGGCTATTTTTGGCTAATGTTCCCCCCAGAAAAGTGGTTAAAGTGCCTTCATGAGCACTTTGTATCACTGAGTTGAGTTCTATTTGAATATGGAATGCCGTGCCGTGTGTATTACCAGTGAGCAGGGTCCTGTGTCGCCCCAGCAGGCTGAAATTGTCCATGAGGGGGGTGAGGATTCCCTGCATGGTTCCGAACATGGTGCTGAGACCCAGGTTGAGCAGCATTAGGAAGAAGAGAGTGGACCAAAAGGGACTCGCTGGGAAAAGAGCCATGGCTTCTGTGAAGGCGATGAACGCCAGCCCTGTTCCTTCCACACCCTGGAGTCAGGATATGAAGGGCGTTGAAATGGAGGTGTATACAGTACAGAATATAGTACAGTACAGTACAGTGTGTGAAAGATGGGAGAGATAGATGTAGAAACAGAGATATGAGGAAGGTGCTGAGGATTTGAGGGAGATGGAAGATAAGCAAAAACAAACAAAAAACGACTAAAATGTGTACAGAATAACATATGAATGAACAAGGGCTTCCCAGCTGTTCGCAGAAAACACTGCCCGACTCTAACAGGAAAACACAAACGAATAAAGACAAACAGTATGTATTTGGATATTATTTTGAAATGTAAAAAATAGCTCTGTTAGTTTTAATCAATTAGTTTGAAACAATGGACGCTTAGTTTTTACCCCTTCATTGGTAAACGCAGCTAAAGGTGAAAACACTGATTGTGGGTGTGTTTCATTCATGTGTTTCTGTGTGCCAGCATAAAGTTAACTGAACAGGCGCTGTCCATGCTGTTACACCTATAACACCTAAATGGACACACCCACAATTAATGTTATTACTTTCAGCTGTGTTTACCAGTCAAAATGCCTGCTGTGGAAAGGCTTTATAAACAGTACAAAACTCCCATTCATTTTCTGCATAGAGAATTTTATTATCAGCTATAATGTCAATCCAATGTGGACTTACCACCTGCGAAATTGTTGCAAAACAATGTAGGCTATGCATACTGTATGCTTCTGTAGAAGCCAGACGTCTGTATGCAATCAATCTACCTTTAAGAAGAACATGTTTTATTCACGTGTCAAGGAGAAATACTTCACTACCCTCAATCGTGGGTACTGATTGGTGGAGATTGCGTTACCATGGAAATGTTACCACTACCGCGAATGTCACGGGACTGCTACACTAGAACCCCATAACCTGGAGGCACGATCATACATTGTCATCAACTACAATATTGTTAACAATATAAACACTATAGCCTAATAATAACAACAGTTAAAGTTGAGAAGAACCAAGAGCAATGGTTTTAGGATGAGTAGTTCCTTCACTCCTAAAATATGTACACAGTCTTGTACCTTCGCCTCTTTTGCGTTTTCCAATTATTTTCATGAACGGAGTAAAATGTTTTATAGTTATGATTCATCACGTTCACTGGTTGACTTGATTCCAGGCTCTTTATATGAAGGCATTTCTGACACATCTATGGAGTAAATAAATCAGACATTATCTCCCGGCTTCAGAAGCGTTCAAAACAGCTTGTTTTAAAAACAGATATGATTGGCCAGGCACTCCAATGTTTGTTGAAGTCGATCTCCGTCGCTGCACTAGTGACACCTACAGTTTGGTCAGGGTGCCTGTTCTATGCTTGAAAAATGCCAGTAGGATTCACTGGTACAGCGACAAATATTGCTCTTCCTGCCCGGCTTCCCTCCTGTTAACACGGCAGAAGGCACCGCAGATGATTCAAACCTCTAGTCTCTTAGATGGTGGACAGGAACTTAGCCCCAGCGACACCCGAGCACCTAAAGTTAGGTTTAGTTAAGTTAGACAGATACTGACCCATCCAAAATGTTTGTGAGAATGTGAGTGCATCTGAAAATATATGCTGTTGTTATTATTAACATTCTAAAAGGAAAATCTCATTGGTATAGGGAAATTGCCTATACCTGCACCCCCCAGTCCCTACCACTATTATAAATTAGCCTCTCCCCGCTCATATTCGGTGGATCTGAAAGTCCAAGTGGCAGAGTTGCAAGTCGTGTTTTATCTTCTTTTTTTTTACGTGTTGCTGGTGTGTCAACTACCGTTAGCTCTGAAGAGCAGAAGCTTTACAAGTATAAAAGCAAAGCTGAGGTTGTTGTTCAATATATTCATAATAAGTCCATGAACTATACTGTGAACATAAACACAGGGGTGCTTGTGTTCTTCACGTCTCATGTTTACCTTATTCATCTCCTTCTCCAGATCGCAGTCTGTGACGTTTGTCCCCACCATGGAGCCGTAGTGATGGTACCACTCTCTGTAATCCGCTATGGACACCGAACTTGGGTCAGACATGTTGAACCAAGGCCACCAGTGGTGGTTTGATCCATGGGAAGCCATGTCACTTAGAAGCCCAAGATTTCTAAAAGGAGGTCGAAGAGGGAACATCAGTGATAAAAAGTTCAAATGTATCTAGAATCAGCTCTAACTTAGTGCAACAACCCTACAGTAGTTATGCAACAGTAAAGTGGGAATGCAGACAAATGTGTTGGCGCTCATCTAAGTATTTTTGTTAATGCACATAATGGATAGTAATGGACACGCCATACTCAGCCACACAGTTCAATGCGATGTTCTTGGCACGGAAACCCAGCACTACGAAGACGACTAGCGATGCTAGGACGGATGTCATGAAGTTAATCGTGGACACCATCAGGGCGTCTCTGTGACAGTTGTTGTGGACTGGATTGTAGGAGGAGTAGGCGATAACAGAACCGTAGCCCAGCCCAAGAGCAAAGAACACCTGGGTGGCAGCCTGTCGCCACACCTGCACCTCACCCCAGATCTCTAACTGAAACACACACACACACACACACACACACACACACACACACACACACACACACACACACACACACACACACACACACACACACACACACACACACACACACACACACACACACACACACACACACACACACACACACACACACACACACACAGTTTCACGGCCATCGCACACTGCGTTCATGATTTGAGGCATTTTGTTCAAAACAAGCCACTTGTGCATACTTTAGATGGCAATCTTAGCCTATCAGGATGGAATAATTATGAACAATCGGACAGATCTGTCTTGATCACATGACTATAGAGATAATGTGTACCGATTTGCGTGATGTTTGAACAAAATCTGTAGGAGTAATATTAAAAAAAAGTTTTTGCAAAAGTCGGCCTCCTGGTGACACTATAAAAGGCTGATGGGAAAAATGCAAGGCAGAGGTTTTTCCTTAGCCTCTAGGGAGTGTGCGTGCAAAGTTTTCCTTCGACCGGCCAACAGTACCGGAGATAAGCTGTTCACAGACGGACGGACAAGGACACAAACACGTACAGGGGGCAAAACTTAGTCTCGGCCACGCCTTCGGCCTGGCGGAGACAAGTATGGATTACCCGATGTCACCCTCGCCTTTGAGTGGGGTGTGTGTGTGTGTGTGTGTGTGTGTGTGTGTGTGTGTGTGTGTGTGTGTGTGTGTGTGTGTGTGTGTGTTTGTGTGTCTGTGCAGCTGTACTGTAGATTAACCACTGAAACCCTATACTTCGTTGACCGGAGCCCCCCAGGGGTCTATACTATTTTCAGTGAATGTTCACCTACTCATGCGGAATGTTGTCATGCCCCCCATTATGTCATGTCCAGAATAGGGATGATAGGGTTCTTGTGGTTCAACACTATATGCATTATGTCGTTTTACTTACCAGTACACAGTGACTTCACCAATGCAACATATAATCTATCAAATACCATGTGATGATAACATTGCTTACTTTGGGATAAAACATGTAGGTTATTCCTTCGATTGCACCGTCCAGCATCAGACCTCTGACGAGGAAAATGAAGAGGACCACATAGGGAAAGACTGAGGAAAAGTACATCACCTAATAATGTACACAAAAAGAGAGGCGTTAAAGAAATTAACAAATCGTATTGCGTCACACCTTACTATTAGGTCATCGGTGATACAAAATGTTAAGAGTAGATTTGATACCACACACACACACACACACACACACACACACACACACACACACACACACACACACACACACACACACACACACACACACACACACACACACACACACACACACACACACACACACACACACACACACACACTCCAATTTCATGAGAGTTCAGGAGAATCTGTGGTGTATGGAAGAGCAGTGACAGGACAGTTCACCTTTGCAGAGGACTTGATGCCTTTGATCATGGCCAAGGCAACGATGGCCCAAGCAGCCAATAGACAGCCTGTCATGACGGGGTTGAATTCTCCGGATCCATCGATGGAGTCAGTGATGTCCAGGGCTTTACGGAACCAGAAGTACGTTGTTGGGGAGCTACCTGCACATTCCTTTACTGTTGGAAAGAATATTGTTGTTGTTTCAAAGCTTTAAGAGAACCCGCCCCCGGCCCAGAAACAAAAAGAATATTGTTGAATTTCACACGTCAAATCAAGGAATTTCTAGGCACTTTGGCTTATATTAGTGAGCAAAATGTCTATTACATTTGACATCTAAACTGTCTATATTATACCTACCTTACTTTTGAAAAAGTTTGATTATTTTTGAAAGAATTCTCCTATAATAACATGCCCAATAATTACTACATTGAGTCCACTGGATCACAGGTTATTTTTCCCCCCCATTTCCTGCAAAGTAACGGTGTGGGACAATGGACATACTGTACAAGGTTTCTTCCTAACAGCGATGATATGCATGCACAGGAAGGAACACAGACACAATGACATGCACACTGTAAGTATACTGCACCTGTGACATTGGTGGCAGTGTCAACTGGACACTGCTCCCAGGGCAGTGGGTACTGGAAGGAGTTGCCCATGTAGAATAAGCTCCATGCAATGATAACATTGTAGTAGAGGGCCACATAGAAACACACCTAGAAGAGAAGAAAGGGTTACATTTAGTACTTACTTGGCACCATGTTTTCAATATTTGCATAGCAGGTGCCTGTGAATAGAATCTATACTGTAAAATACTGTTAATTTCATTCTGAGAGGGTACAAATGTAGCAGAGTGTATAAATGTCACAAATGTAATCAACTTTTGGTTCGTATTTGGTTACATTGGTACACTCTCAGAGTTAAATAAACACTCAGGATTTTACTGTGTACACTGACTCTTGTGCATTCTGTAAAAGGATATTTTTGCCAAGGTCAAAAATCTGACCAGGGATTGTCAAGCCACGTGTCGAAATTTTGCTTTATATTGAGATGCTGTAGTACTACTGTTGTACTTTGTCTTATTGTAGTATTTTGTGGAAAGCTACTGTAGACATTTTGACAGTCAGATTTCTGTATGAAATGAGAACCTTCCAGTAAAAAGAAATGAATCAAATATGGAACATTTCATGGATTTCGTATTTAAAGGTGTCCTCCAGTCAAAAACTTTAATTAATGTTAACTCCTTGAAGGCATGACTAGTATTAAGACAACATTTGTGGCATTTGTGCTACATTTGTGCATAACTTCTTCATATTCTTCCCCCTGCAGAGCGAGAGCTTCTCTGCACCGTCCCTGAAATCTGAGTTGCATGTGTGATGTTGGAGCAGGATGTGTGATGTCACCAATAGGTCAAACCTATCATGGTCCAATAGATGGTAACCTGGCACCTTTAGCTGACTCGGTACTGACATCTCTTGAAAGAATCTTCTGCTGATTTGGAATTTCTGGTAAATATACCAATTTGCATATTCAGGTATTTTTGTATTCTCAATAAGGGTAAAGGTGAGGTGAAGATATGCTGCGAAGCCAATTTCAATAGGTTATCAAACTATTTGTTGGGAGGAAAAATGTTTGTAAAAAAGAATATATATTTAATATGTACATTTGTTGAAGGATTTAAAACCTGGATGGAATCTTTATGGTGCAAATTCCGGATACACTAGGAGTGTTACGTCAGTTGACCACAAAGTAATATCTCAATAGTTAAAAATACCAAAAGCAGTTAAAAGTGATAGGATCCACATTTTTTAAATATCAGTTTTAAATCAACCCAGCACTGAGGCATGTACTGTAGCTACTCTCACATTGCATCTGTAGTAGGTTATAACCACCCTCCATACATGCACACGGACACACACACACACACACACACACACACACACACACACACACACACACACACACACACACACACACACACACACACACACACACACACACACACACACACACACACACACACACACACACACACACACACACACACACACACACACACACACCAGAGTACTGTTGTCTTTGGGTATTTATAGCCTATAGCCATTCTCACCTTGAGCACATCAACTAGCAATGTTATGAAAGAAATATCATGTCATGAAATGCCACGACCAAGACCTAACAATGCCCATGCAGCTCACTTCAAGATTATTCTATCTGTTCTGACAGATAGCTAGATTAATGCTATGCAGTGCCAATGAAACTAAATTACCTCCATGAAACACTATATTATTGGCAGGAGTCCAAAATGCACACACACACACTGCACGCTCGTGCTCGCGCCTGGCATGGGAACTCGACTGCAGAGCGCTACAGAGGGTGATGCAGATGGCCTAGCACAGGGGTCATCATTATGTCCATATACGGACAAATGTGTCCGTGGCAAGACTTTTTGATCATAGGACACAATTACTGAAGGTCAGTCTCCAGGTTTTCTTCAGAATATGTATGACACTGATTTACTATGACACTATGGCACATTAGGAGTCCACCAGTACAGTGGTTCTCAAACTTTTTATTTTCTAGGACCCCCATAACTCTGAGTGTTATGGGGGTCCTACGGGTCCATTTGGTCCCATTTGTACACTCTCAGAGTTACAGACCTGTAATGGTCTATTTGGACCACCTTCAAGCAACCCCAAAGGTCCCTCTGCCTCAACCCACTTTGAGGACCACAGCACTAGTAGTATACATTTAGGGCTAGCTCTGTTTCTGGTAATATTTGTATATCCATGGCAAAAATAGAATTTTGACAAAAATGTCCACCACAAGCCGGCATGGCAATGAACCCTGGCCTAGCACATCGTCAGAGGTGAGCTTCCTTCTCTCTAGTACATATACACCAGGCCATGCGTATCGCGCAGCCAAGGCAAAACTGATTATTAAGAACTCTAACCACCCGAGCCAAATTCTGTTCACTCTGCTACTGACAGACAGTTAATATTGCAAGATCAAATGCTGCATAAACGGCCTAAGGGACAGTTTCCACAGCCAGGCCATCAGACTGCTGAACAGGCACTGAGTCCTGCTGCACAAGTCTTACAGTACATACACGCCTATATGTACGTACCTGCTTCTCTTTTGACCGTAATCTATTCTTTCTTGTTTCTCCATTCACACCCACAGGTGAATTGACCTGTCTGCCCATGTTAATTTTATATATCCTCATTTATGTACATTTGATAATAAGCACAATAGACTGAGGAACACTGAATATTTGAGTACATACAGTAAATACCTCAGCACCATTCTTGTGCCAATAGATACTGTACCTTTTACACACACATCCAAAGGGAACATGTCTGAAATGTTCTGTTCTGAAATGTACATATTTGAAGCTTCATGGCATGCATGTCTCTTTGTGTGGGAGGGAACCAGAGCACCCAACCCAGGAACATGACATGGGGGGAAAATGCAAACTCAAGTCACGGTTCACCCGAGGACCTCCTGGCTGTGACCCAGGACCTTTTTTACCCTCTGTTGCATGTCACATATATAGAGTGAGTCTTAACTTATATATTGCACCATTCATGAGTCAGGGTACGGACTGAGATCCAACAGAGTCTGAAATCTAGAATAAAGAAAGGTGTCTAGTCTACTCAAGGTTCTAGATTGAAGAGGATCCTGTCTGAGGAGCCTAGACTCCCAAAATGACTGTCAGATATCTAGAGATATATTTTACAGACAGGATTTATACAATACCTGTCACAAGTGTGCCGCCCAATACAGTATTTTGTGCCCCACTAGTGACAGCATTCTTTTTTTTTAATCTATTTAACTATTTGTATCCCACAATTTTGTAACCCATTTTTCCACCCAGTGCCAATGCCTAAGCTGTAATCCTGGGCACTATAGAATTTTGACAAAACTGTCCACCACAAGCCGGCATGGCGATGAACCCTGGAGAGCCCTGAACTGAGCTCATGCTTCCTTCAACGCATGAGGAGTGAGCAGGCCGCTTCTTATGACCTGACAGGGGGGAGTTAGTAGCGCGTGGAAGGAACACGTTAATTCAACCAGTTCCTTTCCCCTCCATCAGGCGCCCCGGCTGACCAGGGGGAGGCAGTATAAAGACCAGGACTACAGCATGTTTTTGTGAGGGGGAGAACATGCAAACTCCACACAGAAAGGCCCTTTCACCAACCCCACCTAGAGTATGGGCACCGATAACGTGGAGAAGAGGACACTCCCACAGCGTCCCCGACGGGAATCAAACCCAGGACCTTCTAGCTGTGAGGCGACAGCACTACCGACTGTGCCACCGTGCCCCACTAGTTGCGGCATTTTATGGTAAGTTGGTTGGTCAGTCCGTCCACAAATTTAGTCCCAAACTAGATTACAAAGTTTGTAAGATTTGTAAGAAGCATTTTCTCTGGCACCACAAGGCCAAAATTTCCACTTGCACATAAGATATCTAGAAATCAAATGGCCAGTTTGCCATGAAACTTACTGAGCGCATTCCTGCATAGTGCATACCCATTTGAGTGACCTCAAGACCTTTCCTCTAGCACCACCCTCAGGCTTAAATGTTAACTTCTCATTCTCATTATAACACATAATTACATTCCTGGTCCTGAATAAGATCCATTTGATCAAAAAGTTGAATCGGCAGTAAACACGTGGAGCATATTTCCAGTCTGCAGACCTTATTATTTTATTTGAGTTGCAGGATGAACCCCACTGATTTTGGTGACCCCAATGTAGAGATCTTCACGGGTCCAAAATGACAGACCCTAACCGTAACTAAAGACAGCGGACCAAAGTGTATAGAGGCCCAAACCTTCTTCACTTCCCTGGCGTTGTGCCAGTGGTGATCACAGTGCGCACAACGTCTGTATCTGTAGGGACGGCTCACAAGACTTGGGAATCGCAGGACTGACAGGATGTTTCTTTAGTGTCTGTGTGGAACTCGGAAAGAATACTGCACTGGGTTGCCGTGTCACTTCTAACTTTTCAGCCATATTTTGTCATTGTGATACCTGCCCATGTTCAGTTGTAATTTTTCCCCTGAGGACACGCACAGACAGCAAAGAGGAGAAATTAACTGTGTCCCTGGGACCAACACATTCTCACTCTTGGTGGGACAGACCTGTGGGCTTGACACACATCTGATGGGTTTGGGGTGTGGAGTGGGTGAAGGAAAACTTCACCCAAGAAATGACTTTATTTCTATCGTGAATCAAATTTGAAGAAAAAACTTGATAAATGGAATTAATCAGAAGAATCAATTGGCATTTTATGCTTGGTTGCACTCGGGTGTTGCGCTGTGAAAATAGTAGATCTACAAGCTCAAACTAAAGAAAAACACTTGAACCCCAGCATCCATATTCTGGGGCCAACATTAGCAAAAAGATTGCAGATCTACAAGCTAACAACGTACAGTAGTTGTAACTCAAGTCCATTTCTCAAAGAATAGAGGGTTTAACTGGTTAACTACTGTATTGTTTTCCTTACCCAGAACAAAGCTGCATGCTAAACTGCAGAGGTACTGCGAGAGCAGCAAGAGAACGGCCTGAGATAAATATCATATAAATATATAGGCTACTAAATGGTCATGAATAGCCTACATTTCTTCTTCTTCCACTAATGATCTTGCGGGCCGGATTTGACTCCTTTGCGGGCCGCATTATACCTGTGAGCCGCCAGTTTGACACCCCTGGTATAGTGTCACCTACTGTATGCTAAAGGAGATGACAAGAAGCATCTCGCAAGGACTGCGGCCATACTGTAGGCCTCCGTCGGTCAGGGTTGACCATGGTTGGTACATCCTACTCTATAAAAGGGAACGTTTCAGGATATACCAGAGCTCCTCACCATGCAGCTGGAGTAGCCGATGCCTGCCAGCTTTGGAGAGATGTGTTTCCACACGCCGATGCTGCCCTGTCGAATGCACTGGCCTGCTGCCAACTCCATGAAGAATAGTGGAACCCCAATGACTACCAACAGAACAACATACAGCAACATGAAGGCCCCTGGGAGAAGAGATTGAGTCATGTTAGAGAAAAGGTTGAATCAACACTTAAACACCTTTAAACACAATCTCTACAACTTGTTGTACAATGAATAGTGAAAAAAGCTGATCTTAAACTATTTAACTGCCAGAGTATTTCAGAAAAGTGTCAAGCCACTGCCAGCGATTCCGGGCGTTTTTACTAACCTTTGAAAAATCATAGAATATTATTTTTCACAGCGAGCCACCCGGCGATCGCCTCATTACACGTACGGGGGGCAGTTGAATGTGGCTTGTTTTCGCCAAAAACAACAGAAAGCAGAGTTCTCAGTCACACTGGATCTGTGTGTCTGAGCGAACAGCGTCATCTAGCGTAAATCCACTGAAACACAAAATCTCGTCATTCTCGTCATAGGCAGTCTGAGCCTTAGCAAAATATGATGAGAAATCTCGTCATTGGCAGTCAAAGAGTTAAGCTCACAACACGTCGAAATGTGATGTGAGCTTGTAGATCGGCTATATTAGCTAACATTTTCAAAAATGTTCACCTACAATGACATGCCCAAAACATGGACACCAGGTTCAAAGTGTTTAATAATAAGACACCTGGTCCTCTTCTATTCTCACTCACTCTTCCTTTATAAATGGTTTAGTACAATCTACCATTCCTTTGTCATCATGCCAACCACTTGGTTTACTCTCCATTTAGTAAACTTTGCTTTGATTGGCTTTCAATTGTGATGTATGCTTTTATGGTTTCTGTTATGGCCCTTTTGACATCAGGCCCATGCAGGGGCAAAGGTTGGAAATGAGCCGTATGGCTAACACATTTACAGTTATGTTGATAAATGTGCCTGCAAAAAAATAAATCAGAAGTAAAATACATTCAACTGTACATACATGGTACACTACATCCAACTTTCATTGTCGTTATGTTTCTATTTAACCCATTAAGGCCGGGAAAGCATCCTGGGTCATATTTAGATTTCTTTGGCTATAAAAAATAGCAGATATACAAGCTCATAGCGCAGCACTGAGTGCCGTGCTATGAGCTTGTAGATCTCCTATTTTTTAATAAAATCTTTGCTTCTGGGGATTGTACAAATGTCTTCTAAAATCCTAACAGTGAAAAAATGTATACATGTTGCTATAATACTGTATCAGTGGTGCTCAAACTTTCTCATGTCAAGGACCACCCAAAATGATATGTAATTGGCCGCGGACCCTTATCTGAAATCATTTTCTTCCAGGGACCCCCCCCAGAGACAAAGATTTGAGTTGAAGATGTCCGCTTGAAAAAATGTATATATTAAAAGATTTGCACACATTTTCACGATTTAGCAAAAAATAGCAGACTTACAAGCTCATAGCTATGAGCCTGTAGATCTGCTATTTTTGTAAAGCCAAATAAATCAAAAAATGATACTTTCCCGGTCTTAATGGGTTAAAGCACCAGTGGCCACCTAATTGTTCAGGTGGTCACTGAAAGTCGATGTGTTCTCCCTCAGTGGTAAGGTACTCACCACCTCCATTCTGATGACAGAGGTATGGGAACCTCCACACGTTGCCCAGTCCAACACTGAAGCCCACCTGCGCCAACACGTACTGGAGCTTAGAGTCCCATGCTGGCCGGTCCGCGTCATCTGCATCGTCCGTCTCCACCCTGCTTGCTCCGTCGTCCATTTCACAGCCCAGGAGTTGAACCTCAGACTGGAATTCCCTCATCCGACCCCCCTCTTCATCGCCAGGCAGTGGAGGCTTCTCCGTCTGCTCACAGTAGGGTGAAATTATTTATCATACAATTCATTAGTCAATCCAATCGACAGAAAATTAACCAATTAAACCCTATATACCTCATTGACCGGAGTCCCCCAGGGATCTTTACTAGGCCCCCTTTTTTCCCGCGACACCAAATCTCTTCGCCGAAAACAGACGATCTATAAGCTCACGAGTCACAAGGTGTTGTGTTGCGATGTTTTGTGAGCTTATATATCTGTTATTTTTGCCCAATGTTCAGCCCAGAACAGGGACGCTAGGATGTGGTTAGTTATCGAGTAATCAGTTTAAGCATGCATCCATTTCTAATATGTGCTCATTTACAAAATCAACAATATGTGAATGCTTGTCTTTGTTCCTTATAATTATATAGTTAGTTATGTTTGTGACTGCTGGGTAAAATTAAGCAATCTCAAGATGTCAGTTTGGGTCCAGATAACAACGATGACTTTATTTACACATTTTCTATAGAATTTTAGTTGCAAAGAGATTCAAAGAGAATCAAACTCATTACTCCATCCATGATAATGGTCAAAGCTACAGCTGAAGTTCTCACACGCGATAGTAGCTCAGGAGGTTGCCGCTCTGGTTCTCTGGCTATGTGTTGCTCTCGATGAGCAGGTTGGCGCCTTGCATGGTTTCGTCCACCGTCGGTGTGTGAATGTGTGTTAATAGGTGAATGTATTGCACATTACAGTCATTTAGCAGACGCTTTTATCCAAAGCGACTTACAATAAGTGCATTCAACATAGGTAGGGAACGAAACTACTAATCACCAGAAGTATTAAGTGCATTTCCTGCAAAAACAAGCAACCAAGAGTATACCTAGCGCTAAGGTAAAAGTGCTATATATCAGCTACCTACTTTCTTAAACAGATGAGACAAAATAGCAAAATCAAATGAGCACAAGCTAATGCAAAAAGTGTATCGACTAAACAAGATCCAATAAAACAGTACAACAATAAAACAAGAGTTCGTACAACTAGTTAACAACAAGTAAGCCAGACAAAGAGGAAGGGTAGAGTTTCCTGAAGAGGTGGGTTTTCAGCCTGCGGCGAAAGATGGGCAGTGACTCTGCTGTCCTGACTTCAGTGGGAAGTTCATTCCACCACTGTGGGGCCAGAACAGAAAAAAGTCGTGACCGTGTCGATCGACCAGAAGGACCCTTGTAAAGTGCTTTGGATAAAGGCACTATATGTACCATTTTACCCTTTAACATTTTACCCTTTACCACACTAGCACCAAAAATAACATTTTAAACACTTAGAAGGACCATTCCGGTGGTCTGGTTCTGGCATGTTTAGCCCACAATATCTGACATTACTGCCGATCATTTTCGAAGGCATACTGATATTTTTCGAGTAAGTCACTGGTTCCATTCTTATCATTATGTAATAATAAATAAATACACTTGTCAGCGGGTGTCCAAAAGCCATTAGAGGACATTCCATGCCCTCAAATGTTGCCAATGAAGTCACAGTCGGCCCAGGAAGGGAGCAGATCTTGCGTTTCGTTGTTCTAGTATCACCAACCGCCACCCCCCATGAGGAAACACACATAAGACATGTAATTCATATGGTACGCCCTTTTTTTAATAAATAAACATATGGAATATGTTCCATGTGGGAACAAGGGAGGGTCTTTTTACTCAGCATGCAGGCCTTATTACTGACCATTGTTGTTCAAATGGATAACACAGAAAACAGAGAAATTTCACTTTTACATGTAACTTAACTTTGTGTAACAACTTAACGCAATAGCCTTTACACATACAATGAAGATGTACAGTATAAGTAGGGCACCTTTCAGCAACATCGCAATTAATCTGCATTCACCTTGCGTTGCTATCCAGTGAAAATGAACCAAGTGAAAGATGACCTAATCATGAAAAGCCCTCCCATTCACGCCATCTGACTCAGCCCCCATGATGAACATCCAAGATTCAGAATAGCTGAACATGAGCCAGACTGCATCGATGCATGACCTAGCAATATAAGGTGTATGTATAACAGTGGTGGAAAAAGTACAAAAATCTTTTACTTAAGTAAAAGTATCAATGCTGCAATGTAGAAATACTGTTACAAGTAAAAATCCGGAATTCAAAATTTACTTGAGTAAAAGTACAAAAGTATTGGTATCAAAATGTACTTAAAGTACCAAAAGTAGAGAGTACTCATTATGCAGAATATCCCATTTCACAAGTTTTCAAATGTATAAAAAGCTTTTGAAAATAGCAGAACTACAAGCTCACAATGCGTCGCACCGCGACACATTGTGAGCTTGTAGATCGCCTATTTTTAAATGGCCAAAATGTTTATAGGGCTGAATTGGTTAATGTTTGTTTTGTAATAATAATCAAAATCTACAAAGTAACTAGTCACTAAAGTTTTCAAATAATTGTAGTGGAGTAAAAGTATAACATGTGCCTCTGAGATGTAGTGGAGTAGAAGTAAAAGTACTGAAAATTGGAAATACTCCAGTAAAGTATAAAATACCTCAAAATTGTACAAGTAAAAGTACAGTAGTTGAGTAAATGTACTTTACACCACTGGTGTATACCATGTGTGTCCCTGCTAGTATCAACTGCGAGAGTGGAAAAGTACAGTCAGCAACCGTGGAAGAGTGCGTAGCTGCCTGAGAGAAATGGCCAGATAGAGCAGGTGATTTCTCACATGCAAGCAGCACACATACTTGCACAGAAGGTGGACATAGACAGAATAAGCAGACCCGCTGGCTGACCTTGGGGAAGAGGGGCGTCTCTCTCTCTCTCTCTCTGACACTCTGGATTGACATGTGGTTGGGAGTGGAAGGGGGGGGGGGGGTATGTTAGGATTACATTGGTCCTCTCTGTGGGCGGTGCTCAGGTGACTTGGCACTGGGGCGGCAGCAGAGTTGGGTGTTTCCCAAAACCAGTGGTGGAAAGTAACTAAGTACATTTACTTAAGTACTGTACTTAAGTACAATGTTGAGTTTTTTTTTTTTACTTTACTTGAGTATTTCCAATTTCCAATACTTTTACTTCTACTCCATTACATCTCAGAGATAAATGTTGTACTTTTTACTCCACTACAATCATTTGAAAACTTTAGTTGCTAGTTGTTACTTTGTAGATTTTGATTATTATTACAACACATACATTACCCACTCCTATTTGAAAATAGCCGATCTACAAGCTGACAATGCGTGGCGATGCGATGCATTGTGAGCTTGTAGATCTGCTATTTTCAAAATATGTGTATACATTTTATACACATTATGAAAACTGCATAATGAGTACTTTCTACTTTTGGTACTACATTCTGACACCAATACGTTTGTACTTTCACTCAAGTAGTAACAGAGTATTTCTACATTGCAGTATTGATACTTTTACTTAAGTAACACATGTGAGTACTTTTTCGACCACTGCTAGGCACTGGAGCAGCAGCAGAGTTGGGTGTTAACATATACAGCCACCACAATTTGCAAACAGCAGTAACCTAAATATTATTCTCATTAAGGATTAAATAGTCAACATAGTTTAGTTACAAAATGTCTTCATAACACAACATTCAAATGGATTATTTAGCAACTATAGCTATATCTACTGTATGTAGGTTAGTAGTAAATATTATTATTACTTTACAGTAGTTAAACTGATATGCATTGAGTCCATTCCCTCTTCCTTTCTCCCTCTTATATCTCCATTTGTTTATTTTTCTCCTTTTTCCCTTTTTCCCTTTTTCTTCATTACAATTACAATTATAATCTTCAATAGATATATCTACCTATTTCTATGCAATACAATATACATTATAGATTGACTTACAATTATAATAATAATAATAATGATTATTATTACTCTTTTGTTTTTTACTATTATTATTATTGTAGTAGTTATTGTTTGATACTCTTCTATAATATATTTGTTATTATTGTTATTAATATTATTATTTCTTTCTTTTGTTATTACTATTATTTATGACGATATTGGACTCTTAGTTTGTGCTAATTGTGGCCTCGTCCCCAACCTCAGGCTACTGCTCTGTACACTGCTATAACCTGGGGTTATTTTTACATTTTACATATAATTTTTTTATCCCAGGATTTTTGTAACCCATTTTTTTTTTCCAGTGCCAATTGCCTAAACTGTAATCCTGGACGCTACTCTCCCTCTGCCAGCCTGGGGAGAGCCCCGAACTGAGCTCATGCTTCCTTCAATGCATGAGGAGTGAGCAGTTTACCCAGTAGGACGTAGCGCGTGGAAGGGACACGTAATTCCAACCAGTTCCTTTCCCCTCCATCAGGCTCCCTGCTGACCAGGGGAAGGCAGTATAGAGACCAGGATTACTGCATGTTTTTGTGAGGGTACCACCCTACAGTAGTTTTACAGTAGGTAAAAGACACTGGAATCTTTACTTTACCAGCACGCAGTCTGTAAACATGACTGACATGGATGATTTAGATGGGATTAAAGTCATAGAGATGTATGGCAATAATGACATTACCCACCACCTCCCCCTGTAAAAATAGTCAAGGCCGAGCTAGTGACGGCCACTGGAGCCCTTCAGCTTATTTCACACGTCTGACTTTTGGAAACAAAACCTGGGCAGGCTGATGTGATATACTGTATATACTCCCAACAGCCAATGAGAGCTCAACATTAGAAAAATAACAACATAGTATGTGTAGGCTACATTCGGATCTATTAAACTAGCACACACACACACGCACACACGCACCCACACACACACACACACACACACCCTTTTTTAGTAGTACCACAGTGTAGTACTAAAAAAGTACTGTATCTCAAGATTGTCTGTTTTCAAATAGCCCAAGTACAAAATAGGGCTTAAGTGGGTAATGTATTATGTTTAGTAATAATAATCTAATTTCTCAAAGTAACCAGCAACTTGTAGTGGAGTAAAACGTGCAATATTTGCCTCAGGGATATAGTAATTAGGAGCATAAAGTATAAAAAATGCAAAATCATGAATTCATCCCACTGCTTTGCCTTTTAGTATGAAATCACAGTATATGGGACATACAAGTGCAGCTTACTAGTCTTCCCAGACATGTCACGTGATCAGAATCAAACTCATTGTGCTATCTGCATTTATCTAGTCAATTGCCTTCAGTAGACTCTAAATCCTTTCCACTGGGTTTGGCACTCTCTAGAGTCGACCCATGTTCATGTAACCAACAGTCACACTAACCCTAATCTCAGATCCCAGGCTTGCTTTCTCACTCTATTCGGTGTGGAACAAGATTGGAGGGTTGACCTTACGCGACCAACCTAACCCTAATTCCCTTCAATTCCACATTCTTCGCCTTTCCAATACATGACAGGAGAATTTGAAAAGATGTAGACTCCACCTATCTTCACTCTCTGGATTTGAAGTGTTTGCCATCAGTTTCCAGATGAAGCACAAACATTATGCCACATACTTGCAGTTCACTGATAAGCCTACTGTACAAGTGGTTATCTCGGTCTTCCACCTGTTTCTACTGAAGCATTTTTCTCTCTCCCCCCTTGTCTATATTTAGCTTAACACTAAATCATCTTCTTACCCTAAACCATAAACTCCACACCAGAGTGGTCAAGATCCTGGTCAGTAGTACAGTATGGCAACCACAGATGACTTGTTGTGGAAAAGTACTGTTAAATGTGAGCTTGTTAACCATAACCCTAACCCACAAAAGATTCCACAAGGGTTCTTTGTGCAAACTCAATGGTGTACCGAGTGCCACACCTCAAATGAACAAATATCAGCATGTTTGTTGACCATCAGTCTTCTGATTAGAACCGTATTAAAAGCACCATGCTGACACTCACTCCATAGAATGCATAGGTGAGCACCATTGTCGAGCTGAATGGCCGTTGTATGTAGGCTGAAAGCTCCTATACACACCTGACAAAGTATGAAATACTAGTATACACTTCTTGCTCTAGACCTGAAATCTATATAGCCTAAGAATGTGTTGTGTTTTTTCTCCTATTCTCCCAATTTTGGTCGTTATGCCAGCTCCCAAATTTTACCACACAGGTGTAGTCCCTGTCACTGTGCTAACCCCTTCACTTGGTCATGTGGGAGGTTGTAGATGAGCATGTGTCTCCTCCCACTTGAAGTCACCTGCCGCTTCTTTTCATATGACAATGATGAGTTTTACCGGGAGGGTGTAATGCGGACTACTGCTGAACAGTGTTCATTGGAGTACTCTGCCAAGCTGAATGCACGGTGGAGGATTCAAAATCCTAATGTCCATGGTGGGCTGGGGCAGGATCCTTTTTCCTGCGCCGCATCGACACCCCATGTCTTGTGTGTTTGACCGAATACTATGACAGCATTGTGCCTTTCAGAACTGAGAGCATGCACGTACGCACACACAAAAGTGAAATCTAGCATTATGACCAATCTGGCCTGCAACCTCAAATAAGTTTTACACCCCTCCCCAGAGACTCCTTACACCCAACGGGACCAAAATGGTTTGAACCAATTGATTTTGTCATCCTTACTGAAAGCCATGTGCTCTCATAGTGAGGCTAAAAGTAATAGGAAAGGAAATTGTATTAATAACAGAATTAGGGTGGGGTGCTTATAATATACTATACCGTATAACTATATACTATACTCACTTATATGCAAGCGCTAGAGGAAAGACCATGGGGCCATGAAAATGATTCATCATGCAATCTGCTTATTAGATTGAGATATTTCAGTATTGTCCCAAAATGTCCACATCATAGCAACCAAAATAGTTCGATAGGCTTTGATGGAGTTCTGGCAGTGTCAGAAATGTTGGGCCAAGGGGCTGGTGCAACAACGATTGTCAATGTGATGCCGTTATATAACACATACCAACCAACACCTAAAAATAAAGGGCAGGCCATTGTTTGTGTTAACAGAAACTGCTACCTACTGGAAAGACTACTGCAGCAATGAAAGTTAACGCACAGGGAATCCATCACTATCTGCTAGTCTATGTGCACACAATTTTGTGAAAAATGACATGTACATATTATGTTTATATTATCAGATTCCAAACTGTCCTCCTTTACTTCTGTGTTTTTTTTTCTAAACAGGGTAATTTTCGTCGTACAATGTCACCTTTTGTATGAGACGCTCAAACATCCTTCATTTCCTTAAAAAATAGCTCACAACACGTTGCATAGTAGTGTATTTTGAGCTTACCGATCTACTAAATTCTCATTATTTTTTTATTTGTTTGATTTTGGATGTTTTTGCCTGTGGAAAATGGTTAAAGACAGTGCACCACTGCTCACTGTTGCTGGAGCACAGATTTTTATGACATTTATCTTTATCCCTAGAAAAACGTTTCAGCATACAAGTTCATAATCTTTTAGATTAAACACAAGCTATGCACCAGTGAGGGGACGTGCCATAACAGTGTTTGGTACGTTCAACATGTTTGTTTTTTTCTAATGTTATTGGACTGAAATAATCTCCCAGAGGAATATACTTGGAACAAATGGTTGCTTGCATGGAAATGGTCAGTTGCAAGACTTTCAATCTCTCTCTGTATTTCTTTGTCCTCATGAAGGACGACCGATGAATGACTATGCCATGCAGACAACAATCTGGAGCTTGTATTTGAGTTGGTGGACGTGAGGATGAATCACTGAAGTGTTGAGAGTTGACAGTCAAACAGCGGGTAAAGTCAAAGCCTGTACCACAGAGAAGCAGAAAGCACAGATAAGAACAAGAGCTCACACACTGGTATGATATCTTTAACATTACAATGTTAAAGGCCGGCTGCTGAACGAACTATCTAGGCAGGCTGAGAGGTAGCTGTACACAGAAAAGGCTAGCATTAAAGTAGTACCAACTAACCGTGGAAGAACTCAGAATATATACAAGCCATGACGCATTGTGAGACTAGGCATTACATGTTGAAGACAAACAGCAGCACTAGTAGCTAGCTCTGGTCAAAACAAATAAATGGTAAATTGTGCATTTCTATAGCGCCTTTGTCCAAACACTTTACAATATGCATTACATTCACCCATTCACACATTGATGGCAGAGCCAACCATGCAAGGCACCAACCTGCTCATTGGGAGCAGTTAAGAGTTCAGTGTCTTGCTCAAGAACACTTTGACAATAACCTAGGGTGAGAAACGGCTGATTCCTCTACATCCTGATCCCCATAGTTGTCCCATAGTTGTCAATAGTTAGCAAACAGGAGACCTGAAAGCGTGTTATTCTTGTATAATTTAGTTCTGCAGAGCATAATCTGTACTTGTGCAGTGCAATAACCATGGGCCAAGCTCACAATGCAGAGCTTGTAGATCAGCTATTATCCAAAAAGTACTTTTACTTTGGTAATATATTTTGATGGCAATACCTTTAACCAGGGGTCATCACCATGCCAGCTTGTATGCCAATGTGCTACACATTTGACAATGATAGTATTTCTGCATTAACCACTCAGCCAACACATGACATGAGAGCTTGTAGATCTGGTCTTTTCAAAACATTTCAGAAATTGTTCTAATTATTTATTTATTTACTTAGCCTATAATGATGTGCCCAAAATGGGGATGCCAAGTGTTAAAGATGTTACCTATTCTGAAGAAAACCTTAAGACTGCCAGGTGGCTTAGACAGGCATTAAATGTGGCATGGTGAAATTCTATTCCGTATTTGGGATTTCAATAAGTGGGTCTTATTATCATTACAGTTAGTGCTTCCATCGCACATTACATGAGCAAAGGGCCATTTAGGTGCAGAGGTGAGTGGGTGCGTGTCATATGGTTAATTGGTTATTATAGAGATTGCTAGCTTTTCAGAGGACAGTGTTACTTGAAGTCAGGAGGAGATCAAGTTCTACCAGTTCTACTGTACCAAACTGGTACAGAGTACATTGCTTCGATAGCTGTGGTTTGCATTACGGTGACATCTTGTTGAGACATCTTCTATCACGATGAGAAAGTCTTAGACCTTGCATAGTTGTGATGTAGGCATGCCAATGGAACAATGGAAAAAGAAAGATGTGAGTCAAAACCATCATGTAGCCTACCTGTACGTACACAATGAGTAGATAATGATAAAGGGCATGACAGGATTTAAAGGAATGCAGTGTCACAACTAGGTTCAACAAGGGCTCCTAACTATGATCAGAAGTGAGCAAATTCTAAGCTGGAGAAGCTGGATGGTGATTGTGGACCCCCAGGCTGTGGATAAAGGGTTTCCACGGATTATGATTGTGGAGTGTTATTATAGTTATATATTGTTATTTTTGGACACTTTGAAACACTTTCAACTTACAACTTTACTTGTTGAAAAGGTTTCTGCCCTCGTTTGCTTTTGTAGCAAATAGATCCTTCTGAACAGATCTGTTTTTGATCTTTTCCTGATAAAAATAAAAATGGACCACGGACATAGAGAAGTCTTACCACAGACACATTTGTCTGTGTACGGACATGTTGATGACCCCTGCTTTAACTCAAGTCAAATTATGAATATAGGCCTTTTACTTGTAACAGAGTACTTTTGTGGTATTGACACTTTCACTTAAATATAATATCTGAGTACTTCTTCCACCACTGTTCAATACAAATCACATCTAGCCTACATTGTTGAGCCTTGAGTATGAACCAGGCGTGCCAGATTAGACCAAGAAGTGGTATAGACATTAACGGGAAAGTAAAGAGAATTGGGTCCTTTGCGAAGTGGGCCTGGCCTGCAGGACAACTTAGCTGTTACATTTAATTAATATCCTATAATTGTAGCCTCAATGTTTCAAAAACATAATCAAAAATAAATCGTTATTCACAATTATTTGTATGGCATTTAATCCAGTGGTGTGTTCTACCATGTTACGCTATATACATAGTGTGACCTGCAGAACATTTTTGTAGCCAAGCGTAGCCATCCAGAAACCGTCCGAGAAAGCGTATCTGATACGCAGGAGGAGGGGCTGGGGGCAGCAAGAATGTAAACTTCAGTTCAAATAGCCTTTTTCATGTGATAATGTGGCGTCTGAGGTGCAGGCTTATGTGTGACTACTGTCTTGAGGTGATAATGACCGCTGGCCATTGGAGTTTCGAAGTATTCACACATTAACTACTTAACAATAGAGCGGTTATTTAATTCGGCAACCATGCGCGCGCGTACATACACGCACATGTGCGCGTGCACGTGCTGTACGCGTGGGCGGGAATAATCATAGTATGCCCTCCGAAAAAACCTAGAACACACCACTGAATTAATCGTCAAGTAAAATGTCATGATCGTGACAGCCCTAGCCAATACACAAACACTGTGTACACAACCGCGAGGGCCCCTGAAAAGGGGGGAAGGGGGGGGGCAAAATATCTTGCCGCCAGTGTTGCGCGCAACTTTTGCTTGTTTTTTTGTTGTGGGAAAGAATGACGAGTCGTGGGTTGCGTTTTTTGCGCTCGTTTTAAAAATGCGGGGGCTTCTTTGGCAAATCTAACAAGCCAACATTTCTCTGATGTATATAGGCAACTATAATTCCCTATAGGTTTGGGGAGGAGTGTGAATCACATGGAGTGACAGAATCGGTCTGGTGTCTCTACTTATTAAGCCCTGGCTCAAGTATGTGTGAAATGTTATAATAAATAACCAAAACATAAATTATTATAGACCTACATGGTAATTACAATGATATATGCATAAATAAATAAAAAAGACATATTATTGGGTTTGTTTTGGCTTGATTTTTGAGGTGATAATTGCCTTATTTCTTTCGCAAGAAGTGGATTGTTTTTGGCTTGTTTTTGGAGGGGGGCTGGCTTATTACTCTCATGAGAGTTGGCAACACTGCTAGCCGGCGTAGCCGCACCCCTGTAGTATGAACTTTTACCTTTCCAGGAGATGTGTCCAGGCCTGTGTCTCATGATAGTGAATTAACTGAAACGGAACACAATGTAATAATCCTCTATTATCAATAGCACATCACTGTGTTTCACATCAAGGCTTAGTGCTTCAATTCAAGGCCTGCATCATCTTACCAGCATTTTTTACTGTCAAGGAGGGCATGGGAAAACGCCAAACGGTCTCTCCCATTGCCATTCCATGCTAATTTTCTTGCCTGTAATATACTGCCACTGTAGTGAAAATATGGCTCTGGACAACCAAAGCTCTTTCCTGTCTCTCGATCGGGTCCCTCTATCACCAAACATCTGTTACATGGTTGGAGGTAGAGAGGGCAATAAATAATGTGTAAACCTTTAGCAGCACAATGAACGGCCCAGATTTATGCCTGACCATCTATAGACTACTCCATACATGTTTCGACTTCTGCGTTTGGGCACCAAAATGTGGTGCTCAAATCAAGAAAAATGCGAAAGTAGAGCGTTCTTCCGGGTGCTTCAAACGCTGGTGAGCAACTTTCTTTGAAATAAATAGCTGGGGGCGGGGCAGTCTGCCCTCCAGACATATTATAACTCTATGCTATGCACACAGCCTATTGCATGTTATTTAAACCAAACATGTAAAATGAGTACTTACTGAACAGAAAAACTCAAGTGAGGGTTTGGTTATCTAAACCCGAGGAAATTAATAAAAATAGATGGAATGTAAGTAGGGGAAAAAGATAGAAAACTATTCTGAAGCAGAATCCAGTTTTGAATGCTATTGATAGCCTATAAAGCATGCCAAAATATGCAATATTTAAAACATGAACTTCACAGCAAATGAAAGTAATAATATTGGTAATAAATATTGTTGCCTCCATTTTTTTTATTTCAGCAAACAGTATTTTGACTCCCACACTCTACAAACTATGAATCATTCCATACACTCCCATATAAATCCTTCCATAAACTCCAAAACAATCCAGAAAACAAGATAATTGGTAAAAGGGTGGGCTATCACTGAACTCAACTCAACTCAAATTGTATTTATAGAGCACATTTAACATGACCAGTCAACCAACAGGTTAAAACAAAACAAAACAAAACAAAACAATGCATTGAATGCAACATAAACATACATTTGCTATGAGGCTAACAAGCATTCTGATAACAAATACTTGTAACAGACAGAACATATTCAATAAGGCAGGATGAATCAGCAGTGTTAGGAGAGTAGAGTTAGGCAGATATAAACAAAGGAATATAAACTGGCTTCCTATAAAACAGCCCTGAACATTTTTCTGGAGGCCAAAGGGTGAGGTAGTTATCACTTCTCCTTTAGACAGGCAACCCACCCCCTTTCTTTACCCCCAATGCCCCCCCCCCCCCTCCCCTCTTTTTTCTACATATAGTACAGTACATATAGTGTTTTATATTTGTGACGATATTGAATGTTTGGTGCTATTTTGTATATGTTGATGAATTGAAAAAAATGAAGACCACAAGGAGACTGTACTCATGCTTTTCTGTCTAACAAAATATTCAACCAATCAAAATGAGTGTGTTGACTGAGGCACTTTTTAAATATTTTTTTTATTTTATTTGTAATTTCTTCTTTCCTGAAAACCTTCAAAATATGACTTGATGAGGTACAGTAACATTCACTTTCACTAGCAGTGCCCCCCCCCCCCCCACCACACACACACACACACACACACACACACACACACACACACACACACACACACACACACACACACACACACACACACACACAACTTGTCTATAGAGTATTGCATAATAGTAACCTCAGCAATGACAGAATGTTGGCTGTGTGTGAGAGCCCCTGGTGTGAGTGATGTCTGGTGTGTGTGTGTCCATTTTCAAACAGTTACCGCACCCGTTGCATTAAAAAGAACAGACAAACCGCTAACCTAGATGTGACCTTTTACGATATAACATAGAGTCCCTTGTCAAAATGTGTGTTGTGTTGGGAAAATCCATCACGTTTCCATGATCAATAAAGCAACGGAATTATAACGTATACCCCTGCACGATGGACACACTGTTTAGAATTAAATCTAACATGCATTATGCGCCATCATGTCAAAGTTAGGATACATTATAACGTACCATGTTGAGTCGTCTAGAGGGGATACAGTTTCCAGTGGTCTGGATCCCAGTCCCTCTCCTTCCCGTTACACGCACCGATTTAGCAGAGAAGTTTCTCTCTTTACTTTTATTTTGTGTATAGGCCTACTATAAGTCTTCTATGGCAGTAAACAGAAGTCTAGTAGTGGACCTCTAACTAACTTAACGCCACGTTGTTGAGCTCTGCAGGACCACCACACCACACCAAACCAAACTGCTGTCGTCAATCACGCTGTGAGTAAACCGATATGAGACTATCAGGGCCAATGGAGACACGGGGGTGTTGCGTCTTAATTTTTTTGACGCCCCCCTGCCCCACCACGACCCCCACGCACGCACTCAGAGTGGACACAATGTGACAGACGGGCACACTACTAGAAAATAAAAACTCTTCACCAAGAGAAACCAAGAGCCAGTTTGACATAATTCTTGTGAACTAGTCTAGAATATCTATTTTTATTCATGCGTTCCTACACGCCACATTGTGGATTTTAGGAGGACTATTAGCCTGCCCTGGATGAATACTATCATAAATGTATTTTTATCGAGTCTGACTTTTACGTACATCATGTACGTATAAAGCACCTTGTATCTTTTCTTTGCACATGTACGGTACATGTGCACTGTATTAGGCTGTATTTTTCAATAAAAAGTGTTTTAATCCCGTCTGTGCCGGATTCTGTCGGAAATTCCCTGTATTCCTAGTAGCAGTAGTGACGGGGCGCATCCGGTGAAATCCGGAATTACACTCAATGTAAACAAAAACGTAAACGAGGGGGTAAAAAATGGCGTTCGAGGGGATTAAAACACATATCTATTGAATGTCGACTAATACATTGCACAAAAACTCCGAAGGGTGACTTAACATTTGGGGCAACTGGGTAAGCACCTTATATTTTGCATTTGTACATGTTCTGAGAAGTACGGGCTTTACTGGTGAAAGTGCAGGACGCACTGGGGGGTGCAGGCCAAGACTATCGAAACTACGAAAGTAAAAGTCAGACTCGATAAAATACATCTATGATAGTCTTGATCCAAGGATAGAGGACTATCGTGTTTTGTGTTTGTGCTTTAGGGGACATCGATCAGTCAGTCATAACATTTCCCCCGTGTTGGCTCTTTGCTTTCTGTTGTTATTTAGACGTAGTTCCATACAGAGAGATGATGTTGGCTCCCTCCTCTGGCTCACCACCCCGCCCAGCCCACGTACTGTAACCCCACCTACGTGCACGCCTTGTGTTTATACTTCCCACGAGGACAGTCAGGACGGCGTGTACCGCCTGAAGTGCTGTATGAGAGAGCCTGTCGCTTGCCAAAAAGGACAGATCAAACAACACGGATGGATGCGACGCGTTCTTAGCTTTAGCTGTTCTTTTTGGCAAGCGATACCGACTATGAAGTATTATTAATAGTGTCTTACTCTTAAGGTAGGCTACACGTATTCTCTTAGCCTACTGCTTGTGCATCAAATGTAGCCTAATATATCAGAAACAGAAAAAGCCCGTGAGAGTTCAAACAGTTTGGAAGAATGAAAGCGGGTGACGCAAGCACACATATTATATTTAGGCTATATTTAGATGAGGGAAAATTGGAAATCATGCTATTCTATAGTCCAAACTTTGCCAGCATTCATCTCAACAGTTCATAGCAAGTCCAACAGAGGGCGCAGCTGTGCTACTATTAGTGGTGGAAAAAGTAGGCTACTCACATTTTGTAAAAGTATCAATACTGCAATGTAGAAATAGTCTGTATTACAGATACTCTGTATCTGAAAATACAGTATTGGTATCAAAATGTACTTACAGTACCAAAAGTAGAAAGTACTCATTATGCAGAATATCGCATATTTCACAAGCTTTCAACTGTATAAAACTGAAAGTGTAAAAATCTTTTGAAAATAGCAGATCTACAAGCTCACCCAGCTATTTTCAAATGGCCGAAATGTATAGGGCTGAAGTGGTTAATGTATATTTTGTAATAATCCAAATCTACAAAGTAACTAGTAACTTAAGTTTTCAAATAATTGTAGTGGAGTAGAAGGACTCTGAGATGTAGTGGAGTAGAAATAAAAGTACTGAAAATTGGAAATACTCAAGTAAAGTAAAAATACCTGAACATTTTACTTAAGTACAGTACTTGAGTAAATGTACTTAGTTACTTTCCACCACTGGCTATTACATACAAACCCAAGACAAACCAAAACTTTTCATTTGATCTGTGTTCCGAAAGGTGTTGCCTAATGCACATTTTGCATTGTGTTGACTGACTTTTATCAGAGATACAGTGTTGACCATCCACCTTGAATACACACTTACAGTAGATTATATTGCATAGCCAGCTGCCACCAATCTTCTTTCTTTTTTTTTGTCAGAATTTGAGTTGTAATTTTCAAATGGAAATCTCATGTGTAATTGTGGTATGGAATTAAGTATGGAGAGTGATGAACTGAAGCCTACAGTAGGCTATACATACTAGCAATGTGTCCCTGTCTCTGCATTGTATGCCAGGTCTTGTTATTAGTGTGTCAGTGTCACTATTAATTATCGATATTTCAGTGTGTGTGTGTGTGTGTGTGTGTGTGTGTGTGTGTGTGTGTGTGTGTGTGTGTGTGTGTGTGTGTGTGTGTGTGTGTGTGTGTGTGTGTGTGTGTGTGTGTGTGTATCTGCACTCATATAAATTACATGTTGCACAATTATTATTATTTGATTATTATTGTTTTTTTCCCTTTACCCTGAATATGAGGGTTTCTGTAGGGTGGAGATCCATGATCATAATATCTCCATCCACATTTTTCAATCTACTGTAATGTATAGAGCAACACCCTATCACAAACACTTATTCATAGCCTGTCATATGAAGCCTGCTTATCCAGAACCTATGAAGGTGGAAGGTGTTTAGAGGGAGACTGCCTTGCATTTCTGGAATGGCATCTGATACCAATCACATCATCCCCTTGGCAGAAGCCATGGGCTGTCATTTAGAGAAAATGTCTGTGTCACAGTGATGGAAGAAGTACTCACATGTTAAGTTTACTTAAGTAAAAGTATCAATACTGCAATGTAGTAGATATAGTCTGTTACAAGTAGAAGTCCAGTATTCAAAATGTACTTGAGTAAAAGTACAAAAGTATCGACATCAAAATATACTTAAAGTACCAAAAGTAAAAGTACTCATTGTGCGTCGCATCGCGACGCATTGTGAGCTTGTAGATCTGCTATTTTCAAAGGGTAAAAAAAAATATATATACGGCTGAAGTGGTTAGTGTGTTTTGTAATAATAATCAAAATCTACAAAGTAACAAGTACTAAAGTTCTCATACAATTGTAGTGGAGTAATAGTACAATATATTCCTCTGAGATGTAGTGGGGTAGAAGTAAAAGTATTGGCAATTGTAAATACTGAAGAAAGTGAAAATACCTCAAAATTGTACTTGAGTACATGCACTTTAGATACTTTACACCACTGCTGTGTCACAAGAGAAGGAAAGGCTCTTTATTGATGGAGAGAGAGGGAGGGTGAGATTGTGTCAGAGAGGGAGAGTGAGACTCGTTTTTCTCGTTCCTCCCTGCATATCTCTAGAAGGTGGGACGTAGTGGGGTAAACAGCTAAGCTCAATGCACATACAAGTCAATGAGCGGATTGGCGCCTTCTATTTGTGCTGTGGACTCAAACGCTCCAACAACGCTGAAAGGTACAGTGATGCAGTGCATGCTTTAACATTGTTTATTGCTTAACTAGACAGAAAGAGAGAGAGGGAGAATGATACACCTGTTGTATGTGTGCCAGACGTGTTTCCTGTCAGATATTGCTGAGTGAGGACAAACCACATTGTTGTTAACGCTTCTTCTATTCATCTAGTGTTACACCTCTCTTGTTTTGCTGCCTTAACAATAAGATTGTCTGAAGGTTTTTTTTCTACCATTTTGTAGTTAGTGAAGGATTACGTTTGTGAAGTTAGTAAAATCCTCAGTGTTCATTTAACTCTGAAAGTGTCAAAATGACCCAAATGGACCAGGTACATTTAGGTCAATATGTCATTTAACACTAGAACCTTATTGTCTCTATTTTGGGCATGTCATAGTGGGTGAATATTTGGAAAAAAAACAGCCGATCTACAAGCTCTCGGCTCATAGATTGGCCACTTTCAGCAAACAGATTAGGTGTAGAGGTTAAAAAGGAGGAGCACAAGTATAGGGCCCTGCCCGGTCAATGAAATATATAGGGTTTATGAGGGAAAGAAGAGCATAACGTGTTGGAGGCCCTCAAAAATCTGAACCTAGCTAGAGTACATACTGTGGTGTTGTGGAATTATGCAATTAATTAAATTTATTGTACTTGCTGGGGATACCTGCATACCAAGCATCTCTGTGACAGTGGTTTTTCCTGTACTGTATATATGTCACACACACACACACACACACACACACACACGCACACACACACGCACACACGCACGCACGCACGCACGCACGCATAGGATGTCAAGCCACATTCTTACCACCCACTGGGGGAATATGGCAGTATCGGCCTGTGATTTGTCGATGTTCTGGTCCTTTAAAGACAATTAAGTTGATATACTGCTAAGGTTTTGTTTTGTCTGCAGAGCAGGTTTTACCAGACATATCTTCATATTGCATGAATACATATCTAAATACTAAATATTGTAGGAAATGTTCTGTTCCTGTGTACAGTAGCAGTATATATACCATTGCGTCCAGTATACAGATTACTACACATATTAGGTTACCAAATAAGTTTGAATTGGCTGTACATGACAACAGCAACGTTCTGGGGTTGGTTCATCGTCAATATATGGTTTAATTTAGAATAACATTTTGATCATATGTCCCAAAAAAGATATCTACAGACCTCCTTAAAGTCAACAGTCATTATGACATGAAGTATTGTGACATTTACATCACATGTTTTCCCTCACGTTCCTCTGATTCTACAAATACGTACATGCTTTCTCTATTTTTATTTTCATCTGTCCAACCCCCCCCCCCCCCCCCACACACACACACACACAATAGATGTCTGCAAGCCCTCCTCCACCGGTTGCCAGGAAGCCTTCAGGTGTCCGGGTCATGATAGGTAATCCGGGTGAGGCGCTTCCTACTGGGAACGTGCCTGTCTATTCAAGCTTAAGAAAAGGTATGTCCGTGTGTGTGTGTGTGTGTGTGTGTGTGTGTGTGTGTGTGTGTGTGTGTGTGTGTGTGTGTGTGTGTGTGTGTGTGTGTGTGTGTGTGTGTGTGTGTGTGTGTGTGTGTGTGTGTGTGTGTGTGTGTGTGTGTGTGTGTGTGTGTGTGTGTGTGTGTGTGTGTGTGTGTGTGTGTGTGTGTGTGTGTGTGTGTGTGTGTGTGTGTGTGTGTGTGTGTGTGTGTGTGTGGTGTGTGTGTGAGAACTTGGACTGAAAAGAGTATAGTTGATGCAATGAATGATGTTAATTATGTAAATTGATTCAATTGAATATTCTTGGTTATTTTATTTTCTACCTTTCAGTGAATGGTGACAGTGGCGAGCTGAAACACACATCCACATTGAACGCAGAAAGAGAGGTGGTACGTATTTTTATGACACTGGTGCGCTGCATGTATGTGTATGTGCGCACGCATGGCCTCACGAAGCCAATCGTACAATCTTAAAAACATTTCCAAGTCAAAATGTATTAACTTGTGCTATATGCTTGATCTCATCAGCAGATGTATACAACAACATCTTCAGTATTAATATACTGCTCAAAGAAATGTAGGGAACACTTTGATCCCTTAATTATTTTGAGTTTTCATGAACTGTGTACATACTGCAAAAAATTGCAAAAAAACAAAAATTGCTGAAAAGAATTAAGGGATCAAAGTGTTCCCTTAATTATTTTGAGCAGTGTATTACTCTAAAAGGGTAGACTAGACGGCTCCATTTTATAATTAAAAGAACACTAGGATTTTAAAGAGGAGCTGTGATAACTAAGACCTCTTTTCCGAATTGAGTTATTCCATGCACTAAATACAGGAAATGCACTGGGAGCCTTTTGAAAAAATGAGAATGTATGGGTGCCAGAGTCTCAATGTGTATATAGGCCAATAGTATTACATGCTTGATGCAGTATTATACTGTGTATCCCCAATCCCCATAATAAACGAATCGCCCTGCTGAAATATGTTTAAAAAGATAGGTTTAAACACTGTAACATCATTCAACAAATGAACTCTTAAGAGTTTACAAATTGATCAATTACACTGATGATTTTATTGTGTAGTGTTTGGGGATGGCCATAGCTGAGTGGGTAGAGAGGCTGTCTGGGAATAGAAAGGTCACCGTTTGACCCTCAGCTCACCCAGTGAACGTGTCTTAACCCCCTAACACCTCACAAACGTTTTGTGCATAACAAACAGAAAGTCAAAATCTCAAGGCATAACTGTTTTTCATATCTGTGCAAAGTAGTCTATAACCTGTGCTATCACTGTGCATCTATTTTTGTATATTTGTACGTATATACGTATATTGCAATAATAATGTGTAGTTGCCACAACATATAAGAAGAGTCCACACACCAATTGCTGCTCCCAAATACGTTTAGTGGTAACGCTTGGCCTCCTTAGAGGCCAAGGAAAAACCTTTTCCCTGCATTTTTCACATCTACCATTTAAAGCGCCACCAGGAGGCTGACTTACAGTATGTAAAACAGATTTCTTTATATTACTCCTTCAGTTTTTATCCAAATTTCAGGCTAATCGGACGGTACACGTGATCTCTACAGTCATGTGATCAAGACGGACCTGTTTTTCATATTCCATCCTGATTGACTAAGACTGACAGCTAAAGTTTGCAGGAGTGGCCCGTTTTGAACAAAATGCCGCAAATCATGAACGCAGTGTCCGATTACGGTGAAACTTGGCACGCACATTCTACGTTGGCGCACTATGTTGTTCCTCAACGTAGTGCGCCACCCTTTTAACATTGCCCTATTATAGCCACCAGGAGGACATTTTTTGCTAAATTGTTTTTCTTTATATTACTCCTACAATTTTGTCCAAACATCACACAAATCGATACACATTATTTCTATAATAGTCAAGTGATCAAGACGGATCCATCCTATTCCATCCTGATTGGCGAATTTCGAACATTGCTGGCCCACAATAACCTACCTGACCTGGCGGAGACCTGTGCTCCGAGGAGCGCTTTTTCTTGTTTGTGATGAAAGTATCAGTGAACAGCACAACCTACAGTATCATTTGTAAATCCTACTCTAGGAACTCCTGAATCACTGTTTTGACGACATGGAGAGATTCATGGGCCGCCTGCAACAAACAGCCGAAGCTCAGGGTGTCCTCAACCAGAGGAACAAGAAGAGAAGCAGAAAAAGCAAGAAAAAACAGAGCCAGGATGGTAAGTGTCACTAATGTCTTTCAGGGTAATTTATGTTTAATTGCGTTCCGGTGCCATGTGCCAAAAAATGTGACACGGGGTGCAACCAAGGATAAATGAGCCATTAGGCTCTGCTGCCTGCTGATTACCCTCGCATAGGTTTACAGGTGTGACAGGTGTTGCTGTGGTTCTGTTCTTGTACAGGGTCAATTTCTTGGCAAGACATCAATCCAGTTACCCCCAAGAAACCAAAAACAAATTCTCAGCATTGCGAACATACATGTACTGTAATATAGGATCAACTATATCTTCCTATGCCACCCTGCTGGTGGGACTAGTATCTTTCAAGAGGACAGTAGCCTTATAAGGAAGGAAGGAACAGGTGCTTGAGGAGTTTCACTGTAATTTTACTCCATATACATATCTTCCATATGTACTGTAAGGACTATTCTAATAGATTGTTTTACATGGCATTAGATATCTCTACCGTATTTGGGGGCCCTCGACATAACATATTTGAGATGGCCTGGTTGGTTTGTGTGCGTGTGTGTGTGTGCGTGTGTGTGTGTGTGTGTGCGTGTGTGTGTGTGTGTGTGTGTGTGTGTGTGTGTGTGTGTGTGTGTGGGGTGTGTGTGTCTGTGTGTGTCTGTGTGTGTGTGTGTGTGTGTGTGTGTGTGTGTGTGTGTGTGTGTGTGTGTGTGTGTGTGTGTGTGTGTGTGTCTGTGTCTGTGTGTGTCTGTGTGTGTGTGTGTGTGTGTGTGTGTGTGTGTGTGTGTGTGTGTGTGTGTGTGTGTGTGTGTGTGTGTGAGAGAGTGAGAGTGAGTGAGTGAGTGAGTGAGTGAGTGAGACAACTACTACTTAATTCGGCTCACTTGCATTGCATTGTTTTAAATCATCAAAATCAAAGTTGCATTGATTATAACAATAGTGGTTCATCTTTCCTTTTATGCAGATGATTTGTTGATGCTGAAGGCAAGCCCTCCATCGCAGGAGGAATTTGTGGACATCTTTCAGAAAATGAAATACTCCCTCAGCCTTCTGGTGAGTTGAGATGAGTCACTCCTCAGAGATGACATTTATTTTTCTCCTACTGTCAATCAAATACAGGACATACAACTTAGCTTGCCAGGTTTTCTCCTCACTTTCTTTTTATTCTATTTTATGAAGGCAGCTGTACAGGAAATGCAAATTCTTTGTGTCTTTCAAGTAAATTAGGATCAAAACATTCATGAAAGATGAAAATTATGTTTTGCGGATTGTCTTTTCGTTTAGTTTCGTTTCATTTCTTGTTTTTTTTCAGGACCGTCTCAAGTCTTCCATTTCAGAGCCTAACTCACCAGAGTTGCTACATCATGTCTTTGTCCCTCTCGGACTGGTGAGTCTTAATGATTTCCTTTTGTCTAGTAGTCTGCTCGTCCGTGTCCCTCTCTGTCTCCCTGTACGACAGACACTGTCATACGACAAAGTATAAATAAAGCTCTACCATCCCATTCACAGTTGGTGAAAACGACAGGTGGACCAGAGCTGGGGGCAACAGTGGTTAGCCCGGCTCTGACCCAGGGTGCCGTGTCGCTGCTTCAGGAGCATTTGACCGAAGAAGAAAAGGAACTATGGACGTCCCTAGGGCCCAACTGGACTTTACATTGGTGTGTGTGCGCTGTGCGTGCATGCGTGCGTGCGTGCGTGTAAAACATCGAACTTTGATTAAGCTATAAGGTCGAATGGCAAAGTATATATCGATCATAAAACTGAGAGTAGGGCTAGTAGACTAATCAGGAGTAGTAGACTAATCAGATTTAGAAAGACAAAAATCTATTAGAATCGTTTCCTGTCTATTCGTTGATATACTATAAGAAAAAACGGTTATAAGCCAGTTGTTGGTTCTAAATATTGGTTTTGATATATCTCTGGATAATTGCCCAGCCCTACCTGAGAGTATCATTTGAGTGGATGGTAAAGGTTGGTGATTTCTCAATGCATCACTTCTGCTTTGTTTGCCAGCTCCCAGCTCAGTGTGTCTGTCCCTCCATACACACCCGTGTTCCTGGATGGGTGGCAGCCACAGGCCTCCAGCTCAGACCCCATTGAGTCACAGCACCAACAGGATGTCATTGATGGAAGCAGAGAGGTAATAGTACTGTACACAAAACATGCCCAACAACTATCTGACAAGAAAGATTACACATAATAATCATGTACGGATATCTCATTCTGATGTGTACTGTAGGTCAATATACCGTGATGGAAAGAAACTAAGTACCTTTACTCAACTAGCGTAATTAAGTACTTGTACTTTACTTGAGTGTTTCCATTTTTATTTTGCTACTTTTTACTTCTACTATATTTCGTAAATGATGTACTTTTTACTTCACTACTACTATTTATCTGACAGCTTTCAGATTATTAAACAAAATATAGCCAACTAATAAATGCTACACCTTTACCAGCTGAAAGTTCAACATTAAACTATGAACACATTAATGCATCAATATCTATAATCCAATGATATAATAAGTATATTTTGTAACAGAGTATTTCTACGCTGAAATATTACTAATTTAGTTTTACTTAAGTAAAAGGCATGAATACTTCTTCCACCACAGTCAGTATGTTGGCTAATCCAGCTGTGTGACTTCATCTGCAGGAAAACGCTCGACACGCTACAATGAGGCCTGTCTCCACGGTGCAGCCAACTGAAGAATTGTAAGTCAGAGACAGATAGTGAAACATAAGCGGCAGAAATAACAGGGGAGTTGGATTTTTTAACCACTTAAACCCTCTAAACTTTAGTAAACTGGACCTGAGTTAGAGAGATCTACAAGCTTCGTGAGCTTGTAAATCTTTTGTCCTATGTTCCTCCCCCCTATTTTAAGGGTTTGTAGCTCAAACAATTGTCAAGAATGTTATTTTTCAAATAGCAGATCTGCAGATCTTGTCATGTGACCCTGTGGTATGATGGTTAATGAAACTGTTTGAATGACATCATTCATCTTTGGTTTACCATAGCAATGGTCTACCACCAGAGGGCGAGAGACACTACTGTTGCAGTTATGACTTTGTGGCCAGGAACAGCAGTGAACTTTCAGTGCTGCAAGGAGAAACCCTGGAGGTATAAATCTCACTCATTCTCATAGCATATGTTATTAATAATATATATATATATTTTTGTTGACATAGTAAACTTTAACAAAACATAAAGTTAAAGTTTTTCACTTTATTCTTTTTTTGCAGGTAATTGAGTCATCAAAGCGCTGGTGGAAATGTCGGAATCGTTTTGACCAGATAGGCTTTGTTCCCCATAATATCCTGGAACCTTTGTCTGCTCTCAATAATGATGAAAGACACAGCCCGGTGGTGCGCAGAGAGTCCAAAGTAATGCCCACACACACACACACACACACACACACACACACACACACACACACACACACACACACACACACACACACACACACACACACAGTAACATCCTGTGTTAATTTAACCAAAATCTTTATTATCATTACAAAACATACATTATCTACTTATATACCCCCCCTATATACATTCCGGCCGATCTACAAGCTCACAATGCGACACATTGTGAGCTTGTAGATTTTCAAAACATTTGTATACATTTGAAAACTTGGGAAAGTTGGGAAATGGGACAGTCTGCATAATGAGTACTTTCTATTTTTGGTACTTTAAGTACATTTTGACACCAATTTTATATGTTTGTACTTTTAATCAAGTACATTTTGAATTCTGGACTTTTACTTGTAACAGAGTATTTCTACATTGCAGTATTGATACTTTTACTTAGGTATAAAATGTGAGTACCTTTTCCACCACTGGTTTTTGACATTAAACAGACATTCTAAAATATTAGTTTCCTGTCTATCCCCTACAGAAGGTGCCCCTTTCACCTCCATCCAGTATGTATTTCTCATTTGCGCCGGCAAGCCCAAATGACACCAGTCCTTCTACAGCACACCCTCCAACACTGCAGGGAGAAGGAGATCGAGGTAATAAACCCTTTTACTGTACATCTAACATACATAATATTGCAGTGGTTCCTCAACCTTTTTCATTTGATGGACCCCCAGTTTGATATGCATTTAGGCCACAGACCCCGATTTCATAGTTTTTCTTAATGTCTGGGACCCCAATCTACACCTCAGTGTTCATTTTAAATAGGGACCATCAGGGGAGTCCCCACATGATTTGGGGGGGGTGCCCAGATGATAGTGAAGTGACAATTTAAGGACTTTGAAGGCCTTTTAATACCTAAAAAAAAGAAGAAAAATAAAAAAGTCCATTGCTGTGTTAAAAGTAATCAGCAAACTATAAGAACTGGTCAAACATTGGCCAAATTGTCAAATAATATAAGAAAGAGTCAACATCTTTTTAAATAGCCGATCAGCTAGTTTCACAATATTTATCTGTGGAACTGAGTCAAACAAAATGTGATGCCTCAACTCCTACAATTCCGAGTGCTTAGGGTGGGGGTCGCCAGTTCACATGATTATTTTGGGGGGTCGCGACCTGAAAAGGTTGAGAACCACTGTTCTAAATGGCTGCCTACTGATACCATGTTTCCTTTTGTGCACAGTCCTCATGAATGATGTGAATGACGAGCTTCAGCACCGGCTGGCCAACGGGAAGTCAGGCTCAAACCGTCCTCTGGTCATACCGCGTACATCTGACACGTCTGCCCCGCTGGACTACCACTCCCCCCCTGCCGAGGTGGCTGCCTGGCTCAGTGGCAAAGGCTTCAGTGAGGAGTGAGTTTACTGCTGTTTACTTAAAAACACTTCAACCCTTTAGTCTTAGTGAAACGGACCTCGGTTGTAACTGTATTTGGACTGTTTTCTTTTCTTGTCCACATTAAATCTCTTTGCCAAAAATCGATTCATCCTGAGCATGTCATTTTTCTTCTTGTCTCCTCTGTTAGGACAATTCAGGTTCTTGGTATTTTAAGCGCTGCACAGCTTTTCTCTCTGAATAAAGAGGAGCTCCGCACAGTCTCACCAGAAGAGGGTGCCAGAGTCTACAGTCAGATCATGGTACAGAAGGCCCTACTTGAGGTAATGATTAATTGCATAATTTATGGCATAATTACCCTGATATCATTCTATGGTGCAGATAAAATGCAATGGGTCGGTGGTTCCAATCACGCAGGCAGTAGCTGATATTCTCAATATAGTCTTGCTCTGTGAGACATACAGTACATATTGTACCTTGGGGTGTGTTTGTAAACTGCAGTGCAATGTAGGGTCATCATTATTTAGCTGAATGTTGGATTTGGTTTGCAATGAAGAGCACAGGATATTACTACAAATCAGCGTGAACTGAAAATTGTGTGTGCCTGGGTGGTGTAAAGCATTGTTTTTTAAAGTGAGGTCTAGGGACCCCAGGGGTCATTGGGGGGTTCTAGGTGTCCCCAGCAATATTTAATATTTCGGCTATTTAAAAATAGCCAATCTACAAGCTTTCATCAGGTCGCATTGTGACATGTTGTGAGCTTGTGGATCTGCTATTTTAAAAACATTTTGAAAACTCTTGACAAATCTTCTTTCATGGGGTCCCTGGCACAAAATCTTTTCAGATGGAGGTCCGTGGCCAAATACATATCAATTTGAGGGTGAAAATGTCACTTGAAAATGCCACCACCACTGCGACCCTAGTTCAACAGGTGGGAAGCCAGTGAAGGACCATGTCCTTGTCACTGCATTAGTGACCCTTGCTGGTTGGTGGGGGGGGGGGGGGCACCTGTTCGAGGGGAGGGGATCTGGGGGTGGCAGTGTGAACCTCTATGTCTATGCGTTACTTTCTCCTGGTGAAACTCATCACTGTCAGGTGAAAAGTAGTGTCTGGCTACTCCATGTGAATCAGAGGAGGCATGTGATTGTCTTCTACACCCTTCCAAGGTTAACAGTGGGGGATGTCAGTGACAGTAATGAAAATGGGGGGGGGGGGGGGGGGGATTCAAAGTACCATGATTGTGAATTATGGTAAATCCAACCATGTGGATCACGTTTCAGCTCAATTATCCTCTCCTTGTCTTTTTCAGGATGTGCACAAAGCCACAGAACTGGAAGCGGTGATGGAGAAGCAAAAACTGAAGGTGGACGTGAAGTCACAGGGTGGAACGCTGTGACACACCAACAATATCCCCCAGCCACCATGCTGTGAGTGACATCATCAATATCACCGTCCCACCAGGTGGAATGCTGTGACACCAACAATATCACTGGCCCCCAGACCCACCAGTTCAAATGTGGCACCAGAGAACAAAGGACACAGTTGTAGTTATTGTTGACAAAGTTGTGACACTTCCCTACAGACATTAGTATTTACATAATTATCATGATCTAGGGGTTTCAATGTCTTTATCACGCATGCAGGTATACTGTTGAAATGCTGCGGATTCTCTGACGATAGCATGCACACTTTGCTTAAAGTTATGCACATCTTGCAATACTTTTCATAGAAAATGTTTTTTTTTTGTTTTAAGACTGAGGATGTGTGATCCTTTGTTCTATCTGTTTACTAAAGTCAAGATGATTTGTTTCCCTATAGCCTTCACAGTGAAGAGGTTATGTGAGTTGTTCAGATAAGTATCACTTTTAGACTTAGGTCATCTTTGAAACACAAACATTACAAAACTCCTTCAAGCCTTCTCACGGCGGTTATTTATAAAGTGGCAAAAAGAACTGGCACAGTGACAATTCATTTAGATTAGATAAGATTATATTAGATTTATTGATCACACAGGGGTAAATTCTGTCCAAGATACAAAAGGTCAGTAGACAGACAGAAGGATCTGATTATCATGCACAATAAGTATGCAGTCAAAACATCCAATCAGTGTTTACTATATGATTTATTTACATTAGCAGATACTTTGATCCAGAACGACAAGGTGCAAGGTCAAGGTAAATGCCACCAAGGTTTCATAAACATCAACAGTACATGATCAAGAAATTGTTTATATACAGTACATATTCATGTAATTATTAGTTACATTATACTGTGCATAGTCATGTCTAGTGCAAAATTCCCATAAACAAACACACACACACACACACACACACACACACACACACACACACACACACACACACACACACACACACACACACACACACACACACACACACACACGTGGGAGGCAACAGCTCATGAGACTAGGTTGTCAAAGTAAACTAATTTAATGGCGATGAACTCACTGCTAATCGCAATTCATTCTTTTAATCATGATTATTCGCATATTTATTTATTTTTGCCATTTGGCCTGAAGACCATAGTTTAGGACACAGCCCTCTATGTCCGTGAACATGCTCATTATGTGTTGGGTCATTGTAGATGTTACAGTACCATTACAACAACTCATTAGGGCCTACATTTATCATTTCTTTAGCTACTTTCAAAAGGTAGCTAAATGAGAGTGTTTATGTAAAAAAAAAAGGGATAAGTTTGTGAACCTTTATAAGCATAAAGGTGGACACTGCAGTACTCATATTACTAAGTAAATTTAGCAGATCATTATACCTATCGGCTACAGCCTGTTTTTATGCTAATGCAATACCATTTGAGGGTTTCTTTCTGGACAATATTTGTCCTTGTTTTGGGTTGTTAATTGATTTCCAATTTAAATAAACATACATTTACATAAAGCCAGTATATTTGTCCACTCCCATGTTAATAAGATAGTGCATTTTATATTAGAGACACAGCTCTAATATGTTCAACCACTGTCTGTGAATACATTTGACCGTTTTCATGCAAATTAATCCTTCACTGAGATTAATTAGGGGTTGTGCCAAGCAGTGGTCAAACTGATTAATAAATGTCTTAACTGTGCCAGTAGGCCTACTGTACCTATACATTGGAGTCAGATTACTAGTGGAGGTGCAGAAAGAGACACTGAAGCTGCAGTTGCAGGTGTAGGAGGGTGCATGTACTTCATGCACGCTAGTCAGGAATTCAGGAAAGCGAGACAAAGCAATGTGGCTCGGTTTGAGCCAGTGGTTATCAAAGTGAGGTCCAGGGACCCCCAGGGGTCCTTTAGGGGGATCCAGGGCATCCCGAACTACATGATTACATAGGAACCAAATGGACAGATCTGTAACCCCAATACCTATACAAATGGAACCAAATGGACCCATTTGTAGACTATGAGTTATGGGGGCCGTGGTCATACTAAACTGGGCGTCCTTGAAATTAAAACGTTTGAGAACCACTGGCTTAAGCAGCATGGCTGTGTGGACATCAGTTGATTCTCAATCAACCTATTTGAGTGCAGGTGTATCCCCTATGCACCAGACAGCTGGGCCTTTTAACATCATTTTCAAATTGATCAATGGGGTAAAACAAAATAATTACTAAATTGCATGATAGTATTGTTAAATATTACAACCTAGGCTTTAATTATCAGTATGTTTGCATTCATATATATATTGTTTAAATATTTGCACATTACACATGTACTGTCATATCTCTGAATGACTAGTACATTGTAAATGTTGGGATGAATGAATCTACATAGGATGTTCCCAGCATTTTAACCATGCACTGAAATACTGCAATCTTTAAAATGGCCTTTATTGCACAGTTAGAAATTCAGCTGCATATTATTTACATACAGTATCTGTACATATTATGTCTATTAAAAAAGCACAAGCTTATCACTCCAACCCCTTTCAAATATTTTACACATATATTAATCATATATCATTGTTCACATTAAGTTTATCTTTGTCACATTGTCCATTTTTAAGAGTGTATGATGATTAATAAATAAATACAGATTATTATATTTAGGTGAACAATTGACTCAAAACTGAATACATTTGGCAGCAGGTCATTTAGAACACATGTAAACTTTTGAGTTTCAGTCATCACAATTAACATACATTAAAATGATCTTAGTGCAAAATACATACATTCTCAAGAGTTCATAGTTGCAGTAATATCCTCAGTGTTAATTTATCCCTTTGCAACTCAGACCCTTACGGGTCTATTTGGTTATATTACCATTTTTTACACAGAGTTACGCTAAATGAACACTCAGGATTTTACTGTGTGAAACTGTATAACAATGATTGTATCATTTAAGTGGTTAATGCTTTGGTAAGACTGTGAGCTGCAGCAGTGGTTCTCAAAGTGGGGTCCACAAACCCTCAGGATTCCTCGAGGGGGTTCCAAACCTGTAAGGGTCCATTTAGTTCAAATGAACTCCTGAGAGAGTTATGGGGGTCCTTGAAATGACAAAAGTTGGAGAACCACTGAGCTACAGTATTTCAAGTACAATTACATAGTGAAAACAGAGAGATTTAAACAGCAGGAGCAGTGCAATCAGTCCTGTGGTCTTCTTCACACCTGGATGTTGTTCTTTTGGCAGGAGTCCCACGTCACTAGCTCATTTCCTTGAAACCACAGCTGGATCTCCCTCTGAGCGCTCTCCAGTGAATCGCTGGCATGGACCACATTCCTTAAAAACACAAACACACATAAACATAAATGACAACAATCAAGACTTGTATTTTTCACCATATTACAATTTGTCTTTCTCATAATAGAATATCTTATATTGTGTCCGTCCATCTGTCTGTCTGTCTGTCTGCCTGCCTGCCTGCCTGCCTGTCTATCGTTTTTCAACAACAACTAAATTATATTATTTGCATGTAGAAATCAGAATGAGTGCCCTGCCCAGTCTTTACAGTGAATACATTACCTGCCAACATGAACACTGAAATCGCCTCTGATTGTCCCTGCTGGCGCTTCAGCTGGATTAGTAGGTCCCACCATTAAACGAGATGTCTGGACAACATTGTTCCCTTCCCACACCTAGGAAGGGAGAAAATACGGAAAGATCCTTTCAAACCTCGATGCCTGAAGAATGTAAAACGACAAAAAGCTTGCAATACATTATGGATAATTGCACATGAATGTGCGGTTGCTGCTGTCTTTTGTTAAACCGTGACACTTTGTAATGTTGTAGTAAATTATTATGCTTTGCATCAAATGACTCAAAGCCAGAGTGTACATTTTTATGTGTGTATGAGAAATTTGTGGATGTGCAATCATTCTTAATGAACATAGTAGACAACTGAAGCAATAAACTCCTCACTGCATATTATATTGACAGAGAAATCAGAGTTCTCAACCGATATATCTACAGTGTAGACTGGGCCAATATATTGACATTATTTGACTTTTTTTTTACAACAACGGTATCTGCAATTATGCAGACGATTTGTCTCGATTATTTACCAGTTTCAACCTAGCATCCCTTTTTTGTAGCCTGGTAAACCCCCCTCCCTCCGGAAATCTCATTTGCATTTGATTTCAGGAAGGAGGTCTGGGATTGCGCAGGGAGTAAAGCTGCCCGAACACTGCATGTTCGAACCAATCAGCGGCTGCTAGGGGCGGGATCATCCAATCACCTGCCTAGTAGCTTGAAAAAAAGAAAAAACGTCTGTCATCGATTCTGCGACCGGAGTCTCAGATGGAAGTAGGCTGTGAAACAAATGTGTGTCGCAAGCTTCTTCCATTTGACGGTGTCAGGTTACCTTTTTTGGGGCAAACATTCAAAAGTTTTCTAAAATAGCAGATCTACAAGCTCACAGTCGCACAGTGTTGTGAGCTTGCAGATCTGCTATTTTTTAACATTTTTGAATAGGGCTTAAGTGGTTAAATAAAATAATGTCCAGTTTATGTGTGTATTTACTTGTTAAATGTTCTCCAACAGAAACTTTAATAAAAATCTAATTTTATTAGAAAGTTTTGCCCTTTGTGACAAAATACCACTCAAAACAATTGTAATCAGTGGTCTAGTAGTACTCTGGCATCGGTAAAGCTCTAGTTCAAGAGCTAGGAGACCAAACCACAACACCACTATATGAATGCATAAATCCACCTGCGCCTGCTCATTCCAACAGTGTCATTCTTTAAAGCGATACATATGCATACATGTGCAATGCAGGTGCTCCGTGTGCAATGTAGGCTGTTATGTAGAAGCTGCCCCAAGAACAAAAAACTAAAAAAAGAATACATAAAAAACAAGCCCTCACCATAACAACCACTGGACCAGAGGTCATGTACTTCAGAAGAATGGGATAGAAGGGCTTCCCTGTCAGCTCACGGTAATGCTCAGAGAGAAGCTCCTCAGGAACCTGTAAGCATTGAGTTAGTTCAGCCCATGAATAGATGTTGCCTGATAGACATAAAGCTTAGAACAGCGATTCCCAACCATGTAGGCTGGGGTCCACTGGTGGGGCGAAAGGTCCCAAATAATTGGGAAAAAAGAAATACGATTTTTGTGATGAAATAACATTAATATTACAAATATGAATGTAAAGAAATGTCATGTTATTGTTTCTTTTGAGGTTGTAGATCTTCTACTTTTGCTATTTTTGAATTTGAATCCTGAAAAGTAACAGTTTTGGACATAATGAGGTTTCCATCCGACAGAGACGATGTGAGAAACGCAGGAATAAAAAAAAAGGTCCAAGCATGTTTTTTTTCCAAACTTCAAATAACTTAAAGCGTTTTCAGACACTCTTATTACCTGCAACATTTTCAAGCCCACCAGCTTGAAGCCCCTTTGCTCAAATCGTTGAATAATTTGTCCAATAAGGCATCGCTGGACTCCATCAGGCTTCACTGCAACTAGAGTCCGCTCGTTTACATCAGCAACACCTAGTGGGACACAACATGCATTTATTACATAAAGAATGTCTCTGCCATGTTAACCACTTAATACTCTGTTGACGGAGTACCCCAGGGGTCTATACTAAGCCCGAGTCTCTTTTCCTTCTACACCAAATCTCTCTCTCTCTCTCACACACACACACACACACACACACACACACACACACACACACACACACACACACACACACACACACACACACACACACACACACACACACACACACACACACACACACACACACACACACACACACACACACACACACACACACACAGCTAATAGAAGGCTGTAGATGATCAATTACTCTGATATTATAGGCCAACATGTGACTAGTGCATGTAGGCTAGGATCTATCGTTTGTGCCAATAACAAAACATGTGTAGTAGGTCCCGGCTATTATGTGCTGGGCTCTACTAGACAGGCTCCACCACTCGGAGTGCTGATAAGCAGAGTTTTATTGCCCCTATGAATAACAGGGTGCAAAGTTGCAGGACAGCGTAGGCCTATAGTCTGTTTAGATCCCATAGCTCGGAGAAAAGGATCAACTTGTAAAGGAAACCGACAGACAAATGAAAGCACAATGTTGATAAGATAGATAACCTACTTTAACATTTGGAGGAAACCACACGTACTGTCCTAATTTGCAGTGTAAATATGAACTAAAACAAGGTGGTCGCTTGACAACCTAGTAGCCATATAGCTCAGCCGGCTCCAGACATAGGCTACAGTATAGGGATATATACATATAGGAGCACAATAAATTACATAATACAGTATGGCACTGGCAGTAAAGCAACCATTCCAAACTAGTAAAAAGCTAACATTGGCTCAAACGGACACATGCCATCAGGTTACCATGGTCATGGTGATATAAATGAGGACAATGACAATCTCTAAGTAGACCAGTGAATGTATTTAATTCATTGAAACATGCAGTGGCGTAAAGTAACTAAGTGTATTTACTTGTGTACTGTACACAGTACTTCTGCACTTAAGAACAATTGTTCTTAAACGTATTTTTACTTTACTGGAGTATTTCCAATTTTCAGTAGGCTACTTTTACTTCAACTCCACTACATCTCAAAGGCAAATAGTGTACTATAACTCCATTACAATTATTTGAAAGCTTTAGCTACTATAGTTACTTTGTAGATTTTTATTATAATTACAAAGCATACACTACCCATTTCAGCACTATATACAACTATTTTGGCCATTTGAAAATGGTAAATCTGCTATTTTCAAAAGATTTTTATACGTTTGAAAACTTGAAATGGGACATTCTGCATAATAATACTTTTACTTTTGGTACTTTAAGTACATTTTGATGCCAATACTTTTATACTTTTACTCAAGTAAATTTTGAATTCCAGACTTTTACTTGTAACAGAGTATTTCTACATAGCAGTAATGATAATTTTACTCAAGTAAAAAATGTGAGTACCTTTATAGACCAATTATTTGTTTACTAACATTGAGCCTGGACGCACAGGTGATTGTTTCACGCAATCAATTCCCAACCTGTTTCGGGGTGCACTGGTTTCAGCACACCCCAACCCCCTCTTGTGTGTGTTGGCTAGTGAGACGCGTCCTAACGAGACCTGATATAATGGGTTTCGTTGCGCGCATACTGGCTGCACGCAGCCAGTATGACGTCGTCTGTTAAGGGGTCTTAACGTTATAGGGGTGAATGTTGCGCCCCCTACAGGCGAGGCACAAGCTCAACGTGTTTCCCAAGTCACGGGAGGCCAATTATGAAGTGATTTGTCAGAGGAGTAAAATACTTTTTACAGCTTCATGATGCACATCTGCAGCCTATCTGTGTTACATGTTGCTGTATACAGTGGTGTAAACTTAACTAAGTACATTTACTCAAGTATTTTCTTACTTTACTGGAGTATTTCCAATTTTCTGTAGGCCTACTTTTACCCCTCAGAGGCAAATATTATACTTTTACTCCACTACATAGTAGGCCTAGCACAAAGAAAACACCAATTAGGAGACATGAAGACGTTGAAGCCAACAGACAAACCGCTAACCTAGATGTGACCTTTTACAATATATAGAGTCCCTTGTCAAAATGTGTGTTACTGTTCTGTGTTGGGAAATTTGTTCCATCACGTTTCAAATAGCCTATCAATAAACAGTGGTGTAAAGTAACTGAGTGCATTTACTCAAGTACTTAAGTACAATTTTGAGATTTTTTTTGTACTTTAGTCAAAGTTTAGTGGAGTATTTCCAATTTTAAGTAGGCTACCTTTACTTCTACTCCACTACATCTCAGATACTGTACTTTTTACTCCACTACAATTATTTGTATAAATGAGTACTTTTACTTGTGGTACTTTAAGTATATTTTGATGCCAACAATACTTTTGTAATGTACATTTTGAATTCCGGACTTGTACTTGTAACAGAGAATTGCAGTATCGATACTTTTACTTAAAGTAAAACAATGTCTACTTTTCCCACCACTGATTTATTTTCAGAACGCTTGAGTTGAAGGTGGGTCGAGCACCGCGCGAAGCTTTGAAAGAAGAAATGCACAATAAAATAAATAGAGATCAGAGCATAACTACATTGATTGATTGAAGGAGGGTTTGCCTATACTTACTTGACTTGGTCCTGTGTACAACAGACCTGTGTCCAGCCAACAGGTTAGAACCAAACCTGGACGCTAAACTCTTTCTGGCTTCTTGACTTCCTAGAAAACACTGACCGTGTTGAAACATGCTCTTAAAGACACACCGCTGCAGGAACACCATGATGTCTAGCTCTAGTTCCACTGATGTGTCCGACTGTCACTTTCTGTCTGTCGGAGATATGATGTTCGAACTCCTCACAGGCTGCTCTATTTTGTGAAACAAAAATCACGAGTCCCACCCATAGAGTAAAAGGTCCCACCCGCGCGTGTGTGTGTGTGTGTGTGTGTGTGTGTGTGTGTGTGTGTGTGAAGTCCAAACTAGGGAGGATAGGACAGTCTAACTCCAGTAATGCAGAGACCACGACCTGATCACGTTTATCTAATCACCTCACAAAATCACACAATGTTCAGCAGACAGCAGTAAAAAAAAAAAAAGGAAAAGAAAAAATAATTACCCTTTAATTTATAGTGAACTTCGTTTTGGTTAAACTGTTAGTTTGTTGTTTTTTTATTTATTAAAAAAAATTATTTATTATTAAAACAATTACTTTGCAAATGGTTGGTAAATAATTTGAATCAAGCCACTAACAGATGCTGTCCTGAATTCTCATCAGGTGATGTGGCACACATGTACAAACCTGACCTGCTGTTGCTTAATTCAAATAGTGCCCCAACCCCAAACACAACAAAACGTCATTATTGACGCATTGATTGCATAAGAGGAGCTTGGTACCAAAGTGGTTGGTAAAGCAAAACAAAAAAAATACATTTAACAATCTATCTTTTTTAGGAGTGAGAAAATGCTTGAACATAAGATGCCCATAAATACAAGGTGTAGGCCTGTGCAAATGCATTATATCAGTGGTTCTAAAAGTTTTTCATGTCAAGGACCCCCAAATGAATGTACCTGTATTAGGCGAACCTCCATCTGAAAATATTTTGTGCCAGGGACCCCCATACAGGATTTCTGTAGTCAAAATGTTTCAAAAAATATATATCCCCCCCCCCAAGCAGATCTACAAGCTTGTACATTGACTGTGAGCTTGCCTTGTAGATAATCGGCTAGTTTCATAAATAGCCGATGTATCTAGGGTTACAGTGTTTAAACTAATTTTGATGCCAATTCTGTTGGGGACCCCTGGAACCCCCTCACAGACCCCTGTTTGAGAACCACTGCGTTATAGATTCTATTTAGGAAAAAAGAAAGCAAATAACAGCACATATAAACAGAGTGTATAACAATTGCCCATGACACGTTTCCTCCCCTCTGGAAGATCCAATATATAGTCAGTCAACAAAGAGGAGTGGGTCATGTACCTGAAAGGAACGCCAACACTAGAGTCAACATCAATAAACAAACACCATCAGCCTCCACTTGCATTTTAGAAATACTGTTATAGGACAAAACTTTCCACTCTCTACATGAGTGAAAAGATTTGTTAGGATTTGTATTCTCTGAATTTGCTGGCACACAAACTAATAATCAATCTGTGGACTTAATCATATCTTTAGAGGAATAAAACATTCACTTTTTTAAAACCATGTTATTCCTATGGTAAACATGTACAATCAATATTTGCAAAAAATGTAAACCAACATAAACCTCTCACTCCTGCGGCTGGATAATGAATGGAAGACTGATTTGGTGGACCCACAGAATGTTTTTGCTAAATGCTATGCTCACTGCTATAACAGTGCACAAAAGATGTGCCGCTAAGCAGAACATATTTTACCATTCTTTTTTAATGTAGCATATCCATGACTTTACACCTTGTTCATAGCATGAAAGCCTATAAGTTTCTAGCTTTGGGATAAAGTTATTGACATTCACAGAAATAGAAAATGTGATTTCATTCAAGTTAAATATTGCTCATGTTAAACACATTATTCACCATTTTGTTGAGTTCCAAATTGTGTTAATGTGGCCATTATGACTATAACGGAATGGGTAGAGGGGCCGTCTGGGAAACAGAAGGTCCGCTATGTGTCGAAGTGTCCCCGACCAAGACACTTGGTCGGGGACACTTTACCCCCCGAGCACTCATCATAACCAACTGAACCACCATCAGCTGGGGGAAAATGAAACAGAATTTGACAAAATGACAAATGTCCTCCTTTCGCATGTAGAAAACCTGTCCTCCTTTCGCATGTAGAAAACCTGTATTGGAGAGTTCTCATAAATCATTTGGATTTACAAGACTGACGTTTCTGGAATAGTTTTCTCTGACGCCAATAGTGTGTATTATAAAACTGGATCTCGTCCAACCAGGAAGTCTTTGCCTCTGATCAATGATGTTGTGCTCTGGCCACATGATGTACCATACCCCCCATTCTCCACACTAATCACATAGTTTGATCACTTTTGCATCTCCTAAAGAAACAACACCAAAGGAATTGCGTTGCCCATCAATTCAAAAAAGTGGGTGTAGAATAAAGGTTCCGTCTAGGCAGGACTCTGATTTGAGTTCAGTCATAAGCCTGCAGATGGTCGCGTCGCCCCAGTGGCTCCTCAGCCAAGCTCATGCACCAAATGTCTGAACCTGCGGTTCCTCTCGTACTGAGCGGGATTACTATTCCAACAACACATCATCAGTGGGATAAACTAACCTGTCTCACAACCCAGATTTTCTAATTGTATTGAAATGTCCTTTTTTATATTCAATACTGATCAATATGACAACTAGCTCTGCCATAAAAAGAATGTAAACTGCATTCATATAATTGCAATTCAGGGCAGATTCCCTGATGGAATTATAAATTAACTGATATCCACATTTTAATACAAAAGAAGCACTTTATTAATCAGCTTTATTATATCAGAATGGAATGATACGAAAGAAATTAAGTTCAAAGTCTGTCTCCTTTGGAGATGAAAAAAACTCAAGGCAAAATTATTAAGCAGACATTTTTTAAAAACTCTAATTGAGTTGGAAAAGTGCTCAGTCCTGGGCTCAGCGTTCGTTGCAGAGCCAAGGGAGAGAAGGCCCGGCTCAGAAGGCTCCAAGTCTCAATGAAGACCAATTTTAAAATCAGCTTCACTCTTTCCTGCCAAATCGTCATTTAAAAAAATACAAACGTCAACCATTACAGCAGAAATTAAAGAGAAATGTCAGCAGCAGCAGCATCCTTAACCTCCGATCGACCAATCAGACAAAAACCTCTGGCGTGAATGGTAGGAGGTACTGTAGGTTGGAGCACAAAGCAGGAGGGGTGTCGGGCAAAGCAGTCGGCACTCACAGTCCATTAAGATCATAGTCGTGTGTGGAGTGGTTGGAACAAGACATTGTGCTATAGTTTCACAGTGCCTGTAGGCAGGCTGCTATTACACAGTCTGTAGTAGCGGAGGTCATTCACCAATCTCTGCACGCTCTGAGTGAACGAAGGCAAGTCCTAGAAAGAAAAACAAAGGGGGAGAAAATATGGCCAGCCATGTTGGTTACAAAAGTATAAGTTCTGCTGTGTGTGAAGGGGGACATTAATATGTAACTAGTTGTCAGGTCATAGGGCACACGGTGATACACGAAATACAGTCAAACGGTAGAGGGAGAGGCTGATCGTCAACACTGACGTTTGAAATAAAATGCATTGTGGGAAATGAAGTTTCTTTCTGAGATGACAAGAATTTTAAACTTTTGCACTCTGTTATTACCATTTGAGATTATTTAACTAATCAGTGCATTCAGTCAATATTTAACTACAATTTAGTTCTCAGATATTGTCACTGTCGGGCAGAAACCTTATATCTCCATATTTCAACTTTTTATGTTTTTTTCGTAAATGAATGCTACTTCATCACACTACAGTGCCACACAAAAGTAGCAAAAATAGCAGATCTACAAGCTTGCGACGCGTTGTGAGCTTGTATTTTCGTTATTTAAAATGTTCTTTTAACAAAAGTGAAATTGGTTAAGTGTGTCACTGGGTTTTATGAATATTGAACCAATGAAAAGAATTAGCAAGAGCTTGAATAATGTAATGGAAGTTTTTAAACCCAGGTTTAGGGATCAATCCATTCTTTATTTGTAATCATCATCAGGTTACAGAACCGCAGCATGCCTTCCTCCCAGGTTCCCCCCCTACAAGTGTTTCCTATTGCTTCTTTATACCCTCTTGCAGAAGTCCACACAACCAGCTGGTCAACCCTCTCAGCACACCCATAATCGGCACTTTACAAATAGAATAGATTCATGTGAAATCAGCTGTTGATGGTCAGTCCCCACATATAGGCTCATGAACAAAAAGGGTTACACTCTGCCTGGGATACATGTAAATAGGTTGGTGTGTCAACAGCTGTTGTCAGGGAGCTAGGCTCCACAGGAATCACCTGTCTGTCAGGGGCCCAAGACATCATACTACTGCAGAGAGTACAGTATAGGCTGCTAATCAACCTATACTTTGTACATTAAATGAATCAATACCATAATGATTGTTATATGAATTTTGTCCACCATAATAACTACATTGGATCCATTGGAACACAGGTTATTTTTTCCATTTACTGAGAACAGTTCGAGAAATTAGGTTTCCACCCGACCGCGACGATATGCTATACAATTAGCTATAATCGTAATAACACTTGTTAAGCGACAGAGCTCTGCACAGCAAGGCATCTCGCCCTCAGGCCAGTATTAACTTACCTGCTCGAGTTTGAAATTGCGCGAGAGGACGCTTCGCTGGTTGGCGTCCACGCCCTGGCACCCATTGAGGAACTCTGGCATGAAGGCCGTGTAGAAGGCGTCGAAGTCCACGGAGGCCATGTTGTAGACAGCCAGGGTGATCTCCTCTTGGAGAAGGTCGTGGCTCTTGTTCAGCAGCACCTGCAGCAACACGTTGATGAAGTGGAACAGCATGGAAGTCCGGAACAGCTTCTGCAAGAAGAAAAACAATCAATGCCATTCAGAATGTTACTTCTAGGGCTATCACGATCATGACATTTTACTCGAAGATACATTTTCATACAAGTAATTGTGAGGTGTTTGGCATTGAACATTGGAACATATGAATAATAAAGGCAGATATGACAAATAACTTAAATATACAAAGAAATGACTGACTGACAATGACCGATAACAATAATGAAAATAAATAATGTACTATGGCCAAAATAGGCCATATTTAACAATTTTACACTCAACATTTGTTAAGAAATTGTGGAAATAGCTGATCTACAAGCTCACAACATGGAAACGATTCTCTCAAATAATTGTGATTATGTCAAATAATTGCGATTATCTCAAATAATTGCGATTAGGCGATTATTTTATTTTATTTAGGCATTTCTTTAAACAACATTAACCCTAGCATCCCTATTCTAGTCGTCCCTGTTCACCAACATTTGGCACAAATAGTTGAACATTCCAGGAAAATAGCCAATCTACAAGCTCGTGACACATTGAGAGCTTGTAGATGTTCAACGAACAGATTTGGTGTAGAGAGAAAAAAAGGAGGGGGCCAAGAATAGAACCCATGGGAGACCCCGGTCAATGAAGTATAGGGTTTAAGTGGTTAATGGCGCGGTTGCAGGCAAAGCTGTATGGAACAGGGTTTGCCCGTAGGCAGACTATATTCGCCAAGCGACAGTGACGCAAAGTAAGAAATAGGGCTTTCGTTTTTAAGGGTAGTGCCTTATGGTTGATTTGCAGTGTCATCTTGAAAGAGAGACGTCTGTCTCATCAGTTCATTTTAGGTCTGACAATAACGCCAATAGAAAAACATCTACCCATACCTGAAATGAGAAAATGTAGCAATGCCATTTGACAGGCCAACTGATTTCATATTGCCAAGCAAGAGGTTAAGCCAACATAAACCTTCGTACGTGGACACAAACAAAACCCTGACTCACCCTGTGGTACAATTTGTGCTTGCTGTTGAGTGACTCCAGGTAGCAGAGGTTCTGTTTGAAGATGTGTATGTCTGGCTGCAGGAATGACTGCCCGAAAGCCTGCCAAGACAAATGCAAGCACACGTCAGGGAACTGGCACACTGGGTTCTATCCATTATCTTCTTGCCGATTATTCCATCGATTACTTTTTCAATTAATCGGATCATCAACAGTTTTGGGGGGGTTTATTTACCAAAAAGAAAGAAATACATATAAGGTATATCAAATGTATATAAATAATGTATATGAAAATGTTTGAAAATAGATCATTTTATTATATCAAATAGTTGCACCCCTATTAAATTATTGGGTTACATTATGTTGAACCCCCCCCTGTAGGCAACTGAACATTATTTGAACATTCATCAATTTAACATATTTCATTCATTAATTGTTTGGGTACTTTACAATGCAATATGCATCAAGGCCACTAGAGGCTGCCCATAGTCTTTCATTGATTGATTGATGTACTTTATTTAGTAAGACATGAGAACAACAGTACATGGAAGTACAAATTCACAATACAAGGTCTACTAAACTGGAAGACTCATAAAAGCACTGAGCTTGTTTCAAATGAGTTCCCCATGCACACAAATCATGATGACATATAAGAGACAGACAGATATACACAACTACTATAGAATGTCATACAATCAGTTTACAGGTTACTGGTATGAAGAGTGAGAAATATGTACAAAAGGAGAAGGAGAGAGGGGGGGGGGGGGTAGGGGGGTAGGTTAGGTTAGGACTTAGACAGGGGCCATTTTCCAATTGCAGCCTCCTGAAGGTGTATCTTTAGGGCTGTTTTGAAAGAGAGTAGGGTTTTACACTCCTTTACTCCTTTTGGTAGGGCGTTCCACATTTTTGATGAATAGCATGAGAACGAGTTACTTCCCATTGTTGAGCCAAAAAAGGGTTGGACAAGGTTTGTGGAGCTGCCTCTGGTATTGTGATCATGGACATCATTAACATTTTGGAAGTATTTTGACAAATACAGGGGGATCCCAATGTTGTGATATATCTTGAAGACCAGGCCCATAGCAAGTTGCTGTACTCTGTCCGCAACCCTAAGCCATCCAATCCTATCAAAATGATCAGGGGTTAGATGGGTTTTGTAGTTGAGGCCAAGAAGTAGCCTTACAAGTTTGTTTTGGGATGTTTGGAGCATTGTTTTTAAGGCATTGGAGGTGTTGTGATACCATGAAGTACATGCATAATCGTAATGACCTTGTATGAGGGCCACTGCAAGAGTCTTCAGAGTCTTCTTACTGACTTTACGATCAATACTCCGCAAATAGCGTGTTTTTTTGTGGACCGTTTTGATCGTTTTTTCAGCATTTTTGTCACCAGAGAGGTCAGCCTCCAAGATAGAGCCCAGGTAGGTAATTTCGTTATTCACTGAGCATTTCTTGCTCAGTGTTCTCTACCCTGATACAATAGCTTGTAACCAGCTTTTAACAGCACTATTATAATTTATGTATGCCATTTTCATATACACAGACACACACTACAACATTCCCAGGGTACTGAGCAAAACAGAACGAGAAGGCATGCTTCTTTGCAATCTTCACACGCTTCTACTATTATAGAATAAAGATTTCTTTTTTGTCCATTAGGATCTGCAATTAACCCTAGCACCCCTATTTTGGCCATGTCATTATAGGCAGAGTTAAAAAGTATTTTTCAAAATGTAAAAAGAATTCTCATGTTCTAAATAAAACAGATCTGCAAGGTTACAAGGCGTCTGTATTTTCGAATAGCCAAAGTATGAAATAAGAGTAAGTGGTTGAATCCAGCATTTATACTGCAGGACATGCCCATTTTATTTTATGATGGTATACTTTGTTTTCAATTAATAAGTAGCCTTAACAGTTCTCAGGTCGCAGGGATTTACCCCAATCCAACCCCTGATGTTCGATTGATGTCCAGTGAGTTAGGTAATGTTACTGTTAAAAGTAACTTGTTACGTTACAAGATTACTGCCATTAAAAAGTTATATTTTATGTTACAGGAGTACCTACAGAGTAAAGTACCTCATTAGATTACTTTTAGATTAGGCATAGGTTACCGATTGTTGTGTGATCTTCGACTCTGTTGTTGACAAGAGACAAGCTCATTAATTTATCATTTGTTAACTTCTGTGCCTTGTCAAGAAGTAGGAAATAAACAGCAACAGTGCAAATGCATCGAATGGATTTTCTTTTTCATTTGTGGCAACAGAAGAAACAGGGATATATAGGTTTTAAAAGTAACGTAAGGAGCAGATTTATTTTTAACGTAACTAACGTGTTAGGTTATTCCGTTACTTGAAAAAGTAATCCAATTACAGTAACGTGTTGTGACACATTACCCACAACACTGGTTTAGCATTACTCCAAGACAATGTGCTTACATGGTGTAAAAGTGATTTCATTCACAAGTGCTGTGGTACAACCAGAGTAGGGAATGCATACACCAAACCAACCTGCATGGCAGCCGTGAACTGGGCCTCGTTTTCCATGGTGTCTTCAACAGCCCCTCTCTGGACGCTCGCCAACACGGACGTCTTGAAGAAGTACCTCCAGTTCTGGTGGAGCACTTGGTACAGTAGTTCAAACATCTCTGCCTTGACATCTGGAGAGGGCCGCTGTCATAGATGAGAGGAGAAAAATACCATTATCTATCAGCTGTTTTTTGTCTCCGCCAGGCTCCTGATTGGCTAAGATTGGCTTCCAAAGTTTACAGGAGTGGTCCATTTTGAACAAAATGCCTCAAATAATGAACACAGCATGCGATTGCCCTGAAACTTTGCACGCACAGTCCCACTATGCCCAGGAAGAAATGCCATTTGACATGTTTCAAATCAGCCTCGTGGTGGCGCTACAACAGGCCGATTCACATTTTTACCTATAACTGCACTGATCTGCTTTGCACGCACACAGGAAAAACATCTGCCCTGCATTTTTCACATTTGCCTTTTATAGCAACACCAGGAGGTTGACTTTTGCAAAACATATTTTTTTATATTACTCCTTCAGATTTTGTCTAAACATCACGCAAATCGGCACACAATAGTCATGTGATCAAGACGGATCCGTCCGATTTGTCATATTTCATCTTGATTGGCTAGCATTGGATTGTCTCAAATCATGAACGCAGCATTTGATTGCCATGAAAGGCAGAGGAAGAAATGGGACCCTTTTGACATTGCCACCAGGAGGCCACAATAACCTACCTGACCTGGCGGAAAAGGAGCACTTTATATTTTATTTTCTAATTTTTCTTAGATAGCAAAGGGACAGGAAACTGTGGACAGAGAGGGGGAAATACAAGCAACACAGGTTCCAAGTTCCCTTTCTTTGCCATCGCTGTGTGTTGTTGCAAATGAGACAAATATATTTTCCATTTGACATAATGAAAAATAATAATAATAATAATTCTCTTCCCATTCCGTGTGGAAATTGCAAGTCTCTTGTCTCTTCCCAAATTCATTCTCAATACGGTTCTCATCTTGTCTCATTAGCTGACTGTGGTTGAAAAGTAGTAGTAACCTTGTACTAAACAGGTAACACATCTGGACCCTTGATACAGCAAGCCGCCACGGCCATTCCCATGCTTAACTGCACAGTGCAGAATGCCTTCCTCAGCGTGATGATCACACTGAGTTAGTACGCAAGTATACTGAGGAAGCGACCTATGGTATAGGTCGCTTCCTCATCACGTCGATGAGGAAGCGAGAACTGCCCCACTCATCACAGGATATGTTATAAGATGGGAGGAAACTGGAACACCCGGAAGAACACGGGGAGCATGCTCAAACTACATACAGAAAGGACCCAGTTGGGTATTTAACCCAGGACCTTCATTCGGGCCACGAGGAAACAGTGCTAACCACTGAGCCACCAATGGATGTGCCAACTTGAAGGTAGATGAACACCAACTGACCTCTGCCACGATGGGATAGACCTGTTCCATGCAGAGAGAGAGGATGCTGGGAAGGAAGGGCTTGAAGGCCTGCCCCGGCTCCTGCACCACCACCTGCAGGATTTTCAGGAACTTCTGCACAACTCTACATCCTGCACTGCCTTCTTGCAAGATACTGGCAGCAAGTTGCTCCCTTTGAAAAGAAACAAAAACAACCGTTCACACTTGAATTGATGTACATCCTTTGCCCTTTTATCCAGCGTAGGTTTTTCTCATAGACAGGAGGCGATGACAGCTTACTCACCTGGTGAACATACTAAGGAAGATGTGGATGATCTGTCCAGTGAAAGGAACACCCATCTGAACTCGCAAGGCTTGTAACAGCGTCAGGAAGAAACTCAACATTTCATCGGTCACATCTAAGGAAGAGAAGGGACCATTCACCATGAACGTCATTGTAAGCCCAGGTATTTTCATATGGCATATAGAGCATTGAAAAACACCAACTTAAAATTTCGTATTTCCTGTCAACTTGCATGAGTGCCTAGAAGTGAGCGAGGCATGGCTGAGACATTTATCTGTTCTGACCTGGCTGCTGAATGAATATTGGGAAAAGGCTGAGGGACACTTGGACAGACTCCTGAAGACTCTGGTAACAAATCTGGCGTGATTTGGTTGATTCCCCCGAGATGCTGTCAACCATATCTCTGAGCACAGGAAGGGTCTGCTGCAGCACCGATTTCACTGTAAGAAAATTAAGAACACAAGGTGAAAAAAGATGACTGCTGATCTGATCATATATATATCTGATATCTGATGTGTCTGTGTTACGTTTTTCTCTCTTTTTTTTCATCATTCCTTGTTTTTCATTCTCTTATAAATACTAGCATACATGTTATGTATTAATATATGGATTCTTGGAAGACTAGCATTCAAGCAAAAAGATATCAAAATACAACAGATGAAACAGGAAAACAATGACAGCGTGTGGGACAAATGTGGGACACTTATGATACATGATCATTGCAATAATTCCCACGGGTAAACAACAATAGAGACGAACGGAGAATACTGACTGCCATCTAGGTCAGAGCGCCGTTGGGGGAGGTTGGCTGTACCCCGCAGACTACGGTAGTCCCGGGTGAGCGCCGTCAGTAAACTGCCATGGTTGGAGGAGCGTGTGAGCCACTGCTGTTCGCTCTCTGGTAAGTTGGGCCACGGCAGCAGCAGCATGTTGGATAAAGCCCTACACACCAACATGTGAGCCTGAAAATCACAGACAAACAGTGTGAACCACTGACAATCCAACATTTTGCTGCATGTCACTCCCCGTCTCTCTCTCCATGTTTCCTGTCATTCTAAACTATCCAATAAAGGCAGAAAAGCCCCAATATATATATATATATATTTTTTTTTTCAAAGGAGTTGGTAATGTTGGTAATAGAGAACACACAGCATAAAATATAACAGCAATGAGGGGACATGGACCTCTTGTGGGAGTCTGCGAGTCTGGCTCTCTGTGATGAGGTTGAAGATGTTCTGGACCGCTGGCAGAGTGATCAGGAAAACAGGCCGCACGGTGGAGGTCATGGAAACCAGGAGATGGCACGCAGACAGCAGCAACTTTTCAGGTACCTGAAGAAGAAGGAACGTTTTAATGCCAATGCAATGCAAACTTATCTGATGGCACTTGGTTATTTTATTGGACAACAAAATAACATGCAATTAAAGCATAGACAACCTTAACCGCAATGGAAACAAGCCCTCAGGGCTTTTTGCGTTATCCTTTTAGCATCATTGTATTATCGTACCGTTGTACTTTTTGCAAACTGTTAATAAAGTATTCAATCAATCAATCAAAAACCCTAAGCATAAACAATTATATCGATAAAATACTTTTGAAGATGATGTTACTGTTAAATTGGCTTAATTTATGAAGCCACACCAAACGCAATATCAAAGCACTAAAGACACATTCTACTTAGTAAAATCACATTTGAATTTTTGTGGGGAAAAAAGTGAAAAGAAGAGATTGCCCAGGTTCAAGTTTGACCATACAACAACCATAAAAAAAAGTAATGATGTTCATTGTTTGCGTATTACTTACCGATAGTTCAAATCTTTTTTAAGAGATACTCAGAACAATGTGCTAAAAATCGAATCACTCCCAGGGTCTTTTTTATTTATGCATAATGGCCCGCAGCCAAAATGAATCATGTGCAGGGGTGCACATAACTGGTGCGCAGGTGCGCATGCGCACCCAAAATAAATAATGCGCACCACATCAGACGACGCGAGGCGCTTTTGCGTACCAACAGCTGGGACAGGAATTTACAAGCTTTTATTTTTTAGCAAAACTAAAAAATAAAAGCCTGGAGATCGAGGCTAGGAATTTACTTCCTGAAGCCACACTCACACACTCATGGTAAAGCACGCGTCGGCCCCATGTACAGCCATTAGGCGCAGGGGAAGGGGACGCATGCTGCACGTACTTGTGTGATTGTTGCCTCACGTCGCCTCGCATCTCCTCGCTGCGTACACGCAGCCAGCAGCGGCTGTTAGAGGTACTCGTCACCGATGATGAACGCACCGTAACGGTGCAAAAATATGCCGTGAACGTCCAAATCTGGCGGATAAAAGCAGTGCAGCACAGGGCACCAACCTTGGGGGCTTCTCCTAACAGCGTGTGAGAAAAAAAACGGCGAAAATCGGCGGAATTTGGAAGCAGAGCGTCCTTTTTTCTCGCCTTGCCCCCCCCACGGTGGGCGCCGTGTTACCCCCCCCTTCCACCCCCCCCCCCCCCCCCCCGTTGACAAAACTGGACGGTACCATTTATTTGGTGCGCACCAAGTCACATCTCCAGGTGCTCTTCTGAGTACTAGACCTAAAAAGTTATGTGCACCCCTGATCATGTGCAAAGAAAAGGATAATGGGCCAATTTATACTTTGTTGCACAAGCCTTTTGCTACACAAAATTAACATCTTCTCTTTTCAGCTGAAAATATGTCATTCTTGTCAACTGACACTTGTCATGCCTGAGCCATGTTGCTTCGCTTTATCAAACTTTTCTCTAGTATCGTGCAAGTTGGCAGTGTGCGGGTTTATTCCTTTATTGTTGATGTCACCTGCTGCTCTTTGCCTGCTTCACCTGCTTTTAATCTAGGTGTGCAAAAGTGTTTTTATCTTTTATATAAAACGGACACTTCTTGAAAGCATTACACGACAACGTGTAAATTTAGCCTAAGACTGGAGTAAGTTACCTTGGCAGTGATAAGTGGACTGCTGGCATCTATGGCAGATGTGATGAGATTGTTGAATCTCTGGTTCTGGCTCTGGTTTTGTCTGTTGACCTCCCCGTAGAACTGTGCAAGCCAGTGGGAATAGGCCTGCAGGGCAGCAAGGGCCTGTGCATGGCTGGAACACACACACACAAAAGAGATTAACATTTGTATTGACACGCACTCATGGATACACACTAAACCACTAAATTGCACTGCATTTGAAAAACTGGATTCTTTATATTGATTTTACAGATTAGTTTATTTGGCCTTAATCTGTTACAAACTGAGCAGATATCACATTTCACTCTCAGATGTATTTCACTTGTTCCGTACCGTCTCATAAATTAGTAGCATTAAACAATGCAAACCAATTTGAAGTATAGCTTGGATGAGTTGATATCAGAGTTTTGTGTGATGTCAACTGCGTTGTTGACAGTGAATCAAGAGAGCCAGCAGCCAGCCTGGCTTTACAAGATAAGGAGTGTACAATTTGTCAAACTACACCACTATGCAGTAAAGAACACTTGGGTGACAATGTTCAAACAAACATTCTACCAGCCAACAACACCCATCTCCCACCATGCTATAAAAGTCACTGGTTCTCAACCTGATGTCAGGGTTTCTTGAGGGAGTTCAGGGGGTCCCCAGCTAAAAAGTAAGGAACCAGATGGACCCTTAAGAGTCTGTAAGTCAGAGTGTACAAATGGAACCTGTAAGGGTCCATGTGTACATTCTGAGTTAAATTAACAGAGAATATACAACAAAAACAACAATTTACCAATTTAAATTGGGGTCCGACAAAAAACATCAAATGGGGGTCTATGGCTCAATGCATATACAACTGGGGATCATTGACATTAAAAAGGCTGAGAATCATTGGTTTATGTTCACACATAAAACAGTTATTTTATTTTCTATAATTTCTGGGACCTCAATTTACACTGTAAAATCCTCTGCTAAAATCATTCTGAGAATATGCAAGTGGGACCATAACTATCAAAAATGTCACAACTACTGTGAAATTGCTCATAGCATAAGAGCTTTCCTGTAGCCAGAGAATACTCACACATCAATTAGGTCTGGCTTGAGCACAGAAGGCACAGCAGTCTCCAGGTCATACAGACTGATCTGGGAGCCATAGCATGTGACTTCAACCAACCTACAAACAAAAACACTTAAGTTAGCTCATACTTTTGTTCCAAATAGAATATTTAGGTCTTATGGCAAGAGAGAGAACAGCAGTAAATAATTCAATACATTAATTCCTTTGAGATGTTTATTTTTTGTTCCTTGTCCTTACATGCTGGATAACATTTTTAAGCTGAAACCTATGGTAATCCTATCCTGGCAAAACGTACATTTCCTCCTCACATTAGAATGATAGGATTCAGGTTACAAATCGTCAAAGTGGCCTTTTAATGTTTCAGCCTAAAACTACTAGTAACAGTATGCAGTATATGTAATGTAACATGACTTTGAAGGACAATTTTAACTTTACATTTCCCTCCTCTGACAGAATGAAATAAGTTGTTGAGTTTAGTTTATTTCGACACTATGAGATAACTCTGGAAACCAACTGGCTACTTAGGATTGAGAAGACATTTGTAGAATCGGCCTCAGGTCTTGAAGGGTTAAGACCATAGGAGCACTGACCTCTCCACCACTGCAAGGGCATCGTTGAAGCGCGCAGCAAAGACGTCACCAATGAAATACTCCGACAAGCGGCCAACAGCCTGCAGCAACGAGCTCAGGTCTCTCAGAGAACAGTGTAGCCGACGGCAATCGTTCTCTGCAGTGATGTTAAGCCTCCGTGCTGAAAGGAGTGACAGACAGGCATCTCAGATCACCACAAAGTTAGACTCGACTATACACTGAAATGTGAAACATGGCTCGGGAGAATCATCACATACTTGTGCCACTGGTAACGATATACTGCTGCAAACCCAGGTAAACGTCTAAATTTTCCTGGAGGACTGGATACTTGAGAGAGAAAGAGAGAAAAGATGAGTCAGAAGGAGGTAGCTGTTAACTTGTGGAGGGGACACACTTTAAACTGAACATTAAAATAAAAAGGATCGTGACCACAGCGGGTCTGGACTGCAATATAATGGATCAGAATCATATTACCTTTACATTACACACAATTTACATGTTTACATGAACAGTTCTGCAATAATGTTCTAAATATTGTCTATTCTGTTTGGAGATACTGTTTATTTGCCTCAGTAATGACTGTATTACCTGTGAGTATGTAAAAAAAACAAAAATGAACAAACAAAACGTTTAAAAAAAAATATATATAGGTTTTAAATAAATCATATAAAACACTAATAGTCTTATAAATTACTTGGATTTACCTTTTATTCTATTATCGATTTCAAGCATACGACCAGGTGACAAAATCTCATCCGCAGTGACAATGAAACGCATCACCGCAGGTTTCACCGCCTCTTTGGGTTTCAATGCAAGCGTCTTCCAAGTGAATGAAGAGCCTTCTGAAAAGCTTGCAAAGTGCTATGGTGGGTCACAACAATAAAAATAAAAAAACCTGTATGTCTTACCAAAGTAGAAAATGCATGGGATGGGAGCAGCTCCATCACCTTGGCAACAACCTCCAGACTCTGACGCAGATACCTTTGCCACTCGGTCTGTTTCTATGGTTACCAAAAGAAGAGAGATGACAACTTCAGTCTTTGGTTGAGTGAATATATTCTCTTTTGCAAAGTGTTTAGAATGTTAATATATCCGACAGTTGTATCATATCCTAGGCAACCGTTTCTCAACATCGGGTCCAGGGATCGCCAGCGGGACACATTTTCATTCTCTCAGAGTTAAGGAACACTAAGGATTTTACAAGACCCCTAACGACCCCCGAGATACGAAATGGTATCAAATGGGGGTCCGTCGTCTAATGCATATCAAAGTGGGGTTCCATGAAATTAAAAAGGTTGATCACTGAACTAAACAATACTGGAACCCCAATCTACACTGTAAAATCATCAGTGCTCATTTAACTCTGAGTGTACAAAAGGATGTGTACACTGTTTGAGTTACAGACCCATAAGGGTCCATTTGGACCGCTGGTGGTCCCCCGACCAGACGTTGAGAACCATTGTCCTAGACTACACAATGTGCGTTAAGCAAATCCACAAAGACATGCTGTACAGAGGCATTGAGGAGAGGCTGCGAAAGGGGGAGACTGGGGCGAGACGGTTATTGTCCAGATACTGTACACGTACTGGGACAAGTGTCAACCACAAAATCAAACACATTGGTTTGACTCCTGCTGTGATGTTGCATGTCCTCCCTCCTCTCACTGCCCTCCACTATCCCATCTAAATAAAGCAAATCTTACATCATCATCCAGAGTCTCGTCATCCAGCTCCTCCAAGTGTGCCTGGTTGTATCTGAACTGGATCCGGTTCAGAACTTCCCTCAGCAGCAGCACTAAGGCATCTTTGTATCTGTTGGACATACAAAAGCATTCATTCATTTGACATGTTAAAATAAAATAAAATAAAACGTCACTAGAGGGACTGAAACAGAAACTAAGGACATCAACAGCTACTGAATCTTACCTATTTAAAACACTTTCTCTTTCAGCCAGTCTGCTTTTGATCTTGGTTGTTAAAAAATCCAAGAAAACGCTCCATATATCCAGACAGGCAAAGTAGCCTTCGTGGTTAGGCTGAAAAACAATGTAGAAGAAATGTTTAAACGATTGTCACCCATATGCTCTGATGTATGGCGAGTTGGCGCGACAATGAATGACTGAACGGAAGTTAATTTATTAGGTGAACTGCAATACTTCTTACTTGGTTGAAGGTATACTTGAAGAGCAGGGACAGGAATTCTACAATTGGAAACTGAGGACTAGACTCAATCCTTCTCAAATGAACACCGACAAACAGCCGCAGAAAGTCTGTGAACTTCTCCAAGTAACTGCAAGTTGATAGTGAGAATGAGAAACATCAGATATCCTTGCTATCAAAGCTGCACATTCAAGTAGTCTGGAGAACGGCATTGATTATTACATTGCTTAATTAGGTATTATTAAATGTCACAGTCTGAATATAATAAGAAACTATGGTCAGTAGCAATAGAGCTCCACCTTTCATCAAGTTCCTGTAATCGACTCTTGACCGTGTGAGCGTTATTCTCTCGCGTCAACCTCTGCAGCAGAAAGAAGGTCTGCTGGAACATGCGCAGCAGGTACTCTTCAAAATCCAATGGCACACAGTTCTTTGACACCAGTTCATTGACACAGGTCATGGCTAGTACACCCAGACGAGCCCGGTCCACCTTATTCCCATCACCGCTCAGCTGTAACGTTCGCCCTCCACCATTTGATGTCGGAGCCAACGTCCCAACGCCCTGCTGCCCATTAGAGGAGGAAGAGATGAAAGAGCCAATTTTGTCCTTTGTCCGAAGGTCACAACCGAAACGGGCAAAGTGAAAGATGGACGCCAGCAGGGTGGGGGTTATGCTTGTGGACAGTGGGATCCAGCTGAACAAGTGGGCCAGGCACTCCAAGACAAGACAACATAGTTGCTGACTGTCACTGTCCAATGCCGCCACAGGCTGCAGCTTGGAGAACTGGCTACCTTGTAATAGACTGCCCACCAATTCTGCCGATAGAGGAAAGACAAAGCCACTGTCTGGGTTAATGAAGAAATACAAACCACTTATGGTGTAGTTGGTATACTTAAGTGATTTTAAGGAAGTTGCAACCAGCTACCATTGTTCAGTCCAAAACATGTTCCACCCCTACTTTATAACCTTTGCATTGTCAAGACACTGTTGGCAAAAACACTCACCGTTTTCCCCTGAGGTGGGTGAGGGGGGTGGCGTGGAGGATATGATATTGTGCTTGTCCCAATAAGTCTCTAGGATACCTGAATTAAAAGAAAGTTGCATAACGAGACATTATTATTATGAGAGGAGCTGGGTCAAAGATCAGCGGCTAAAGTTGCACCTCTTCTTATAGCCTATCGAGAGAAATATATTTGAACATTTGGAAACCTCAGAGGTTCAGAAATAACATGGAACATTCATATCAGCACAATATAAATAGTGGTCTGACTCATGCTGGTAGAATTGTTAATAAAACACTAAACCGGGTCACCTTTACAGTGCTTTTAAGTGACTTAAACACAATTGACTTTGTGAAGGATTTCAATAAAACGTGCAGCACCATGTTATATATTTTTTTAATTATAAATAAATCCTAGTTCAGTAGGGCTATATGGCAATGTAAATTTTGACAGGAGATTTTGATGTAGTTTTAGTCATAGTCTTTCGAATAAAATTCCATTTAGTTTTCCCATATTTTAGTAATTTGAAATGTTTTAGTTTTAGTCTAGTTTTAGTTGACTAAATATCATAAGTCAACAAAATTTGCAGTCGATTTAGTCAAATAAAATCCATCATGGCGGGCCGTGTGGACCAGCCACCAAAAATAGCCGATCGATACTCACAACGCGCATGAGACGCGTTGTGAGCTTGTAGATCAGCTATTTTTGGAGTGCGACACCTGAGCGTAACCAAGCATAAAATGACATGTCTTAGTTTTACTGGATCTCTTCTCCACTACTCCCTCCCTGCCAATTTAATCTACGACAAAATTCTCAGTATATTTAGTCATAGTTATTTGTCATCATAGCTTAGTTTTTATTTAGTTTTGTCAGTTAAAAAAAGGCAGTTGACGAACATTTTTCGTCATAGTTTTAGTTGACGAAAGTAACACTGCTATATGGAAGTCTAAGATTCTCACCCGTCAGAAGTCCAAGCACTGTGGGAACCTGCTCTAGCAGCAGTTTACGCAACTCCTCTTTCCTTGCAACACTTAAGTCTTCTCGGGGGCATGCTAGCTCCTCTGATGTCGTTTTTAACAATACCAATCCTAAAGAAGCCAGGCCTGGGGACTGGATCAACTGTAGATAAATGAAAATTAGTAAAGATTTTTTCCACAAATCATCTAAATATTTTAAGTGTACAGTATAACGGGACAATGCAGTTTAGAATACCTTTAAATGACATCGGCCAAAAAAACATTAACTCATTCAGTACCAATGAAATAAAAAAAGAATTGCGAACTGTGCCAGCAATTTTTCAATTTTCTTATACCTTTTTTAAGTAGTCAGAATATTTATCTCCAGTATAATCGATCCCCTGCTGGGTGCTAATCACTGAGGGTTGCACTGTGTGGTTTCACAAATGTCAATGAGGTCATTGGACCTTGTTGACATTAATTGTCTGCATTTTGAAAATAATATAATAACATTGAAAAATACATAGTAAAAAAAAGTGCTCAGGAGCCGAGATACAGCCTTTTTCAGTAATAAGTTAAACAAGAAGTGAATGGAGCAGCAAATCTTCAAATGATGATATCTTGGGTTCTGAACGTTTTTTTCAAAAGCAGAACTTGAGCTGACCTCACCTGAAGAGTGTTTGTAAAGAAATCGTGGTAAAACATTGGCCAATCCTGGCGACCAATGTCCACGATGACTTTGCACAGTTTATTGCGGATGAAATAGGGCATGGCTTTATGCTGGCCTAGTAATAGCTTAGGTAGACAGCTGCGGATCTCCATCTTGTCTTGTGAAGCCACTCCCAACCACATCTTGTTCACCAGGCTCTGAAAGTTACAAAGAACATGCGGTTGCCAGTGCTGAATGAAACATTTGTCATTCTAATCTACAGAGTTCTGTTGAATAACAAACAACATAGAATATACAAACAGTTCCAGCTTGTAATTCCTAATTAATGCAACCACGGTTTCCGCTGTATCCATTCAGGTGTGTGGTGAGTCCACATCAATAGGATACCATCAATATGACAGAAAATGTGAAATATCGTTCTGTTTACAATTATTAACGTTTGATCATGTAACTTCCAAGACAAAACAGAATAATATCTTAGCTGTGCAACCTATATTACAACAAAAACAAAAATATACTATATACAGTATATAGTTATACTGCACTATAGCTGTTTTGACATCAGTATTTGTAGGCCATTTTGTATTCATTGCAATGTACAGGTTTACTTTGTGTTTTATTTTGCCAGTAACACAATGTCACATACATGAACCTATTGCCTCATAGGTGTTTTTGCACAAATTATGTAAATCTATAATGTTTGTGTTGGTCCAGATGCGTTTCTCTGCACCACATCACCAAGTCAAATTCCTTGAACACGCTGTAATGGGTTAGGTGATTCTGATTGTGAAAAAAACAGATCAGATGAGCAATTATTACTAAAGGTGATTGTACATTTGCCATACTGTTTAGACCGTGGAACATTCATGCATCCTCTTTTAAAGCACTTATTTTTTAACAGTGCCTTGTTTACTCGTATTACTTACCATATTGCATTCATTTTGGTTTTTATCCCTTAAAATGTTACTCACGTTGTATACTCTTCTGTAGTCTGCTTTTAGATTAGTGCATTTTCTACGTTTTATTATATTAAACTTAGTTATTATAATAGTTATATGTATTTCTACGCTCATAAACTACGAACCTACCCCTCATCCCACAACTAGCATGTCTCACCTCGAACACTGTGAGGCTGTACATCATGACATACTCGTTCCGAGTGTTGGAGAGGAAGAACAAGCAGTGGCGCCATGCTCCCGTCTGCTGAGCAAAGTTATTCAGCAGCTCTTCTGCAGAAAAAAAGGAAGTGGGTGTGATGGTTGACAGTCACAACCTGACACAAAGTGTGTGTGTATAACAACCTAAGATATCGTCTCTGTCGGGTGGAAACCTCATATGTTCCAAACTGTTACTTCTCATGATTCAAATTCACGTATGATCAAGTAGGTCATTAATTTGACGAAGAAACACAAAAAGAGATAAGATGTTTCTTCCTGACAGCAAAGATTTCATTGGTGCACTGAATGGAGTACCACACCATATGACCCAGTTACAGTATGAAAAAGCAATGCAAGAACAAGCTAAATAGTAGGGTTGTTGCAACAGTTCATTGGACTAATCGATTTAGTCTAGTATAAACAATTATCTATTTTAATAAAACAATCAATTTGGGGTAAAGAATTTGGGCATGTCATAATAGGTTAAACATTTTCAAGAAATTTCAATAAAAGTGAAAATAACAGATAAGCTCAAAAGAGCTTGTAGATCGGCTATTTTAGATACTGTTGGGAAGGCATGCCATGTACGTGTAGCAAACGCTACCTCCAAAACTGATGTCACCATCATGATGGAATTAAAAACACATATTTGAAATGAAATGAAATCTATTCTGTATGACTGTGTAGTGTGTAACAAAATATAGGCAACATTAGAATTTATGATATTTGGAAAAATCATAAGGAATAAATAATGATCTAGACTCATTATCGATACTTCTTTAGGTAATTCCAACTAAATCAAACAACAGCTACACAGTATACAGGGTTCAGAGCGCTTCAGCAACCAAGAGTTGTTACTGGAGCAGGAAAGAGATCAGTGCCTTGCTCGAGGGCATGTTGACAGGAATGCCAAAAGTGTTAAGTATTGATGGTTCGCACAGACTTTTGTCGGAGAGAGCAGGGTGAGAATTGCACAACAGCACCAAACACCACATTTCAACAAAAACAGCAACGTGTGGGTAGACCATATGCTTTCCTTCAACTCTTATGCCAGACTCACCTATCTCTCTCTTTCGCTCATTGGTCGTGCAGCTATGGAAGAACTCTGTCATTAGGCTCTCAAGTGCACTTAATGAAGTTTCCTCTGATGCCTGGCGAACAAAGAGAGGTGTTAAGGAGGGATAGGCAAAACAAACACTCTGGCTGCACAATCAACTTAAAATAAATACTTGCATCAATTCAACTACAGTTCATGTATTCAATAAATATACTGAACAGACCTGATGCCTATGTTGTTTCTGTTGTCAAGCTGAAGCATGTAATATACCCTTTTAGTCGCCATCAAGCAAACAAAATTGTTAGGCATAATTTGTCCATGCATGCACAATAGATGTTCAGTTGTTGACCAATCAGAAACCTTCTTGACCAGCTGGGAACCAGTCAGAAATTATTATACATAATATATATATATATATATATATATATATATATATATATATATATATATATAGTATCTAACGGTGTCTCTCGCTGAAAATAGATGATCTACAAGCTCACAACGTGTCATGATGCTTGCAGATTGGCTATTTTAAGGGGAGGGGGTTTCTCCAGTGACAGACACTGCCAATTCGGCACTAAATACATGTAAAGTACGAATGCAAAATTCAATTGCAAAAAAAATGTCAATCCGTAATTCACAAGTGTTTTATTGAACCGTGGATGGCGAACAGGTTCGGTATTAAACCAAGAACTGTTGCATCCCTAACACACACACACACACAGTAAGTATATACAGTAAGTATATACGGAATACACGCATCATAGACACGCACGTATTAACATCGAACACAGTTCTGAATGTGTTTGGTAGATTATGTATGTTGTTTCAGAAAATGCTTATTGGCAATAACCTTTATACTGGAAAGCCTGTTTATTTTCCTTTTAAATGGTGCCCAATTTGTGAGGAAATTTGTGGGATGAGCAGCACAGCTGAATAAGCAGTGTGGCATTGGCAGTATAAACAGTTTAAAAGTTATTGCATTAGTTATAGCATTGTTACAACAATAGAGACAAAATCTACCAAACATGCATTTCTGAAGTTTTTGTTCGATGGCGTTATATATATATATATATATATATACATATACACACACCCCTTATTTAAATATTACATGAAAGTAACTTAGTCATACCCAAAAATGTTGTCATTTCATCAATATCAAGGCACTAAACCGAAAGGGTAAGTGAGTGTTGAATTGTCCTTGAGAAAGACACTGACAGTTCCTGATGAGCAGGTTGGTTCTTTCCTTGCAAGGTTTCCTCTGCCATCGGTGTGTGAATGTGTGTGTAAATGGGTTAATGTAATGCACATTGTAAGGCACTTTGGATAAAGGCGCTATATAAATGTAGCCTGGAATCCAGACTGATACATCGCTCTGTTCAGCAGAATTTTTTTTTCTCACTAAAAAAAAACCCTGCCGAATTGAGCGAATCAGTCTGGATCCCAGGCTAATATAAATGCACCATAATCCATTTTGAGTGGATGTTTTAAAGGAACAACCAACATTAAAGGAACCAATAAGTTAAGACTTTTTTAATTGGCTACAGTCCAATATTTTGACAGTAGTTAACGGTAAAGTATGGCTGCCTGATATGCATGATTGACCAAAGAAATGTGTATTGCAAAGCCCCTTAATACTGTAAAAATACTGTAAAACAAAAAAAAACATTCTCTCAGTGACTTAAGTAAGAAAGCATTGCTAAATCCAATGATATTTCACTGTGGAAACCATAGATTGTAAAAGAAAGGTGGAATCCAATATCAAGTACTGCTATTTACCCACATTTCTCATCATTTCCTCTCTGCTCATTATTGCACTCATTTGCTGAGCTCCTAGCATACAACAATTCTCTGAAAATCTGACCATAAATAGATGTTTTTTTCCCTGTTTTTGTTTTACAATTCATAAATATATTCTAATCAATGTATAGCATGAAAGATGTTTAACCTAGAAAATTGTTGTTAGAAAATAGGTCATTCGCATAAGACACAGATTGATCTTAAGTGTAGCATGGGGCACATCAGCTGTTATAAAGAGCTGTGTATCTGCAGGCATATTTGGGTGGCTCCCAGACTCAGCAGACATTTCACTTAGCCTTATATTTTCAGCAGATACTGGCAGGTTTTGAAAACATTTTTTTGCCTGCCCCCATTACAAGGAAGTAGAACTCCATTTATCATATTAAAAGAAGCACATTGCATTATAATAAATGAATAATTACAATGTGATTTCCAGTTCTATAATAGGTGAGATGGGAAACATAATAATTCACATTAGGAACTATACAGTACTAGTCAACAATAAAAGGACACAAACAAGGAACTTGTGCAATCAAAATCCTACATCAATGGTTTATTAAGTAAAAACAAGGCCTCGTCAAACAAACAGACTAGCAGAATGACATTTTTTACCACCAATCTCAATGGCAGGCAGGTCTAAATTCCTGAAATGAGCCACAACTTGCAGAGACTTACATTACTCAAGACAAATATTCGCTCTTGCAAGATGGGCGTCTGTGTAACGTGAAATGGCTTGAGCGATCATTCTGCTACATCCTGGAAAAAATGTCCCTCATAAACAACAGCTATACCCCTTCATCACTGCACATGGTTACAGTACATCACATTACATGCAATTAAATGACATGATCTGCGGTGGAACGTGTACAGATTACTGTTCTGATCAACATAAAACACAGTAGATGTAGATGATTCACATTGAACTCTTGGTCCTAAGGTAAATGAAACAGGACCCGTGGCAGAATCACAGCACACATGGGTAAAATAAATAATAATAATAATAATAATAAACCATAAAACTTACCATTTTTAGCTCAGATGTGTCCGCTATGTCGCTATAATTCTTCTGGAAATGTGAGCACCAGTCTGTTAGCAACCTAGCTAGCAGCTTCAATGGCTAGCTACGGTGTTGGCAGGCTAGCGTTACCCCGTACCAGAGCCTCATGCTAGTATCTAATGTGTTACCACAGATTTACAACATTAAGCTAACATTACACTTCATTAGCATAACCCGTCGGCGTCAGTCGTTAAAACAACTTAAACGCCAGTTCTCTGGAAATGGCAGTGTCGCATATCGTCGCAATGGCGAGGCAGGCACCCCCGTTATTAATATTAATATTGGAAATGTTAAGACTAGCAATAAGCAGCTTCAGCTTCGGGGGAGTCAATAATGTGTAGCACGCAGGCAGCAGCTGAAGCTGCGGTGCATCGACGACTGAACTGCTACTTAACGTGACCGTTACCGTTAGCACGGCAGGACACACGGACGGACGGGTTAGCTTAGGTCGACGGACGTTAGCTGTCTGTCAGGCGTAGCAATGTTGCCAGATTTTGCTAGAGGAACATGCCAGGTCTACGAAAACAAGCCAAAAAGAAGAGACATGAGATGAGGGTAACCGGAAGACTCGCCCCAAAACACGCTCGCCCCCCATTTCTTTCGCGGACCAGCGGTTCTTGTATTTCTTGTTTTTACTGAGGATAAGTTTAGGGTTAGGCTTTGTTTTACTGAGGTTAAGTTTAGGAATAAGTTTAGGTTTAGGCATAGATCTTTTCATTTATGTATTTTATTTTATTTTTGATCCCACGATTGTGTGACCCTTTTTTTCACCCGGTGCCAATTTTCTAAGTAATCCTGGGCGCTACACTCCCCCCACCAGCCTAGGGAGCCCAGGGCCGAGCTCATGCCTCCTTCAATGCATGGGAGCCAACTGACCTTCTTGCCACCCGACAGGGGGAGTTTCCCCGGTAGGACGTAGCGCGTGGAAGGAACACGTTATTCCAACCAGTTCCCTTCCCCTGCATCAGGCTTGGGGGAGGCGGTATAGCGACCAGTATTACTACATGTTTTTGTGAGGGTATTAATTACCCCAGGAGACACACACGGGGAGAACATGCAAACTCCACACAGAGTTAGGCCTTTCGCCAACCCCACCTGGTATGGGCACTGATGACGCGGAGGAGAAGACACGCCCACAGTGTCCCCGGCGGGAATCGAACTCAGGACCTTCTTGATCTTTTTTTTAAAGATTTATTTTTGGGCTTTTGTGCCTTTATTGACAGGACAGTAGGCTGACAGGAAATGTGGAGAGAGAGAAGGGGTAATGAATTTATTTAATGATAATGAATTTATTTATATAGCGATGGCCGCCATACAGGTCGCTCCAATGAACTGCAGCGACCAATGAGGTATCTGGGTTTCTATATCTATGGTCGGGATCGGGACTCAAGCCGGCGACGCACTGTCAGGCTTCACTGAGCCAGGTCCAGGATACGCCAGCGGTCCAGGCCAGGTTTAGGCATAGTTTTAATGAGGTTACGTTTAGGAATAAGGTTAGGTTTAGGCATAGTTTTACTGAGGTTAAGTTTGGGAATAAGGTTAGGTTCAGGCATAGTTTTACTGAGGTTGCATTTAGGAATAAGGTTAGGTTTAGCCTTAGGCATAGTTTTACTGAGGTTACGTTTAGCCAGGAATAAGGCTAGGTTTAGTCATAGTTTACTGAGGTTACGTTACGTTTAGGAATACCAGGTTAATACCGCCGGATTTGCTCCAGGGCGACTGTGTTTTGGGGCGAGCGTTTTGGTATTTGGTATTCAGAATTCAAATGTTGAAGAAAATGAGAAAAATTTGGAATATTTCAAAACATTTTAACCACACAAATCTGGTGGGGGCTCCCTGGCATAAAATATTTTCAAATGTGGGGGGGGGGGGGGGGGGGTCAGTGCGCAAACAAATACATATTCATTTGCATTTGGGGGTTCTTCACTCGAAAATGTTTGAGAACCACTGGTTTAAACAACATAAGCAACAACCCAAATAAGCAACAACTACACTTTAGAAACAAGCCCCAAAAAAACATTAGACATATTTAACAAGCAACTTTGCAGAAAAAGAAGCCCAAAGTCACTTATAATAAGCGGACATGGCAACATTGCTTTCCTGTCGTTCACATCAACTACACCACCAAGCAGCCGATGATGGCACTGTAAACAAAACTACCGTGTGTGTCTTTTTACACACTTTAACGTTTAGAACTATATAGCATAGTTCTATACTTATCATATTATGATAGAACTATGTTCATCTACGAGCTTGTTACTGTTTTCTCACTGCTTTTTAGGGCGGCTGCAGTGGTGATGTAGTCTCGCTTGTCGCAAGATAAGCTTTGCGTCATAACTTCCTCTTTTACGACACATAAAATCTGACGCACCCACTCTCTTCTTCCACTTGCCATGTTGGGTATTGGACTCTACCGCGATAGATAAAACACATACGTATTCTCTATCAGTGGTGGAAAAAGTACTCAAATGTTTTACTTGAGTAAAAGTATCATACTGCAATGTAGAAATACTCTGTTATAAGTAAAAGTCCGGAATTCAAAATTAGTAGTAGTAAAAGTACAAAAGTATTGGTATCAAAATATACTTAAAGTGGCCAAAGTAAAAGTACTCATTATGCTGAAGGTCCCATTTCACAAGTTTTTAAATGTATAAAATGTATACAAATCGGAGCAGAAAAGCAGAAAAACAGATCTACAAGCTCACAATGGCAATGTGATATGTGATGCATTGTGAATTTGTGAGCTTGTAGATCGGCTATTTTCAAATGGCCGAAATGTATATAGGGCTGAAGTAGTTAATGTATGTTTTATGATAATAATCAAAATCTACAAAGTAACTACTAAAGTTTTCAAATAATTGTAGTGGAGTAAAAGTACAATATTTGCCGTTCAGAAACCTCTTCCCACCCATCATTGGTTTGGTAATTTCAAAAAAGATTTCTATCCTTTTTTAAATGAAACAGTGACTTCTATTTCAGCATGCAACTTTCCAAGAGAAAGACTGTACTTTCTTTCTATTACTGTAGCTTGGAATACTCATTGATTAGGCTATGTCATTGGTACAGTAGGCTGCTGGCAGGTCTCTGAACTGTTCATAGTCCATTTACATTTTTTAAAACCTAAATCGGTTTCCTATGAAGTTTTTTTGTTGGTTTGTATTCATATGGTGTCCTAGCTAGAACAATTTTGGCTTGGTTGCCACAAAGGATGCCATTTGGGCAATTTGAATAATCCAAGATGGCCACTGAACGCCATGGCAAAAATGTAACTTTTCACTCGCTTATCCTAGACCTAGATTAGAATGATGTGTAATACCTCTTTTGTGTGTGTGTGTGTGTGTGTGTGTGCGTGTGCGTGTGTGTAGAAATTAATTTCTGATGTTATATCTTAAACGGGAGGCCAATCTCACCTCTCAGTCTCATCATAATCATATGGCATTTGGCAGTGATGATCTGTTCAATACTAAACAACTTTTTTGTTGTTGATTTGCATTCATATGGGGACCTAGAACAATTGAACTGAACAGCTACTGAACGCCATGGATAAAATGTTACTTACAGTATGTCTCCCATCCTATCAGCCGACTTGTGAGGTGGAGCTTGGTGGCCTGGCTGCCGCTTTGAGCCATCAACATGTAGACATGAAGCGTACTGCACAATGGCCAGTAAGGAAGAAATACTTCATCATGTTAGAGAAGGTGATCATCTGCACATTCAAACCGGTGTATGAGAAGTGTAGGAAGAATGAAGTTGTCTACCCACTGCTCATCAGCCAGTAGGATGGAGATGAGCAGTGTCCAGGTAGCCTACTGTTAGTCCAGGGGCCAAGCCATATTTTGGTACCACCTAAGTTGACCGTAAAGTTTTTGTATTTTTGTCTTCCTACATGTCTCTAGTTTATATTTTGGTATGATAACCCTTCCAATCTTGTAGCTTAATGGCAGTTATCACTATCTACCGGCTAATGTATCCGGTAGGAGACACAAAGTAGAATCTTTGTGTCTCCTACCGGAAATACACCCGGGCATCAAATTATTGCGACAAAAAAACAAATATATCCATGTATTCAAGGCTTCATGGGGTGTGCAATTGATAGAAAATATTTTTTTTGGGTGAACTCCTCCTTTAAGTTTCCCAGGGGGACTCTCTACCCATTCAGCTATGACCACCCTAGACCGAAGGAGGGTCAACTTTTACAAGCTTATGGAAAGCAGTCTTTTTGCAAACACCAAAAATCTGAGAAGTTATCAATTGCACACCCCATGAGGCCTTGAATACATGGATATATTTTGTTTTTTGTCGCAATAATTTGATGCCCGGGTGTATTTCCGGTAGGAGACACAAAGATTCTACTTTGTTTCTCCTACCGGATACATTAGCCGGTAGGTAGTGATAACTGCCATTAAGCTACAAGATTGGAAGGGTTATCATACCAAAATATAAACTAGAGACATGTAGGAAGACAAAAATACAAAAACTTTACGGTCACCTTAGGTGGTACCAATTTGTGAAAATATCAGTGTTGGACCCTGGACTATGTTATGTGTTCAACTGTCTTCAGACCAATTGGCAGAAACCATTTCTAGAGTGCTGCTGAGTGAAGGGCTCTCATGACTTTCACTCAGGATACCATTTGAGTCACCTGGCAGCTGCAATCACATGCATTTCCAGTGCTGATCCCTGCATCAATTTTACGATGCACCTTAGGAATGACTGTATGATATAATAATATGAACTAGTTCCAACATACTGCTTGGTTACATGTAAACGGTGAAGTGAATCCATATTATTCCCTTGTCAATGAGTGATCATAAAAAAACAAAACCAACAACAACAATGCGAATTTCACAGTGTGGGTGGGCGATGTGCAATCACCATTATCTCTTTACAGGTTGACTGGAAGCATTACATTTAGTATGGTTGTGGTGATCACAGAATGGGGGTGTGGGTGTGTGAGGATCAAACAATTAGCCATTCTCGTTACTGTGTGAGATGTGAAATAGAAAAACATGCACTGGTCTGATGTACAGTATATAATATTAAACCATTCGATCCGGGAACGCATCTGTGTCATCAACATTTGTCCAAATATTGAATCCAATTTTTGAAACACTATTTTTGGATCTGCTTAGGCTGAATGTTGGCGGCGGAGCATGTGGCACATACAGAGAAAATTAGAAAAGAATGCCCCCACACAACCATAAACACTCTGTCGACAAAGGACCCTAGAAGCTCCATTCGGTGGATCCGTGATGGCCCACTGGTTTTTGTGAAATGGGTGGACACAACAGAGGTCTCTGTCTGCTCTACAATCCATCTAGCATACTCTGGAGAAACTGTGGAAAGGGGAATGAGAACTCAGGATGGAGGCTGGACCAAGAAACACATTCCATGCCCAACACCTGCCTTTGAAATTCTCTCTCTCTTTCTCTGATTGAGGTTATACAAGCATTATTACACAAGAATACAAGGCAGACCGAAAAACAGGAAATAATGGCTTTGACTTCAGAGGGTTAAGAACAGTAAACACATGTCAGGCTATTAAATAACCAATGAAACATTTCACTGTTACTCCAAGCGTAGCACTCACAGCCAAGGAGGAAACCAGAGGAAACTCAAATGCTCCACATCACAAGTGTCACATTCTTGGGAATTCTTGAAGAGCAATGTTCTCCTGCCGATGGAGTAGCATTCCTTTATTGCGATGCTGGGGTTGGTAGTAAAGCACAGTGTCACTTGTAGTTGTGGCACTAGCCAGGAGTTTAATAATTACATCTACTGAACAGACAGGAAGACCAAGGCACTATCTGAAACCCTAAAGAGTGATGTAGCAGAGTGAGAGTCTCAGTCTCACTGGTACTGTAATGTGGAGTAAGTTGAAAGCCTTCTGTTCTCATAGGCTTTAAATAAATCACTCTGCTGCAGTATTAGCATGTGGACAGACCTTGTGGTGGTGAAATACTATGTACTATCCACAACTGAATGCAGGACTGCTGTTTTACAGCTCCTGGGTATGAAGAAGCCCACGAGCTTCACTGGAAAGGCTACTGGCCAAGATTATTAATAACGTCACATGAGTGCCATTTATATTCATCCACACAAAGTTGGATATAATGAATACTGTATATATAGCCTAAATACTGTATATATACACCGGTGTGTGTGTGTGTGTGTGTGTGTGTGTGTGTGTATATATAGTACCAGTGCCACCACTTGTCCAACTGCTCCTTAACACAAATGTCTTATCAGCCAATCACAAGGCAGCCACCCAATGCATTTAGGCATGTACACTTACTCATGGTCGAGAAGATGTAGTGCATTTCAAACCGAGCATCAGAATGGGAAAAACTTGATTTAAGTGACTTTGAATGTGCCATCGTTGGTGATGCCAAACAAACTTGTCTGATTATTTCAGAAGCTGCTGATCTACTGGGATTTCTAGGCACAATAATCTCAAGTTTACAGAGATACATCAGATTAGGCAATGTTTTTCCAATCTTCTATTGTCCAATTTTGGTCAGCCTGTGTGAATTGCAGCCTCAGCGGAGGTAGTTATAGTGTTACCACAGCTTGGTTAAAATAATATTTTTAATCATTAAATGAAGTTCCGGAATGCAGATTTAACTAAAGTGAGCAAGAAAGAGAGCTCCCATAAAACATCTATAAAAAGTATTAAACAATAGAATTTCCCCCTCCACAAAACTTGGTTATCTGATTCATTGTCATTTTATTTACAGTATTTGTATCTTCTGCTTACACATGCTCACAAAATCAAGAATAACATTGTGTGGATCGTAAAACCACATGCTCTTAAATTATTCACAACCACCAAGTAAATGCCTAAGGTCAGGTGTGAACATAAAAAATGAGTAAAATCAATATAGCGACATGCTATTTTTCCTTCAAGTGTGTCCATTCCATTCCACATGTGGCAGCTTGATGATTTTGACAGACAGACCTGCAGGTGTGTTTGCTGAATGTTATCTAACATTTTGTGCTTCCAGTCTGGCCAGCTGTGATTTACTGTTTGACATGTTGAATTCAATATCCATTCCAATTATAGCACTGCTAGTACACTTTTCACTGTGCAGGTTTCCTGCCAAAGTTACTGACCAGTTGGGATAGACCCGTCCCCATCTGTGCAAGAAACTGTGTTCTCCTGTTTGCTGGTGTGTTGTCGTAGGGTCTGCATGCTGTAAACCCAGGCTCTGTCCACACCATGGCCTTCAGTCCTGCAAGGTGTCCAATCGGGGAAGGGGAAACGACCAGCAACCACTTGCGCATCATCAGGTAGCTCAGCCAGCAACTTCTCTTGTAGTAATGATAGCTAGGATACAAACACGGAAAGAGCCATTTCACCCACTATGTGTTATTTCAATCTATCTCTACCGTTGCAATTTGATTCCCTTAAGGCAAGAAAACACAACGCCAAGATCACGGATATGAGATGCCCTTTACTCAAGTGGTATATTTCACCCTCCAAAACATATCCAGAGCTAGTAAGTAAAAACATAACATACTGTAGTTCAAAATTGGCCTCTTTAATTTATGCTACTCACCACACTGGGAGCCAAAAACACTGTAACGTTCTTACAGTCCCTTAAGCTGATCTGTAATGAAATACAAGACAAGATGTGATTTGTCCTAATACTAAACATTATAATTACACAACATAATTATAATCAGTTTACAAAAACAAGTAAGTTATTTTAACCACTTTCAACAGGCTAGCATGTCTCTTTAGGTGGAATAGATCTACAACCTCAATGCGTTGCATCACGACACATTGAGAGTTTGTAGATCAGCTATTTTAGCTGTGCAACGCTGTCACATGGCAAAGTATAAAATAGGGCTTAAATGTAATATTTGTTTCTGCAGAAATGGAAAAAATAGTAGGCAAAGATTCTTTCAATGGAGTACTGTATGTGTAAAAACTAGTTAAATTGATGTCAAACCTTCCAGAGATCTTCTCGTCGATACGACACCTTTTTGTGGTGCCCTGCTCTCCATGCATGGAAGCGAGCCAGCCGTAAGAGCCAAGGGTTGAGCTCATAGCCAATAGCAGGACTAAAGCCCTGGCGATGAGCTTCCAGAACCTTATAATGAACACAAATAGAGTTCAACATTGTCATTTTCCGACATGGTTTGTAATAATGCCAACTGAGATCAAAACAGAGAAACAACTCATTGACGCAAGACGGGTGCATTCATTTACAACATGACAGAATCAATATTGTAATAGATGTTGGTGATCATGTTTTTAAATTATAATTATAATATATTTACTGAATGATACAGTACACTTTATTAACTGGCAAATAAGCCATTTCAAACTAGCATGGTCAGCCATTACTTTTACAGGTTATTGTGTGTAGGCTTCTGAACTACACTGGCTTCTTAAAGCTAGAACAGCTCCTGGTAATCTAGTGTCTCAGAAACAAAATTCCATGCCCTAGGCTATGATGCTGAAATCAATGAACAGTTTTAGCTCCCTGGTAAAAGGTACATATCATGTTCAAAAAGGCTTGGAGTTAAGGCTGCACTAACTTTCGTCTTCTACCGAGGATTGGAAATCCACGTGCTGAAATGTATAACCTTGAGCTAATATAGCAGGCCTGCTTGCTCAGAGTTTATATTGAATTTTGACCTTCGGGCAACACCACTTGTCAACGAGTAGTGGTACTATCAGACCACAGTAGCTAGTACATTTCTCAATAGAAGAGCACAAAGACCAAATACAGCCACACAGTTGTTTTTAGTTATTGTATTATAACATATACTACCATACAGATTTGTCAAAATAACATTTTATTCATTTAGTGTAGCTTTAATACCAAATGTTCAGCCCTAAATCTGTTTCCTTCAGTTTCATTGCATCACTGAGCTGATCTTTGATGGTTACACTTTGTATCCTTCCAGGGAAACATGGAGGGCTACACAATGGAGCATGTGAAAGCAACCCAAACATCCAGTTAATACTTACGATGCGGCCATCACCTGAGCCCAAATCCACAAGTGTTCCCTGTCGCCCTCTCAGCAGTGTCATTACATTCTGCACTTGGACCTTGCTGGCAGCAATATATGGGACCTGGAATGACATTTTAATTTGGCAACATAAGGCAGTGTTTCCCAAACAAAATCAACTGTTTAAATCGATCGATCGGCTGTTTTCAAATAGTTGATGGGGTGAAAGTGTTTAACATGATTTTGATGCTATATTAACTCATTTTGCTGGGGACGCCCTGGACCCCCCCTCAAAGACCGCTGGGGTTCCGCGGACTCCACATTGATAATCACTGCCATAGTGTACCTGTACCAGATACCATTCCATAGCGTACCTGTAGCCTCAAGGGAACCCTTCGGAAACCTGGTTGGAGGATTCCCGCCCACACAGCATAGATACCGAGCCCAGTGCCAACAGATATCTGGGCAATACCCCAACCTCCAAGACGTCGATCCTTGAACTCTGAAATAAGCTCATCTGTGGTGCCATCTTCCATTCCTACCAACAATAAATTAATAATTACATTTATAAATACATTACATCCATAATCAAAAGTGACTGATTTGTGTATTGAGGAAAATATGTTGGCCCATAAAATCTGTATTTTTTTCCATACTGGCTGAGCCATCAGGCATCCTGCCTAGCTATAGAATGGCTGTGATATTACATACATTTCATGTATTCCAAATGTACAGCCATAGATCGGTCCTAGCAGACTGATCTTATTCTTGGCGGCATTAAACAATTGCGTGCTGCGTATGAACTCACCCAATAATTAATTCCTAAGACTTGGGGTCAGATATTGTCCTCTAGTTTCATATCCATTTGAAAGTTCTGGTGTTTGGTTAAATATCTCCACTTTTCCATGAGCTGCACACGGACAACATTCTCTTCCCCCTATGGTGCCCAAAATGATTGCTGCACTGAACAAATGAAAACCTCCTTTGGGGAACACATAGGTACAGTATGGGCCACACAATTGACATGTGTGATTAATTACCCCACACCAATCGCCAATCCAGTTGTGTGCCCCATAAGGATAAGGATAAGGATAATTCCTTTAACAGGTCCGTTCATGAAAGTCCTTGCGGTCTTGTTTCCAATGAGGGCCTGTGAGCAATTATGGGTTAAGAGTCTTGCTCAGGGACAAATTTAATTTGATCGACACATTTGCTGGCCTGGCCTAGAATCGTACCTGGGGCAAACAGGTCCTCTGGCTCCCTAGGCGGGCTCACTAACCACTCAGCCATGGCTGCCCCTTAACATTTGTGCTTCCAAAACAGACAGTTCCCAAATGAAGTTTTCATATGTTCAGTCCAGCAGTCATTTCGGGCCCCGGCCCCGTTGCGGGCAGCGAATGTTGTCCGTGTGCAGCTCGTAGGAAAAGTGGAGATATTTTACCAAACACACGTTTTCTGGCAGAACTTTCAAATAGATAAACTAGAGGACAATATCTAACTCCAAGTCCCAGCAATTCATTATTGAGTGAGTACACACAAAACACGCGACAACTTTAAAGGATTCTGTTAACCTGGCGAAGCAAAGCAAAGCAAAGCAAAGCAAAGCAAAGTAAGCAAAGTTTGTTGTTTACCCAGGGTGTCGGACTAAGCACGAAGCTTGTTTCCAGCCGGACCCTGCATGGAAGCCTTGCTCAAGGGCTATTCAGCGGTGATTCATGATCGATGTGATGAATTGGGGAATCGAACTAGGGACCTTCCGGTATCAAGGCCGCCCCTCTAACCACTAGGCCACCGCTGCCACGCGGGGACAGGACCGATCTATGGCTGTGTATTTGGAATACATGAAATGTATGTAATATCACAGCCATTCTAGGGCTAGCATACCCATACAACATTTAAATCCATGACATTTTACTATTCACATGGATATTGTGGAACAGGAATATATCTTTTCCAATCACAATTAAAATTACTTAACTTTAACTAATATGTAGTGTGGTATATATTCAAGGAATAACTGTGAATCATAGGGCTGTAACAACCAACCAGTGACCATGAGCTACATCAATTGGCCCATAGACTGTAGCCTAGCCAATTTCCATTGATTATTTTGTTCCTATCACTACATTTTGACATGGATTGGTCAGTGAATGATCTTGTATTTGGGGGAGGGATTATCTTTGCTAGGGAACAGCTTGGGTCCAAGTTCCACAACTACTGATGTTTTGTTATTGTGAAAAGGCTCAGTTCAATGGCAGTCACGTGCTCTCTCTGTTGGACCATAGAGTTATGTAATATATCGAGTGCTGGACCCTTCACAGTAATAATGCATCCAACTTCAGACAATTTACAGTACATCATGACCTTGCAGGCAGCAGAAATGCGACAATTTCAGTCCTCAAGAATACATTGAGATACAGCAACACACAACACGCAGACAATAACGCGATATACCACAAATAATACCATAAATCTGACAAATTGTCTCACTAAAGCAGTCTCTCACTCACTGAACTACTTATTATGTCTCACTAACCTGGTAACGGACACGGACAAGTCGGAACCTGTCCAAGCGCACTGGTCCGTTAGGATAATGTAACGTGTAAAAACACGAACCTGGCCGTTTTGGTTCCGCTTGTTTAGCACGCGCGCAAGTACCAAATGATGAGTGACCGAGCATGTTTAATGAGCTTTATTATGCTCATCGTTTGTTCTCTTCATTAATTATTTATATTGTCATGCCAGTTCACTGTTTGACACACACACACACACACACACACACACACACACACACACACACACACACACACACACACACACACACACACACACACACACACATAGGCTATATATATCTTCTAAATCCTAACAGTTTTTTTTAAACGTATGTTGCTATAATATCAGTGGTTCTCAAACCGTTTCATGTCTAGGACCCCCTAAATGATGCATTTGGCCACAGACCCCCCCCATCTCAAAATATGTTGTTCCAGCGGGACCCCCAGAAGCAAGGTCTTACAGTGGTCTTATGGGTGAAAAGGACCCATAGCCCCCTCAGGAAGAACAATGAATGTGTGGGTGAATGTAATGCACAATCTATGAAAAATGCTATATAAATGCACCATTTACCATGTAACTCAGTCATCAAAATCTAATAAGCACAATTATATACAGAAGATCTACTATCTAATTGTTTATTCATTTGAGCTTGACAACACAATAGAAATTGTGTTGTCACAACACAACGTCACAATTCAGCATGCTAGTAGTATTCAATGACCCAAAAGTTCAGTAATGAAACTCTGATGATGACATTTTTCATAATATCACAAGACCTCAATTTCTTATGTCTGAATAGGTTTAAATTCTGCATCACATTGTTCGGTTAGACATTTCTATACAGTTTCATGTATTTCTTCACTATATGAAACAGTTTTGGCAAATTTATTCCATTCATTTGATTTAAATTAATAATCAAATTATTAATGATAATAAATAATTAGTAATCCATGTGATTTTCACAAATGACAATGAGGCTTTATCTTGTATACAAACATGAATGTTTATTATAATAATCATTACATTTGGAACCTCCTCGCCTGCTTCAACAAAGATAAGATATACAAATGTAAAGGAATACATCGACCAAACAACAATCCCATTATACTGTACATACGTATGGATTTGATCCCTCAAAACAACTGCTTAGACCAAAAACAAACTTTACACAAAGAACAGCTGTGTGGCCTGTCAATACTTTAAAATAAATAACTGCTCTCGACCAAACAACAATCCCATTATACTGTACATAAGTATGGATTTGATCCCTCTAACTAAACAACTGCTTAGGCCAAAAACAAACTTCACACAAAGAACAGCTGTGTGGCCTGTCAACACTTTTAAATAACCGCTGTGCCTGTCAATCACTGTCTCCGCCATCACTTATGATGCCCTGCAGATTGCTCCAGTCTGTTCTCCTGCCTCCTCTGGCCGTCTGACCGTCCCCATCACTATCAGAGCTGGATTTCACGGTGCGTGTATACGAATCCGATTGAGGAACATGCTTTTTCTGCCATGCTGATGCTGCCCGTTCAGGTCGACCTGGAGGAGAAGATTGTGATTTATTATAACAGTTTCCTTGTTCATACCGTTTAGAAAACACAGCACACCAACACGTACTTCTTTTATCAGTCAACCTTGAAGAGACAGAACAAATCCTTCATATCATTGCTGTTGGGCAGAAACCTTTTATACGTATATTTGATTTAAAAACATTTTTTTTTCATCAGTTAATTGCCTATTTTATATTTTGTCATACGTAAGTTTTACGCAAAAGTAGCTCTACAAGCTCAGCAACATGCTGTGAGCTTAGTTGCTTGATTCAGTGTTTAGATATTTCATATTCATTTGATAACTTTTTTGACAGATTTTGTCCAAACATCACACACATTGGCCCTCATTTATCAACGCGGTGCAGCCCAAATAATGGCCGTACGGCGAGATCACCGCACCTTTCGGCATTTATCAATATATCCTGACGTGGGCTTCATCCTATGGTACGCTGAGATCTCACGTCTGGTCGAGACCAGTTGTTGACGTTGGCTGCACCCGTTTATTCCATTCTAGACCTGTGGAGCAACATTGTCTGACAGGCATCTGGACACATACTCCACTCATAAATCTGTATATCTACACTAATAAATAATCCCTGTTAAAATATAACATTTTATAAAGTAATTTAAACAAACTGCTTTAACAGTCATTCAGATAAGATTGTAGATCTGGCTGCATTGAAAATAGCAAATCTACAAGCTCACAAGCCAGCGTCGCATCGCGACGCGTTGTGAGCTTGTAGATCTGCTATTTTCAAAATCTACGAGCGCTTTTGCGTCGGGAGTCCCGACCGCGGGACTCCCGACCATCTTTTCATGGATAGTGAGGTCTACAAACTTACAGTAGCTTGTCGTATGGAGTTATGTCATAGAGAGTTATATAGGCTACCTGGCTGGGTTAAGGATATAAACCTGACGCTCCAATCTCTTATAACGTGGGTGGTGGGCACGGGATCAATGCAGTCTGCAGACCGCCCGAGTCTCATGGGGAATATAGCCGGACTGCTTTAGTGTAACTTGAACGCTCGGTATGGGGTAAATAAAAATACAAACGTATTACATTCATGGCGATGTAATTGGTATCATAATGTCATTCATGTAGGCTACAAGCCTACGTGACTGAGGCGTGTGCATGTGTGCCTGTGTGTGTGTGTGACTTGACAGGCAGCGAGGCGAGCCGGCTAAACTCTTTCTTTGGTCGTATTCTGGTTCTTCATGTCGTAAAATCGGGGTGTTTCGAGAATATTTAAGGGCGTGTTATTTAAATGACGCTCGTTTTCAGACGTGAGATTTATCAAGGCTGGGAACAAATGTACGCTCGGATCAGCTGTGTAGGATTCGTTGATAAATGTGACTTCGACGTTGGTGTACGGCCGAATATATGGAAAAATATACGCCGGTTTATACGCTGCGTTGATAAATGAGGGCCATTATCTCTATAGTTACGTGATCAAGATAGGTCTGCCCGATTTTTCAAATACCATCCTCCATCCTCATTGGCTAAGATTGGTTTCCAAAGTGTGCAGGAGTGGCCCGTTTTGAACAAAATGCCTCAAATCATGAGCACAGCGTCTTATTTCTGCCCCACAATGAGCTACCTGCCCACATTTTTCTATTTTAGACTACAGAACCAACAGGCACGAAACTATGTTGCTGCTATTTGAAAACAGTGTTGAATCAAAACAAACCTCTACAAGTAGAAAAACTACTTTTAAAGTGAATGCCATATTGTTGACAGGCAAAGTGGAGTAAATGTATTTCCCCCCCGCAGAAACGTGGTCATTAGCATTTTCCAGTGCATTATATGCACTAAAAGACATTGAAGAGTTGAACTAGGAACAAGGAAGCACGTCATAGGAGTCAAATATTTGGTGCCATTTATCCCAGTCCTTTGGATCAGAATATTTAAATAAATCATTGAAGCTATTTGTAGATGTTCTACGTGACATCTAAGGTTGCTGAATAACTAGGAAATGATATGGATCTCGGGATCAACAAACAGCATGGCTTCAATATGCATTTCAGACTTCATATAACCAGCTGCAGCTTGTGACGTAAGTCAACAACGACGTCAATCGTCTATAACATATATTATGCAAGAATCCATGACAGACATTGATTGGCCCAGCATGGTTATATGTCTGCTTCATAAATGAGCCACAACACAGCATTACAGTATGAAATCACACCTTCCTGGCCTGTCGCTTTCATGAGCTTGATTGCATTGATTTGTGGTCAATCAGTGATCAATAGAAAACTTCTGTATCAGTTATTTGTACATGCATTGGTTCATCTTGTCCCCTGTTGCCATGTCCAAAAAGTGTTCTTCCGTCAGGGAAAAGACATAACCTGTATCAGAACTTCTTGCCGCCCAGGGCTACTGAAGCCTCCAGTAGGGGACAAAACTGTGCAACTTAATGAGACAAACAAATGTTATCCAAGGGTGGACACCACCCCAAAGGTTTTCAAAAACAACCAATATCCACCTGGAGTGACGATAATGTTGCGGACATCAAGTTCAGCCACCTCTTTAGCTCGCTCTCTCTTGCGTTTAACCTTTTTACACTTCTCAATAGTTGGTCGACCTGCAAAGGAAAGACAATGATGCCATTAGTCTTAAGACCAACCAGTTGCTGATCCGGTACAAGTTCAAGGTATGGTACGTTTACAATGTATAACAGATAAATAATGCACCGTTTATTTTTTTCTCTCTTTCTCTGTGTCTATCTATCCATCTATATATCTATGTGAGTATGTGTGTTTGTGCTGTCAAATGAGTTAATATTTTGTTATCTCCACATGCGTGTTAGGCTCTATTACCCAACATACCTGAGGTTTACACCCCCCCCCCCCCCTCCACTAACCTTTGACCCCGAGCTCTTCTAGCTCTTTGCTCAGAATAGCCACCATTTGTTTAACTGAACGACAGTTACCAAGGAGCTTCTTGTACGGCTTCCTCCCACCACAGACGTTGATGTAGCGCTTTAGCCTCAACACAGCTTTGTGTTTGTCCTGGGCAAGGAGTCGAAGAGAAACAGGTAGACATGCAAAAAGAACACGTCTTGCAACACTTGGCAATCTGTATGTCTATTGATATCTCAATATTTTGGGAATAGTTTCTCAATATAAAATGGCAGATGTTTGATGAGACAATGGGTAATAAAACATATTTCAGAGCAAACATGCAAAGTTACAGCACATTATACATTTTATCTTATTATGATATCAAAGGTGATCAAGAATACATTTTACACATTTTTAATTTGATATGAAAGCTCACCTTTGATGCTTCGGGCTTCACATTCTTTCCTTTTTTTCCAGGCTCCTTTTTGGTGCCACTGTTTTCACTCGCTGAGTGGAGTGAAATATATCACAATTGTAATCAAATTCCTTGCCCTGTTGTGATGTTTATATAAAAAAAAGTCTATACATGTGTGCTTTGCTAGAGTTTTTAATCTTAAGTACATTTGAAGATTCAGCAGGAATACATTTTTCATGGGTTGAGCACATAATTGCTTTCATATTTACCCTTCTCCTCATCATCTTCCTCAGAAGAATCACTGCTGTTGTGGTTGGAAGTAGTTTCCTTCAATGGAGAGTGGAGGCATATTATTCATACAGAGAGCATGAATGATAAGTTACTGCACATTCCAAATCTCACTATATTTTGTTATATACCGCTCATATTACATAGTGAGCGGTATTGCTTGAAGACTCACCTTTTCGGATTTAGACTTGACGTTCCTTCGTTTTTTTACAGTCTCCTTTTTGTCCTTTTCACTGGCGCTGTCATCTTCTAGAGAGGAGGAGGATGATGAGTCAGAGTCCTGTTTAAGCTCCTCAGGTGTCTTCTGCTTTGACCCTTTTCTCTCCAGAGGCAGCTCTTCATACCACAAAACAAAACAGTAAGAAATGTGTAAGCCCAAAACACATTGAAATATAAAACTATTGCCAGTGAAACAAGAGCGTCACATTCGGGTGTTTAACGCAGAACACCCATTAATGACATTAACAATAAGCTCGACCTCGAGAGCAGAAAGCTGAAACCCAAACTTGTTCAGGCTATGTTAGTACTGAACTGCTGAAGTTTAATTGATACTGGACCAAACAAAGGTTTAGTAATGACAAGAAAACGTAAACCCTATATATACTTTGTTGTAAAACAAATAGCCAGCCTATCTACAAGCTCACAATGTGCCGCGTTGCAAACTGGTAGATTTTCACAGAATGCTGGTCTATATGCCCAGAATATGGACGCCAGGTTGAAAGTGGTTATTGGGCAGAAGAAAGGGCATAGTCATACCAAAATAGATCCTAAAACAACAATTACATATCATTTACCTTTTTTGCCATCTTCCCCAGAAGACACACTACTGCCGTCATGGTCGGATGTAGTTCCCTTTATGGCGTCATTTTTCTTTCCATCATCACTGGATTTCTGTGATGGGGAAGGACGTTTTTCTGCAATTTTACGGCCCTTCGTCACCCCACTTTTATTTGCCGTTTCCCCTTTGATCTTCTGTTGGTTATCAGAGCTCTCATTTGTTTCCACCTCCATGCTTCCTTCACCGGCCATGTCTTCACCGTTGACCGTCTCATTCTGGTCCTCATCATCATCATTTCGACGTGGCCTCGACTCTGATGTTTTGCTCGTCTTCTTTCCGGCACTTTCCATTTCAGAAGCTTGGTCAAAGAAGTCAGAGAAAATATACGATTTTTGCCACTGAGGATTTTACTGTGTATATTGAAAGCTAACCCCTAATGATACACAACCACTCATTATCACCAACCTGAATTAGAGCTTAATAGACGAGATTTCTTTGCCTGGGATACAGTTGTGTCATCTGCTTTCCCATCACTTGTCTCCTCATTTTCCTCTTCCCTCTTTCTCTTCTTTTGGGGGATCACGGCGGTGGCAGTTTTGACAGACTCACCATCTTCTTCATCCGGGTCCTAGAAGTAAAAGTTGTGGTTTGTTATTCACCAGAAAAATACAATACAAAAACATGCATACAAATTTGAGCAAAATCAACTATGACATTGAAGAATTTTGAATGTTACCTGCATTTTCATCAGTTCCTCTTGAACCACCTTCTTCATGAACTGTTTGGCTTCCGGACTTAATGATTCACGGCCCACATGTGACAAATATTGCCGCCGTATAATGCCTAGAGTTAGGGCACTGAAATCAAAGTAAAGTGTTATATTAGAAACCAGGCATGCAAACAGCCCCGAGGTGAAAAAGGTGACAACATGTTGTTTTGTTTCTGGTCAGACCGTGTCACACAATTGCCCTTTTTGGGTTCTAAAAGCTTTTTGGGGTTCAAAAAGGTGACTGTAGCTGAAAAGTGACACTTTTGCATGTCTGAGAAACGCAAAATCAAAGGAAACTGGTAATCCTCCAGACCAGGTATGTAATTATCAACCCGACTCAGTATTTGTGAATAGTGTCACTAAAAATACAAGCAGCAATATATATAACTGTCAAATTAACAGTTATATATATATACATTTTGTCCATACATACCTAATCTGTCTCAAACAATTGGTCCGTGTTCTGCGTGCATTCACTGCGTTCAGTTGTGCCCTCAGTTGGGTTTCGATTGTGCATAATATACTTCGTTTGCAGGGCGGTATCGCGCACCCAAAAATAGCCGATCTACAAGCTCACAATGCCTGGCGTTGCGACGCGTTGTGAGCTTGTGAATCAACTATAATTCTGCGCGAGCACTGCACGGGGCTCAATTAAGTAAGCTTTACTGCAGGTGCGAGGCCAACGGGCGCGCGCAGGGGTTTCTACAGTTTACAGTCAGAGGAGACAAGGGCACTTTTTACCGACAGACAAAAGGGCAGGGGCTCAAGCCCCCTTTGATGTCTATGTGTGCACGTGCATGTTAACATGCGTGTATACCATAGAGTTAAAAATAAGGTGTATACCTGATGTCTGGTGCATCACTCAGTTGTTGACAGACAAACGTCTGAATCTGCGTTTCTTCTTCAGGCTTCATCTTTGCATTTGGCGGAATTTTCGCTGTCAGCGGAAGTGACGTCACGTTGTACCAGTTTCCGGTTTCTTCTTCTTCTTCTTTTTCATTTCCGGCAGAAAAAGACGTCCGTGGGCGTTGTGTCGCAAGCTTCTTCCATTTGACGGTGTCAGGTTAGTATTGCTGACTCCCACATGGACTCCCACTGTTGGTGTTAAGTATTGGCAGTGGTGAAAAGTAACTAAGTAGCCTATAAGTACTCAAGTACTAGTCTGTACTTAAGTACAATTTTGAGGTACTTTTACTTTAGTTGAGTATCTCGGAGGCAAATATTGTACTTTTACTCTTTTCACTTAAAAAACGTTTCAGGATGACAATGACAATTCAGTTCAAGTTCTAGAGACACAATCTCAATGTAACTATATGATCTCAACATGGCCATGAAAAGGCTTTCCAATGATGTAAACAACCATCAAAAACAAAACTAGCTCTGCATAGATAAAGGAACAGCAGCAATATTTAAGGCCAACAAAAGCATTATGTAATGGTCAAACCCTGAAATAATTTACATATGGCAGTCTTTGGTGTTGGGACAGTGTAGTTTATAGTTGAATATGGAGCAAATAAAACACATTGTCATGACAAGTCCTGGTGACTATTGACTAATGACTATTATACTTAAACAATTAATAACTGTATAAATATTACCTATGTCATCCTAATAACTATATTTTTTAATCGAATGCACTGTCTTCTTATTATACGACTCCCTGTACATGTCCATGACTATGATACTTACATAAACAATTAATAACTGTATAAAAATGACCTATATTTCATCCTAATTATATTTTTTAATCGAATGTATGCTATCGCTGCCATCGACAGTGACAATGATATTTGATTTTGAACAAAATTATCAATTATTTTGTGATTACTGCTTAGAGTATATGTGTGAATTGATTGTGTGATTATTTTTCTTTTGTTAAATGTCTTGTATTTGTGTTTACAGTATTGTGCTACTGTCTTTAGGACCCCCTCGAAAACAAGATGCTACATCACAAGGGGTTATTTCTAATAAAGAATTTCAATCATCACCGCACACATTCTGCCACCTTCTTTATCTCCTCCTTTATTGCTCTGCAGCACTCAGAGATCCCCAAGGCTATGCCCACGTGACACGTCCACCTCCTCCCTCAAGGACGTTTTGGCTGCCACATGACATCAACAGCCTGCCCTCCACATCCACGTGCTGGAAACCATTAAAAAAAACACCCTTCTTCCTTCTTCCAGCCAGGTCTACTCTGTATTGTGTTTCCGGTGTCATTTTACCATTGGGCCTTTAAGAGCATTTAAGAACAATTTGTCATTTCAGTGAGCTACCAAGAGTATTCAGACACATGCTTCCCGTTTTTAAATACAGTATATGTGATGGCTTCACTGTAATTATAATGGATTAACTTATAAAATTCAATGTGCTTAACCATAAAAGTTTTTTGTAATTAACTGAGGGTGTACAATTGATATACAGTTTGACCTTATAGTAAGCCTACTGTACATAAGAATCAATTAAAGATTGTGCTGTTTCAGACTAGAGGTTACAGTAATACGTGTTCTAATATCTTGCATGTACTTAAATGCATTAACCATACGTACACAGAAAATGATTCAAGCCATTTATTTAGAACATTTGCATGACCACTGACAAAGAAATGTTGGACGGAAGTTACAATAGTGCATATCGGAAGGTATCCTAAGCGGTCATTCAAAAACAGTGTGAACTACATACTGCTCTCATTCATGCATTTAAATAATTCTGAGTGATTAGGACGTGCCATTGATCAATTCAATGAGTGTCCTCTCCCTGAGGGAAATGAAAATACTAAAATGTGTGAAATGTTCAACTCATTTTGTAATACATTTTTAGTGGCTCGGTATCAATAAGGAGACTATAGTCGCATGTTTGACACATGCCATAAATAAAAGAAAAAAGGTGGGCGAAAATCATCAGATTACTACCTAACCAAATGTACACAGAATTGCATAAAATAAAAATGAAACTACCAGACAATAAATTAAGTTAATAAATTAATACAAAACACACGTCTTGAAACAAATAAAGTATCAATAATAACTTAAATAGGAAAAAGGAAAAAACAACAAAAGGTGTGCCGCTCCGCACTCACATTTACAGACAGTTCCCACCTGGCAAACAAAAAAATGACAGCCCCATTTTATTCCAGTGTTAACGTACCAACGATTAAATGTATATCGCCTCCTCTGCTCATCAGTGTGTTATGGTATTCCAACCCAAGTAACAACTATGCACCTAATGGCTTTCACATCACAACCTGAATGAAAAGTATTAGATGAACAATATAGTGGAGGGCTCTTAGTGCACGTTGTTAACAGCAGGGATAGGAGTTGAGGGATTTAAAACCCTGTTGGTGACCGAGGGGGCTATTCCTCATATCAAAACAAATAATATTCACATAACGTCTTCCATGTGCCCTGTAATTTGCCATTTTAAGAAATTACAAAAACGTTTTATTTTGTAAACATAATGGAAGCTATTTGTACTTCCACGTCTTTCTTATGTCAACAAGTCAGCCATATCAAAATGACTGATGTGTCTTTTTGAGACATTTATGGCAAATCCATGCTATTGCTATAATCAAGATCGTCCTTAATATTTCATATTGCTAGGCTCCACCAAGAACACTTGTACATTCATTCTCCCATGTCATACCATGCCACTAGTCCTTGTACACAGTCTGTTGGCCGTGTCCTCTCTCGTCATGCATGATATGCCTCCTGACGTGGATGCGTCGGACTCGCCTGTCTCCTCCGCTGGCACCCTCTTCTTCCGATTGGCCGGAGGAGTCTAAAAGGGCCAGACCTCCAGGACCTGTTCCTCTACCATTTTCATAGATGAGGATGTTAAGGGTCTCTTCAAAGATGCGCGCCTCAGGAAACTCAACCTAAATAAACCCACACACACAGATTAAGAAAAATTGTTACCCGGCTGTATGCCAAAAGGCCCTTACACACTTCAGAAAAGCTTCACCGTTTCATATTCCACAGAAATACCAAATAATCAGGACGTCATACATGTGGAAAGAACAAAACAGAAAGAAAAAAAAGAAGTACTATAGAGTTGCGTTTCTTCTGACCCCAAAGGAATTTGACTACGGAAAAAAGTATGCCTGAGTGGCTGAGAGATGGATGAGAGCTGTGATACATTACAGAGAGCCAGATGACTGCATCTCTAAATGTACGCTGTGAAATGGGGTGTTCATCTGAGCAAACCTGTTAAGATAATAATCACAACCCCCATCTGCAAAGTTGCCATTTAGTATGATGCATAATTGCAATTGAACTTCATTTGGTCCTTTGAATTTAATTGGTTGATGACAAACAAACGCAGTGTTCTGAAATAAATGATATCCTACTTACTTTGGTCTGTTTCTTCTCTGTGGCATACACTATGGAGGTGCAACAAACTTCAGCAATTTTGCGGCCTTCACCGTAGAATGACCAACAGCAGATCTCATCCCCCAGCACATCCTTCACAAACAGGACTCTGCCATTAAAGCGTAGCCCAAGCTTGTCAAAGAGCTCAATGTTCTTCAGCAGGTTATCGTCAGAGTTACTGGTAATAGAGAAAAACAAGAAAGGCCAAGACGTTATCACAACTTATCAGCAGACACTTAAGCTCTAGTTCAAAGCTTCTACATCAAAGCAGTGCAATCTTCTACAGGTGAAAACAGACGGAGTGACAATGCTTTTGACTTCAGTTTTTCACATTCTGTCTGAGCCATCCATCTTCAGCCTCAATTCTTACCTGGTGTAAGAATATTTGTTGTTTCCCCTGTTGTTCTGCAGTTTTACAACAGGCTGCGGAGAGAGGGGGAAAGAAATACAGAGGAGACTTAATGTTCAGTTGCAGGAAGATGCTAATGTTTGCAAATGGAAGAGATATTCTATGGAGATGACCTAATCTCAAAATGCTGGTGAAGGCCTGAGGAGCTGAAACACATCCGTTTGTCACATCATAAATCTCTTCAGGATGAACACATATTTCCTTGAAGGTGTACAATTATATTGAGTATTACTTTGATATTAACTAAATCAAAATGACAGGCATGCAAATTTGATGGATCAGTTCAGTACTCTACTACCAGCACATCTTTTCATCAACTTGCTTATCTGAACCCCGGACCTAAATATCCTATATTCAAATTGTCTACTGGGAGGACCGGACAGCCGGCGGATATCTCCATATATGGACATATCCGTCAGATCGGCGGTGAAACGGGAACTCTAGTTGTATAAAATCTGTTACAAGTTGAATCTGTATCTATATACCATGGCTGTGGAAAATATTTGTTTCTGATTGGCTGGCAGGTGTCCACTAATAGTGTAAATCGGGACCCCTCAAACGGTAGACACAGTCAATATTTTAATTACCATTCCGAATTAATTCAATACTCATGTAACCTAAACTACATGTACCCACAACAGCAAAAACAAATAGCAGCTGTTTGTTGGACAAGAAAGCTTTTGTATGGTGTTTTATTGCTGTGCTGAAGCCAAGCATTCTAGAACAGGGTTTGTCTTTACAGCATGTGTATGTATGAATCTATTGATGTCTTCCCCTCACAAGTAGACCAGTCACAGCTCACGCCACTATGAGCATGATTTCACGAACCAGAATCACCTCTGGCCACAGACGAATGCAGCATGAACTGGGTACACAAGGTTTTACTCTGGCAAAACCTGAACATACTGACGTATGATTCAGACCCTCAGTCGCTTAAGATGGTGGGTCTGACCACATGAGACTATGGTCAGGGTTAAGTCTCATTTATTCTCTGTCCCACGACGGTGTCATTCTTATAAAATAGCAAGCTTGTGATCTTGTAGGTCTGCCATTTGTCGCATGACACAGCCGAAGTGAGAATTGGGCTAAAGGATGTGGGGAGGCATTCACCATGACTAGCTGCTACTGTAGCAGATGTGAAAGGCTGCAGGCTCCCAGGCACCGAAAGTGAAACCACATCCATGAATAAAAGTCAAAGGCTTATAAACAAGAATACCCTGAAGAAGACAAAACAGTGCATTTTGTTTATTATAACTCCTTTTGCATTGTTTTTTTTTTTTTTAACTTTGATAGTTGAGTGTCACAAAAAATAATTCCACAATTATTAAAAGAATACATGCAAACAGCCTCTCTTTCCGTTTCTTTGGTAAGTGGCCAGGGCATATTATAATACCCATCCTACCTTCATTCCTAAAGATGTTCAAACCTTACCTTCCTACAGGTTGCAATCATCCTCTGTTCCTCTTTGGCAGAGGTAATCATTGGGATGCGACACACGCTTTCATAGACATCCTTTTGTTTCTGCAAGCAAATAGAGACATGTGATTGGAGTGGGCACTGCTACTGTCATCTTTTAAAAGCAGGCTTAAGACCTAATTTTCCCAGGCTTTTGTTAGTGTTGGTGTGCGTGCGTGTGTGGATGGCAGGCATACTTTGTATATATATTTATAATGTTTCAATAATGATTTTGTCTTGAAGTATACCTGATTGAATTGAAGTATACCTGGTATGAAATGTGCTAAACCAATAAGATTGGCTTGCCTTGGAAAAGTTCCTACTACGATCAATGTACACTTGAGCAATTTCTTTCGGCTGAATAACTGGGGGACACTTGCTTACAGTACCTGCATGGCAGTGAGACAGTGTTGGATGAGTCCCTGTACTCTGTAGTACTGAGCCTCTTTCAGAATCTCTTCGAGCTCTCTGTGCTCGTCAGGAAGTGGCACTGAGCCATCTCGCAGGAAGTTCAAAACCAGTGCAAAATGCCGCCCACAGCGATCCAACACTACCCATCCTACAAGAGGGAAAGAATTGATCTAAGGCATTTGCATTCTTCTTCTCAAAGGTTTATGTTATTGCACGTGATGGTACTTTGCTCCCGATTAGGGCTGTGTACCAAAATTCCACACCTTTATGGCACAGAGTGAACTGATTGGATACCGTCGAGTACCAAAAAATGCATTGTCATTTGATACCAAAGATACCTACAGCCAAATTAAATGTATTACGTGTTGCATTAAAAAAAAAACTGATACAAGCTCCACTTAAACATTGTCATCTTGTAGATCTGTTTCTATCGCAAGGCATGCAGTAAAAACCCTACTTTACACCCAGAGGCGGAGCTCACATGTTGTATTGAGAGGTTGGACTACAGTATGTGTAGTATAGGTGTAATAAGAGATCAAATGTAAATAAAACATTGCTACCAAGACCGACATGGTGAATTTGATGAAACACTTGAACGTGCATTTAAGACCATAACATTGCTCCATGGTGTGCACATCAACCTTTCCCAAAGGCTGCTAAATAAGTACTTACAGGTTGTGCATAACAGCATATCTGCGTTACGGACATTTCCCCCTCTTTAATCATCCCTGACCAAACAGATTTTTCACTGTATGAGTAAAGCCCTATTTGCACTCGATTAGTATTATCTGGGAACCTCTGTGTCTTATGTGGCGCAGGATAAGCAAACACTTGTAATTTACAGACATTATCCTCAAAAGAATGTGTGCACTCTCTGAGTTAGGATGGGTTAGTTACATAGACATTATGTATTTGCTCTGATTGAACTCATTCTGATTAGAGATTCCAACTTAAATGTTTACATACTGTAAACCAGGGTTTGGCAACCTTTTTATCATGAATTGCCATGTTTTTATTTTCTTGATAGTCAATCATCAATGTGCCATATATTATCAACATTACATTCAATTTTATTATATCTCCGAGACTCCTTCCCCAGTCAGAGTTTGAATGTAGAATTATGTGTAGGATGTCATTTGTAATTCAATTGACTACGTTTTAAATATTTTATTGTAAAAGAAATATCCTGTGTGTGCCAGTGATCAACCTCCCCTTTGCCAATGTTGGCACCCGTGCCTAAGGTTGCCTACCCCTGCTGTAAAGTGTAAACACTAAATCAAGTCATCTGGCCCTGCCGCCCGAGGCATTTAATCATTTTCATTGACAGGCATATCATGTCCTTGGAACAATATTTGTTTCCGCTGTTCTTTCTATGAGAAAATGTCTGAATGACACAATGGTCATTCATGAAATTATGCACGTTAATGGAGAGAGGTATCCCAGAGTAGGTGATCAAGCAAGCAAAGAGCTGTGCAGAACACTGGGTGGTCTCGACTCTCAAATCAATTTGGGATCCACAAGAGCACCACAAATGAATGTGTATAGTCTACGTTTTGTGTAGACATGGTGAACGAGCCAATTAAACAAACAATCAAACCATGTACCAGAGGTGTTGGAGATTGCCAGAACTTCAGAGGCAGGCAGCGCATCCCATCTCCTATATTATGGTACTGATTATAGATTAGAGTTTAGTGCGTGCGTAATACGCGTCTGGAAAGCTAGGCTATTGTCTTGTCACCAGCTCGAACTGCGCAAGGCTGATCGCATAGGGGGTGCAGAGTGGTTAAGGCGTGTACCACATAGGCTGATGCCTGACAGCGAGTCCAGGATTCGATTCCCGAGCCTGGCAGACCGTTGCTGAATGTCACTCCCCGAATCTGTCTCCCTGTTTCCTGTCAATCTTCACTGTCTGTGAACTATCAATTTCAAGCTTCAACAAGTTACAATCCCAGTTAGTCCTGTCTGGGACCACGGCTCTGTATTTTAAAACAGGATTAATTACGGTATACTGCAGGTCCGTAGTAATGTTACAGACCCAAGTTTGACAACAAAAGGATCTCTGCTCATCAGAAAGAAAACATACACTCACCTTCTGAGTCTATGGTGACCTCTGTACCTCCATTGCAAATGCTCCTCAACAAGCTATCCTCTTTGCTTAGTGTCTGAACGGTGGTATAATGCAGCGAGCCACCGACGTTCAGCTTGACATACTTGCTCCCAAGCAGACCACGTATAGTAATACCATGCTCCCCTGTGTCCTGGCAGGCAGAATGGGGAACAGTGCCAGAGACAGCAGTCATACTGCTAGCTGAGGCCTCAGCAGACATGGAGTTTTGAGAGTTGCTGCTGCAACACACAAGACAAAAAGATGATAAGGCTGATGGGTCAATAAGTTCTTTTATACAATAACAGTTATTTCATTTCTATAGCGTTTTTCAAACATATGCACGTTCACGATAATTTAAAAAATAATCTTAGTGTAAAAAATATACAGCGATTGTCAAACAGAAATTGCAGCTGCTTTGCAACTTTACAGAAGCTGGACTGCAATGCAATAACAGAATTGAGCGTGTGCATGTGAAAGGGTGAGAGCATATGGGTGGGATACGAACCCTGGTCGAGGTAAGGGAAGGGGGTTGGAGTTGGGTCCCAGTTGGATATGGACCCTGGTTGGTGTAAGACGCAGGAAAGGGTCTGGACAGGTACAGGATTACAAATAAACTATCTAGTCAGTATTCATTCCTACACCAGTACAACCAAATAACTTCACTACTACAAAGGCCAACTTGAAGAAATGTTTTCAATCGCCTCTTCAAAGTTACATACAGCTTCTTTTGTCGTAAGATGGTGTGTCATGCGTCACATTTTCTGTGTGAAAATCAGTTATTTCTGGCTTGCGAGTGACACATCATACTAAACACTAGCCATGGTTCACATGACGCTCATGTTTCAGGGCTAACTAAACACAAATGAAACATGAAGTGTGAATGCAGCACATGGTTTTACTTGCTCTTTAGTGAAAAGATCTCAGTTCATGTAGACCATTCAGTGCTTATTATAAACAATATCTAAAAAAAAAAAAAAAAAAAATCAGATGTCACCAGGTAATTGTTATATAAATTGCCACATTTACAGGTTAATTGGTTCTTGTTGGGCATACGATGTATACAATGCAAAATTGTACTCAAGTACTGTACTTCAGTAAAGTAAAAATACCTCAAAATTGTACTTGAGTAATTCCAATTTTCAATAATGTTACTTCTACTCCACTACATCTCAAAGGCAAATATTGTACTTTTACTCCACTACAATTATTTGAAAACTTTAGTTACTTTGCAGATTTTGATTATTATTACAAAACATACATACCCACTTCAGCCCTAAATCCATTTCAGCCATTTGAAAATAGCAGATCTACAAGCTCACAATGTGAGCTATTTTCAAGATATTTGTATACATTTTATTCGTTTGAAAACTTGGCATTCTGCATAATGAGTACTTCCTACTTTTGGTACTTTAAGTACCACTTTTCTACTTTTACTTGTAACTTTTACTTTTTTCTACATTGCAGTATTGATACTTCTACTTAAGTAAAACAAATAAAAGTACTTCTTCCACCACTGCTTTCATGTTCCTTTATCTCCACATACAGTATTAGGTAGCCTGAAGTTAGCCAACATTAGCCAGCAACTACAACTGCTAACTGTGGTCAAAACCCTTATAACTAACATGGATAACGTGTTTCTGAACTTACCACACCAAACATCCAAGGGATTGGCTTTAAATACAGGTTAGAGTTTGCAGAAATTATCAATGTAAACAAGGATGATCCACACAGGCTGCATTTAACAACACAGCTAGCTTAGCTTAGCTTAGCTTAGCGTAGCTTACTGATGTTTTAAATAGCATCCCTGCTATAGGTGCTAAATATCAAAGCAGTTAATGCTGTCTTTGTGGCAGGTTACCCTGACAGCAGCCTTCTTCCGTTATGCACGAAACCAGCAGCTTTAAAAGAAACGAAGTGGAAATAATAATAATAATGAAGAAAAAAAAACAGGTCAACTATGGACTGAAATTTTAAGGACTGATTTCTCTCCTGCTTCTCTTCCGCCTATCAGTGTTGCCATGTTTTGCGACATAAATAAGCAACTAGGTCCATGAAAACAAGCCCAAAGGGTTAAACCACTGGTTTAAATGATAATTAAAAAAAATGGAAGCAAGTCTATACAAGCAAGTACACTTTAGAAACAAGCCCAAAAAAATGCAACCCGCAAAACAACCAAAATGTACAAGCAACTTTACTGAAAAAGAAGCCCAAAGTGGCTTATAATAAGCGGACATGGCAACGCTGCCACTTATTCTTCTTCTATGAGGCTTTTACACAAACTACTGTACTTAGAAAAGCGCATTAGTGTCACCTTCTGGGGATCTGGGAATACAGTACAATGCTCTGACTGGTTTCAAAATAATCAGTGGTATAAAGTAACTACGTAGTACGTACATTTACTCAAGTAGTATACTTAAGTAAAATGTTGTATTTTTTTTACTTCACTGGAGTATTTCCCATTTTCAGTACTTTTATTTCTACTATGAAATGGGACATTCTGCATAATGAGTAGCCTACTTTTACTTTTACTTTTAAAAATGTTAGTACTTTTTCCACCACTGAAAATTATGTAAAAATATATAATATAATATCGGTATAATATAATATATGTATGTTTCTTTTCACTGGTTATGTAGCCTGTTTTGCATTTTTAGCGGTGCCAACCGCTCTACACTTGACTTTGTCCGTCCGTATGTCCGTTTGTCCGTTTGTCCGTTTGTCCGTTTGAGCACGGGCTTTAAACAGCTATAACTCCAGTTCGCAGCATGCCAGCAAGTCCAAATTTGGTATGTGGACTTAGACCACCAATAGGGATGAGCATTGACTGCTGAAGCCCCGCCCCGCCCTATCATAGCGCCACCAGGAGGCCACTGGCTTTAAACAGCTATAACTCCAGTTTGCAGCATGCCACCAAGTCCAAATTTGGTATGTGGACTTACACCACCAATAGGGACGAGCATTAATTGCTGAAGCCCCGCCCCGCCCTATTATAGCGCCACCAGGAGGCCCCGCCCCAAAGGCACCGCTTCCTTCACACAGGGTGTGATTTTTTATATTCTATTTGACATAAGTTATAAATAAAACTTTTTTAAGTCACCATTTAACACCATTCAACAGAGACTTTATTTCAAGTTCAGCAAATAAATTTACTGCCTTCAAAAGTGTGTATTTTTTATATAAAGCAAATAAATACTACTAATGATAAGAAGAATTAATCTACAAAGCAACAGTCTCGATCCTTCATTTTGGCACAGTGAACGAGACTAAATTCACCGCTGAAACAATCAGTTATAAATAAATACATAATGCATCACAGCAAGCAGTCAAGTTTGTAATTCTTCATCAACATAGTGCATACAACATCAAATCTGATAACAATGATAAACGGTCAATAACTATAATGAGAATGGCAAGATTCAGCAGAAGCAATAAAATGTACAATCAGTGCATGCTATAAGCATAATGACATTCATGTCCTCACCTTTTCTAACATGTCATATGACATCAGGTGAAAATACACTCCAGTTACAACTAAGAATAAAAAATAATGCTGGTTTCGTAATCTTTATGAAGTAAACACTATGGCAACAAGAGATGGCACATTGAGAGACAATAAATTATTTAACATTATATTTTGGCACTGGATTTGGCACATATGATAATGTGTATGATTACATATATATATATATATATATATATATATAAACCCTCATGATACGTGTGTGTGTGTGTGTGTGTGTGTGTGTGTGTGTATATATATATAGTTATGAGTCTCCGTATTATAGTAAGTCAAATATTTACATTCAATTATTCAATTTGTGTATGACTGTGACATAGGCAGAGGGAAACACAGAGAGAGAGAGAGAGAGAGAGAGAGAGAGAGAGAGAGAGAGAGAGAGAGAGAGAGAGAGAGAGAGAGAGAGAGAGAGGGGGGGGGGTTAAAGAGAATGAAAAGGAAATTGTCTGTTGATCTTGAAAATAAATAACATTAGCTCTTCCCCTCTGACACATCCAAAAATGATGAAAATTAAACAACACCATTAAGGATAGATTATGTTCATGACCATTACCCTTGATTGTTACATATATAAAGTATTGCCAAGTTCTCTAAAGTTTTGGCCTCATAATATTTGAAGTTATTAAACAAAACCACCCTTTTGCCCTTTTTTCTTATGCTTCCATACTCCATAACGTCGCTCTGTTTTTCACCTCTGACCCTTAATAAGGCACCAATCCAAATGACACAGAATGGTGGGCTGCAGAAAAGAGCCCACAGTTGAGATGAGCACGTCTCTAATTCATATCACATTAGACGCAGTGATGGTGAAACAGAAAGAGAATGACACAACTGAAATGATAAAGAGGGGAGTGAGGCCGTCCAAGAGAGAGAAGTTGTCCTCCAACAAGACTTGAATCTTTCTGTTGTTTTAAATCCACTTCCTGACATTTTTCCCACATCTAGATGGATACTTCATATTCCCGTGTATCCTGTGGCCCAAGTAAGAATACAAATTACAAATACAATTAATTGGGAATGTTCTTAAAAATACAAAAAACAACAACATTTTATTGAGAAAAAAAATCAAAAAATGATGACTACATAGAATTTAATTGCTTGTATGAAGATTGTCCATTGTCCATTGTTCACTATAAACTATGTAAGCACACATGAGCCCACCAAATATGTTGACAGTATTAAACCCGATTCATACTTTGTGGTACAATGGTGTAATTAAGCATTAACATTAGCATTAAGTATTAACTAAGGCACTCACCCCTGCCTCATAAAGAGGATTGTTGAAATCTGACTCGACTGTAATTGGACTGTATGAGTGTGTATGAGAAAGAGACTTCCAGAATAGAGGCTTCCACTCTAGTCTGCATATGCTGTGGGTTAGAGAAAGAGATGGGAACAGTTTTGAGAACTTATGAAAATAACTGTAATAGAAAATAGGTTATGATAACATAACAGCCTAACATCACTGATGGCTAGCATGTATGAATTAATCTATTATAACACAGTTGAACTGGAACTCCCCATTGGAACGCACTGAATTTGAAAAACTGCTATTGTAGGTTTTAGTTACCATCGTGCATTTTCTTTCTTATGCTTGTTGGTGAATCTGGTTGCTAATGGCCGGCATCCACATTATCAAAGAAATACTACATTAGAGGCCATAACTCCAGGTCATGATATGCCATTATAATATCATGGCCAAAGCTATTGCTTTGATAAAACAGTTACCAAATATGTCAAAAGCAAAATTATAGCATATCCCGATTAAAACAGTTTTTAATAACAATTTAATTACAAGAATAATTTCAACAGGGGGCGGCCATAGCTGAGTGGTTAGTGAACCCGCCTAGGGAGCCAGAGGCCCTGGTTGCCCCAGGTTCGATTCCAGACCAGGTCAGCATATGTGTCGATGAAATGAAATTTGTCCCTGAGCAAGACTCTTAACCCCTAATTGCTCACAGGTTCTCATTGGAAACAAGACCGCAAGGACTTTCATGAACGACCTGTTATCAATAGGAATTATCCTTAACAAGAAAGTAGTCCCTGACTGCCTGCACAAATAAGATGATTACTACTATGCAATGTTCAGATTTTAGATTTTTCCACACGTTTGCCAGTCTCATATTTGAGCAGCTGTGCCTGTCATCCTCTGCTGTTTCTGATATGGGTACAGAAATCTCACAACATTTCATTGACCCGCAACTTTGATGCTGTTTGAAGATTTAAAACTACACCTTTTTCCTGACAGCAGTCATCATCAAAGCAATGCTCAACATTTGCTTCATTTTGCTCTTATTAGACTGGTGACGTCAGTCTCCAGTCTCTCTGAACAGGCTCAAAGGAATTTGGCTTTAGCCCCGCCCCATTATAAAACCTTTTGGAAGTGCACGCTCACAATTCCACGTCAGAGAGAGAGAGAGAGAGAGAGAGACCCATTTCAACCACAGACACACAGGCAGTTTTCAAGTTCATCAATCTCATCTTTTAGCAGCTCTACATGTCATTATTTTTATTTTTTTCTGCGAGAGACACGCATTGCTCTATCCACTCCTCCATAGTTAAACCTCTATGAAGGTCAAACTTCACCTTAAATGTTGACATTTTACTCTGGATTTCACCTTGACATACAGTTTATAGCCTACATTGTTTTCTAGCCACAGAATGCCATAGGACTTATAAATACATTAGACAGTCATAGCCATGGTACAGTATACAGTATGCTTAGTAGTATTATACACCTATCAACCAGTCAGATTGTGTGATTTGAGCTATCAAATCAACACAACTGTAGTTTATAAAATGCACTCTAACATACTATACTACTGTATACAGTATTATGAGTTCTCAGTATATTCCAGACACTAATCACTCACCGTATGGATGACACTTACTTTGTATAATACATGTAAATTCCTCCAATCAATAGGATGACCAGGATTATGGGCAGAATTATTGCCAAGGCAATGTTCTCACTCAGTATCTGATGGGAAGGCTCGAATGACTGGGAAACTGAAAAATGCCCCAAACAAATACATTGATCACAATGATAGTGGAACTTCACTTAAAATGAATTTTACACTGATTAAATGTTATATTGTGTTAGGGAGGGAGGACATGTCTGAGAAAAATTCTCAGTGGAAACACATTCAAAGGTTTGTCAGATTATTTAAATTCGGGGAGCTGGTATAATCTCTGCCAATCGACATCTTGTGTTGAGATTATTATTCAAATTTGAATGTATTCTTCAAAGTCAATCAAGAAGTTCCCTGTGACCAAGAAATGCAATCCCAAATTCATAAAAAGAGTTCTTAAAAAGAAAGAAATGTGGAATCTACAGCATAAAAAAGCTCCCGTATTGCTAAATAAACAAAAACACTATGAATCACATCACAGTTTTAAATATTATATAGTTTGGTTTGCACAGATATCTTGACATTATGAGCAAAGGAATTGCTTTATCTTCAACATTTCTTGGATATGAAAAAAAAAAAATTACCTTCTAATTTGTGATCATCCAATAGCTCCTCATATGCCACTATGTGAGGAGAAAAGGTGATTAGAGTTTCACAAACACACAAGATAGAGAACATGGTTGTTGCTGACTGGCTCTTTCTGACTAAAAATTATAACCCAGAACCCTCCATAACCTGAAACGTTCCAGAAACCATGAAGTTCTGTGATGTTTTTTGTTGTTAATTGTTTTGGTTAACATTTCCATTATATTCAGAACCAGCCCTGAAGGGGGAGGTACATCATTAAAAGAAACTGATAAAAAAAAGGGAATAACCTGGAAGCCAGATGGAAGTCTGGAAGCCTTGCAAAACATATATTACCCTCACTGGTATTTATCAGTACATTCTATTCAATGGGACATCTTGTTATTGTGCACAAAAAACGTGGAAACAAATTTGCTCATAACTTTAAGACACTTGTTAATGGGAATCCTTAGCGCTGTTTTTCCTTGTGCTTTCTCTCTTTCCTTTCAAACCAAGTGGCATTGAATTAATTTCACCCCAGAATGCAAACATAAGCCCCAAAGGTGCACAAAAGTGTACAAATGTAACCAAATGGATCCATTTGGTTACATTTGTACTCTCGAACACTGAGGACTTCACTGTGAGGGACACTAAGACAGGTTTTACCTTTACAAAATGGTGGTGGGCTGTTCCACTGAGATGGGTGACCTGGGACACAGTTGATAATGACCTCCCCGATGAGTTCATAGCCTTCATAACAGAAGAAACGCAGCGTCTCTCCTGCTTGGTAGCTGTGCTTGTATAAGGTCTGGTAACCGTTGTCAGGAACACCAGGGTTTGGGCATGGGTCATACTTTACTGTTTAGTGCACACACAAAAAAAAAACAACACTGGTTGGTTGGAGCCTTGGAGCTATAATGAAAGAGCTGTAAGCATAGGATGCTCTCCGTTCTTCAGTATTATCTTCAATTTGAAATTAATATGTTATTTTAGGACACAATTTATGCAATGTTATATCTTTTCATAATATTAATGGGTAAATATGTAACACTGGTTTGGCTGGAATTTAAAAGATAGAATAGATTCCATAGCCTGGAGAGAGCATGACCGTGTAATTGACTGGTTGTCGTCAGGCAGACAAAGTGACAAGGATGGAGGCTACTGCAAATGTTATGCATTTCCTGACAAGATTATGAAAACCATTTTACATAAATAATTTTACAGAAATAGATAGATAGTTTAATGATGGTCCTGTGACTGAGTCCCTTGTTGCTCTTCTCCAAAAAAAGCAAGAGCAAGATAAAACAGTTGAGTTGACACTCGACTGCATGTACCCCAGTAGGTTTGTTACTTTAATGAAACCTCCTGAAAGACCACGTGCACCGTAAAATCCTCCGTCTCAATTGAAAGGTAAAGTTTGAATCCTAAATCCTATTGTTCTGATGTTTAGAGATTATAAGGTATACTGTATGTATTGGGTGGGGAAAACAATACCCTATATCTTCTCTTGTGTATTTCTATTTCCCATCTGCAACGTGAACATGTACATCTGTGAAGTCAAACGCATCGTTTCCCCTCATCAGTCGTTCACGCCGTGCCGTTTTGCACCATCGAGTGTAGGCCCGATGACGCAAAACAATATGTTTGCGTTTGATGTCACGGGCATATATTTCCATATTTTGCAGGAGAAATACACAAAGGACAAAGGGTATTTTTACCCATACTATATGATCTCCTCACATCAGACCAATAGGATTCAGGGTAAATCAGCGTTCAAATAATTAAAGCTTTTTTCCCTTCTGGTTTGACCACTCTCCGAGTAAAACATTTATAAATGAACATTGAGGATTTAGCTGTGTGTGTTGAATAAGTAAATCAGAAGGTAAGGGATGGACTCACAGACACACTTTGGGCTGCGGTCACTCCATTTCGGGGTGCCAGTGTCCCGTCCATGGCAGGAGATTTGGCTGGGTCCTTCCAGTTGATAACCCTGGTTGCAAGAGAAGCGGACCACTGTTCCCACAGCGAAACCCGCTTCAGGTCTCACTGAGCGCGCTCCGTTCACCACCTCTCCTGGATCAGGACACTGCTGAACTAAAGGGGGACAGAGTTGCAGAAAAACTGTAATCATAATGTTTAATTCAGATAATTCCATAAAGAAACTTTGATTCCCAGAAGAGAGAGATACTTGGATAATAATTCAATAGTAATAATATTGTTGTTATTCTTTGAATAAGAAACAGCGTACAAGCAAAACAAAGTGCATAGCATTTTTGCCTTTACTACAGGATATATTGCCAAAGCAAAAATAGAAATGCTTCACTTTATTAATGGTTACTAGACCAAGTGCGCAGGCAAAAGTAGTCCCCCTCTCTCCCTCCCCCTCCCCCTCTCTCTCTCTCCAGCCAGCAAGCATGGCCACATTCTTGACATTCTTTGACATAAAAATGCGAATAAAGAGCTGAGATTTAGTGATATCGAAGAACTGGCTCGACAGTTCCATGCACATGGTAATGGTCAATGGCTGTGCGCGATTTGAGAGCAATAGCGCCAGGCAGTGAGGAGAACAGGGCAGAAGAATTTTTGATATAAAAATGGGAATAAACAGCTGATATTTAGTGATATCGAAAAACGGGCTTCGGAGTTCCATGCGCATGGTGATGGTGAATGGCTGTGCGCGATTTGAGAGCAATAGCTCCAGGCACCGAGGAGAACCGGGCAGAAACGAGTTTGGGCTCACAGGTTTGGCTTCATTGGTTTGGTCTCAGACAGACACTAACTACTACAGAGGTTACTAGAATTATAGGAGGATGTCTGAGTCAGAGTGACGTGTCCGTGGTCCGCCAGCTGGCCAACCCATCCGCCCGCCTGCCAAACAAATCACTGATGTCATTACAAGAACTGACACATGTGTGTCAGTTCTTGTAATGACATCAGTGATTTGTTTGGTTTGAGGACACAGATCTTTTAAAAAGTAGACTGTTACCAAAATGTTCTCACCTTTGACACAGGTAGGTGGACTGTTGCTCCAGGAAAGGTCCCATTGGCAAGTAATGATGTCAGAGCCACTGATGTCATATCCTGGTTGGCACTGATACGTCAACACACTGCCTCTCACAGGAGAGGTGTGGGAGGAGCTAATCCAGCCATATTCAATTTGAGGGAGTGGGGGGCAGGTGTCATTTGGTTCCACCTCTGCAGGAGACACAACAGGTGCAGTTTAAAGACAGCAACTTGTAGCGCTGCCACACATGTGTAAAAGAGGATTTAGTTTTATAATGGCATTTAAAAGTTTATGCCTATGAATTAAAATAGTCCTTAAATTAACGCCATCCTTTAAGGGTAAGGTCCTATCGTTTTGTGATGTTTATGTTTTCATTGTGTTATTGTTTTGGGGGGTTTATATGTTTATGCTTTCATTTTGATGTATTCTGATGGATTGATTGACATTGATTGATGGGTCTGTGAATGACGGACGCACCATATAGAGTGCGGAAGTTGCCGGCCCTCGGGGGGAAAAGAAATGACAGAGACAAACCGTCAGGGAGTCCACGGGAGACCTGGTTTAGTTTGATTATTTGTCTGTTCCTCGAAGCTATCAGTGGAAAATAGCAAAGGCCACATTATCTGTCAATACTCACCGATAAAGGGAAGAAACGCTGAGGACATTCTTCTATTGGTGAGACCGTTTATTTTGTGTTTATATCCAGCGTGGATTTACGTTTCTTTTCTCCGTGGAGATCTGCCGTTTCTTGGGATTATTCCGCTTCTGGAGAGGATTACTTTTGCTTTTGGATTTCTTTTGGATTAACCTTTTTTCGTGCTGTTTTGGGGAAGCGTTTGGGAGACGCCACAAGGAACTATACTGGAACAATAGGCGCGTGCGCGCGAGCGTGCGGGAGACGCGGACTTTACCGTCGGGCTTCATGATCTGCTACTTTTGCAATGCATGTATTATTTTCCTGTCATTTGATTTAGATAAAAGGGTTAAACTTGACCACAAACTTTCGTGCTTTATTTCTGGCTGTGTTTATTTGTTGTTTATTTGTTGAAGTGCACTGCTCTCAACATAATCAATTGTATCTGTAAAGAGATCATTCAATACCCGTGATTTAAAAAATAGTAACAGTCAAATATATAGTATCTGACCGTTACATATGGTGGCCCGTACGGGGAATGATTTAAATTGATTTTGTTTTGTTTGTTTTGTATTGAACATTGAACAATATGGCAGAACACCCAGTAGATACAGCCGAGGTTATTGATACTCCATCTACTCCAGTGAATGAAAATATGCCTGTATTTGGTGACCCCGATTTCACCGCAGGACCTTTCGTCACAAGGAGAAATCCTACTGATGAAATATCCTCTTTATTGAGTGATTTGTACTTAGAAAATGACGGTCAAGACGTTAAAGCACTTGCTGAAAATAACGATGATAATGAGGATGATGATGATGATGATGATGTTGATGATGAGGAGGAGGAGGAGGGGGTTGGTGATGGTGTTGGGGTTGAGGCTGAATTAAATGTTACTGGTGACAGACAGGGAATACAGTATGCTACACAGGCTGATTTTGGGCAGCTTAAAGACATAGTGAATGCTATGAAGGCTGATTATGGGGAACTTAAAGGTGAGGTGAATTCTCTGAAGGAACAGGTGGTTAAGCTGGAAACTGATTTCAGAGATTCTGTGGACAGTGCCCTGAATAGAGAGACCCACCTAAGGAAATCCATTGACACTGCCCTAGCCAGGGTGGACGAGGGAACTGCAGCAAGCATACAGAGACTAGAAAGAGAGACAGTGAACTGTATGTTACGTAGGGATGACAAATGGAAGAAAGAGCTTGATGGCTTAAGACCAACAAGCACTCCTGTGGCAAACCGAACCAGAAATGTAGCGGTTTCTACAGATGTCAGCTACATAGCACCCCCTAGATCCCATAGTCTGCCTGGTGCACATTCACTCTCCTCTCCGTCGTACTCCAAACCTCCCGTGAAGTTGGAGTTTCCTACATTCGGCGCCACGACTGAAACTTCTGATGTCCTTGCCTTTGTCGAAGAGTGTGAGAACTTCCTTGGGCTCAGACCCCTCTCCAACCCGGAACTCTTAGGAGCACTGTCTTCTGTCTTCAAGGGGCCAGCACTCAGCTGGTGGAAGGCTGAAAAAAGCCAAGTTCATGACTGGGTCTCATTTAAGAGTGCCTTCATGTCTGCTTTCCTTCCCTCCGACTACATGACTGAAGTAGAGGAGAGATTGAGGGCCATGGTGCAGAAACCAGAACAATGTCTCAGGGACTTTGCTTATGATTATCGTGCACTATGTCTCAAGTGGAAGCGAGACATGCCAGAGGACGAGATAGTGAGACGCATCCTGAGTAATCTCAACCCAAAAGTGGCTGGCTGCCTGAGGGGGACTGTGACGACAGTGACCCAGCTGGTGAAGGTGGGTTCCATGGTGGAGAAGGACTTCTCAGGGTCCCAGGAGTACTGGCAGAGGGTGAAGGCAAGTACCGAAAAACAGGGAAAGAAGGAGAAGAAGCAGTCTCAGAAAACAGCAGAGCTTTCAGTAGTACAACACCAGGGCTACAAAAAGAAAGAACCCAGGATCCTGTTAGTCCCGGTTACCATCAAGGGAATATCAGTAGAAGCCGTTGTGGACACTGGGAGTTCATACACGCTGATTAGGGAAAGTCTGGGGAAGCGGATCATGTTACCCGACGAAACCTTCTTACCGGCAGGAAGACAAGGATTTGTCCTAGCCGATGGGACAACTCGCCACGCTTTGGGAAAGAAAGGTCTCTGCTTCGACTGGCACGGTATGAAAACCACTATCGACACCCATGTGATGCAGGACCGCCATCTTGTGTTCCCATTAATCCTTGGGCTGGACTTCCTTTCTGAAACTGGTGCCATTCTTGATCTGGCTAAGAGGAGATATGGGTTGAAATCAGGTAAAGGTTACACCTATTATCCATTCTTAAGCCAACCCTACCCCGACTCCAGCGTGTGGGACAAGGCTCCCTCCATCATGTACCAACCAGGCATTCGCCTCTACTACGCCTTACCACCAGGGGAGATGAGAAGTTGCTGGGCTTCCACTGTCCAGGGAGAGTCAGTGGCACCCTACGACACGGACAGCCCGGAGGAGCTACACCAGCTCATGGGAGACTGGCCCACCGTCACCTCCAGTATACTGGGGAAGACATCGGTGGAGAAACACACCATCTTCCTGCAGGATGAAGTGCCGGTGCGATCCAAGGCTTATCGTGTCTCCCCTCTGAAGAAGAAGGTCATCGAAGACCATGTGGAGAGAATGCTCGTGGATGGGATCATTGAGCCGTCGCAGTCAGCTTGGTCATCCCCTGTGGTCCTAGTAAACAAACCTGATGGATCCTATAGGTTTTGTGTGGACTATAGGCGGGTCAATGCCAAGACCTTACCAGACGCTTATCCGATGCCCATCATTCACGACATCCTTGAATCCCTGGAAGGTGCCTCCTGGTTCAGCTCTTTGGACTTGCAGTCTGGTTACTGGCAGGTGGCGATGGCAGAGGAGAGCAAGCCGAAGACTGCTTTCATAACATCTCTTGGCCTGTTCCAGTTTAAGGCCATGCCATTCGGTCTGCGGAACGCTGCAGCCTCCTTTCAACGTTTAATGGAGCGGGTCTTGGCGGAGTTGAGAGGAAAGCTATGCTTCGTGTACATCGATGACATCATTGTGTATTCTCGCTCCAAAGAGCAGCATCTTCGAGACTTGGAATCTGTCTTCCAGAAGTTGCATGCTGCCAATCTCAGCCTCAACATGAAAAAGTGCCACTTCTTCAAGCGGGAGCTGAAGTTTCTGGGACACATTGTCTCCAACCGAGGTGTGGAGGTCGATCCATCCAAGACCCAAGCTGTGTCGGACTACCCTGTCCCTCGGGACCTAAAAGCCGTACAGCGTTTCTTGGGGCTTGCGGGATGGTATCACAAATTCATACCCCGGTTTGCGGACATGGCAGCTCCACTAAACAACCTCAAGAGGAAGGGAGTGGAATGGAACTGGACCATGGAGTGCCAGGACAGCTTGGACGCTCTGAAAGAGGCGTTGAAGAGTACACCGGTGTTGGCTCAACCCAATACCGCCCTGCCATTCCAGGTACATACGGACGCCAGCGAAGTGGGTCTCGGAGCCATCCTCTCTCAAATCACCGAGGATGGTGAGCACGTAATATCTTACGCGTCGAGGGGACTCCGAGGTCCAGAACGGAACTATTCCACTTCTGAGAAGGAGTGCCTGGCAGTGGTCTGGGCGGTGGAAAAATGGAGGCACTATCTGGAGGGACCAGAGTTCAATGTCTTCACCGACCACGCTGCACTGTCATGGGCTTTCAACTGTCCGAAGACCACATCTCGGCTGACTCGGTGGACACTCCGTTTGCAGCAATTCACCTTCAAGGTTCATTATCGGAAGGGTTGTCTGAACGCCGCCCCGGATGCACTGTCCAGAGCTTATGAACCACTCTCCATTCACTCATCACCCTGTCTGGTCATCTCCTCCAAAAGCCACTCTGACCTACCGACCACGTTGGCAGAATTGGCCCAGGCACAGGAGAAAGACCAGGTAGTATGTGACTTGAGGAGGGACATCGGTCAGTCAACATCTCCACCGGATCGCATCGGCTTCTTTGAACACCAAGGGGTATTGTACCGAAGAGTTCCGGTGAAAAACCAGGGAGAAAAATGGCAGTTGGTTGTTCCTAAGTCTCTGGTGTCAGAATTCCTTCGGTACTTCCATGACAATCCTTTGGGTGGCCATCTGGGCAGGCTGAAGACCCTGTTGAGAGTTCTGGAGGTGGCTTGGTGGGCAAATGTCCGCAAAGACGTATGGGATCATACGAAGACCTGTGCCACCTGTCAGCAGTACAAGGCAGACAACACCAAACCGTCAGGGTTACTGCAGAGCACCCAAGTCACCGCACCCGGAGTGATGCTGGGAATCGACCTCATGGGGCCATTCCCAAGGAGCAAAAGCGGCAACTGTTACCTCCTGGTGGTGGTGGACTATTACTCCAAGTGGGTGGAGATGTTCCCCTTGAGAGATAGCAAAACACCTCGTCTCATCAAGATCCTCAGGGAGGAAATCTTCACCCGCTGGGGTGTGCCATTGTACCTGGTTTCGGACCGAGGACCACAATTCACGGCCAACTTGCTGATGGACCTCTGCAAGGCTTGGGGTGTTGTCCAGAAGCTCACCACCAGTTATCATCCACAAACCAACCTTACAGAGCGTGTCAACCGGACACTGAAAACCATGATTGCATCATTCGTCGGCCAGCATCATAACACCTGGGACCAGTGGCTACCGGAATTCCGTTTTGCCCTCAACACCGCCCAACAGGAGACTACAGGCAAAGTCCCTGCTGAGCTTGCCTTGGGCAGGAAGCTCCAAGGACCACTGGAGAGGCTGATCAATAAACCACCGTCTCCTGAACAGCAAGCCGCTTATGATCTGGTGGAGAGACAGCAGAAGATGGCGGAGGAGGTCAGGAGGAGAGTGGGTGTGCACCAGGCTAGACAAGCTAGGTTTTATAATGCCCGCAGGAAAGATGCGCACTTCCAGCCGGGTGACCTAGTCTGGGTCAGGACGCATCCTCTCTCAAAAGCCAGTGACAAGTTCTCAGCTAAGCTTGCGCCGAAGTGGGAAGGGCCAGCGAAAATACTGAGAAAATTGGGGCCGGTAAATTACCGAATAGGATGGAATAACCCACCTGATAAACAGGACACAATAAATGTGGTCAACATAAAAAAGTTCTATGGCACCTCACCCTAGAAGCCGCTGGCTGGAGGGGGGGTCTATGTAGCGCTGCCACACATGTGTAAAAGAGGATTTAGTTTTATAATGGCATTTAAAAGTTTATGCCTATGAATTAAAATAGTCCTTAAATTAACGCCATCCTTTAAGGGTAAGGTCCTATCGTTTTGTGATGTTTATGTTTTCATTGTGTTATTGTTTTGGGGGGTTTATATGTTTATGCTTTCATTTTGATGTATTCTGATGGATTGATTGACATTGATTGATGGGTCTGTGAATGACGGACGCACCATATAGAGTGCGGAAGTTGCCGGCCCTCGGGGGGAAAAGAAATGACAGAGACAAACCGTCAGGGAGTCCACGGGAGACCTGGTTTAGTTTGATTATTTGTCTGTTCCTCGAAGCTATCAGTGGAAAATAGCAAAGGCCACATTATCTGTCAATACTCACCGATAAAGGGAAGAAACGCTGAGGACATTCTTCTATTGGTGAGACCGTTTATTTTGTGTTTATATCCAGCGTGGATTTACGTTTCTTTTCTCCGTGGAGATCTGCCGTTTCTTGGGATTATTCCGCTTCTGGAGAGGATTACTTTTGCTTTTGGATTTCTTTTGGATTAACCTTTTTTCGTGCTGTTTTGGGGAAGCGTTTGGGAGACGCCACAAGGAACTATACTGGAACAATAGGCGCGTGCGCGCGAGCGTGCGGGAGACGCGGACTTTACCGTCGGGCTTCATGATCTGCTACTTTTGCAATGCATGTATTATTTTCCTGTCATTTGATTTAGATAAAAGGGTTAAACTTGACCACAAACTTTCGTGCTTTATTTCTGGCTGTGTTTATTTGTTGTTTATTTGTTGAAGTGCACTGCTCTCAACATAATCAATTGTATCTGTAAAGAGATCATTCAATACCCGTGATTTAAAAAATAGTAACAGTCAAATATATAGTATCTGACCGTTACAACTTGTCAGGTGAATTTGAGTTTAAACATTGCAGAGGAGGTTATATGTCATCATTAACACCACAAATATTTCCTTAACAGTCACCAAGAAATTTGGGCTCACTGGCGCATGAAACGGTGCATAAACAATCTAACTGAGAGCATTTGACCTGAGGCCGATTCTAAGCCTAACCTAAGTTTTCTGAAAAACGTCAAATTTCCATTCAAACATAATGTTGCTATATACTGTAAATACTAACAACTACACACAGAGGTGTAACCGGCTTGAAAGGTATAATAACGTATAGGTGTTCCAAGTTGATATGTCAAGATATCACAGATGTCTCTTGGACATGAGGAGATATTAGGCTACAGGAGGAAGATGTGAATTTTGGCCAGCAGCATGGCCACCTGGTCCACCCGTTTCAACAGTCATGTTCAACATGGTAGATGACATTTCTGAAGGACTACTATTTGCCAGATTATGTGTATCGTTGCTGTCGGGCAGAAACCTCCTATCTCCATTTTCTAACTTTTCGTAAATTAACGGCCTACTTGATCACACTACAGCGTCACACAAAAGTATCAAATGTATCAGATCCGCAAGCTCGAAAAGCGGCACGAATCGATGCGTTTTGAGCTTGTAGATCTGCTACTTTTGCTATTTGTGAACTTGAATCCTGAAAAGTAACAGTTTTGGACATATGAGGTTTCCACTCGACAGCGACGATATATTGCATTGGGTAAGTGCCCGTTTTCTTTGCACGGAGGTGAGCGGCGAAGATTGAGGAAGGGTGACAGAAAAGGAGAGAAAAATAAATGCATTTATTTCAGTTAGTACGTAGTAACCTATACTTGAAATACTTTCAAGTGAAGAAGGTTGTGAACCCATTGCGTCCTGGCTTTCTTTATCTGTCTCTGCTTAATGGACAGCAGTTAACAGTCGACAATATGATATCCATATAGGGCTCCAACACAAGGACCCACAGACCCCATCATCTCTGTCATGCTTTAATTAACATAACTGAGAATGTGCGAGTGATTATTAAAGACACAAAATCATGTTTTTGTGAGGTTAATATGTTTTTGAAGGTTACATGGCTTCCTGGTGGCTTTTGGCATATCTCTAAAGCATGAATATGAATTTTTACCTCCTAAATCTGGTTTTCAGTCCAGTACTCCCTGACAACACGGTGTGACATGACGCCACGGACGTCCTCGCCAATCAAATCCTCATCAAAGACATGTATAAAAAGCTGATATGCATGCATATACCGTACAGTCAGCCTCTGATTGGACAACAGAAGTAAACTCTTTACACATTATGCTGGAGATAATACAAAAAGATGTGTTCATTGTATTCCATGCCATCTGTCTTGACAGCAAGGGCTAAGGAAGGAACAATTTGTAAATGGAACAAGGAACGGACAATCTATCAATGGAACTAATTAAATTCACCTGCTTACCACGATAGTGAATAAGGAACCCCTGGCTTAGTATGAAAGTGGAATCATCTGGATCACTTTGAAACTGAATGGTGACCTCTGATCCCCCAGACACCACCTGGAAGCGCTCTCTGGACCCCAGGTACTGGCCAATCACGTGAGACATGACATCATGTCCATCAAAAATAGTCAGCACATCGTTGTGGCGGATATTCAGACTTCAGGAGGGAAAGGGAACAATAACAAAGAGAAAGGTTGTACTTCAATGAGATATATCAATGGAGAGAAACAAGATAAAAAGTAGATTATATAATACAGTACTATGATCTCTGATTATTTTTCATTTCATTCTCTGTCAATTGTTTTGCTTTTAATAGTGACTATTAACCATCTGTACTTATTTGACCAGTGTCCCCCAGGACTCTATACTGGGACGCTCCTTTTTCAAATCTCTTTGTTGAAAATTGCTGATCTAATCTGCTGTTTTTGCCGAATGTTCACACCAGAATAGGAATGCTAGGGTTCATGTGGTTAATTATGTACTCACATCCGCACGTCCAGTTCAATGCGCTTCTCCTCGTTACCGTGGATCTGCCATACACAATCCTGGCCCTTGGAATAGCTCTGAGGCCAGTCCGGGGACAGGACAGTGCCAGACGGCTCGGTCAGCTCCCCTCCACACAGAGCTTAGACAGAGGAAAGGCACACATAGACGTAAGGAGATGGACTGACTTCAAGATAGTTGGAAAGAAAGAGTGATGTAATAATGATGGTGGAAGGAGCAAGAAATGCAGAGAAGGTTGAAAATGAAAATAATTCTGTAGAGGGATAAGAGACGTATAGATACAACAGGACAGGGTTTAATAATTCTGTGGTTTCCATGTGGACCTCACACCCAGTTTCGCCCCAATCAACCTCCATTGACTTCCAGCATGAAATTGAAGTTTTAAAAGTTAAAACTATCAAAAATAACGAGGGATTTGCTTCTTTGGCCAACTGGCATCGTGCACAAGCAATATGGTGCTGATTGGTCCAGTGGTTTGCCAGATTAGCCCCAGACACACACACATTCTGGGCTAGCCTATTTTATACCCCGGGGTATAAACTGGACTAGCTCAGAATATATATAAAATATAAAACAGCATAGCCCATTTTATTATAGTATATCGTCGGTGTCCAGCCAGGACCAGCTAACTCCATTTTCAGTTTTTTTTTTTTTTTCATAAATCAAGGCTATTGAACACCCTTTAGGTCTGTGTAAAATATCAAAACATTTGAACCAATGAAAAGTATTAAAAAGCGCCTCTGACGAAAACTCCCAACTCCATTGGATCCTCAAACTGTCCGTCAAAAACAAACAACTCCCCCCTCTCCTCTACAGCGCTGCTTTTCAACAGCATGAGTAGAGCGCGTTGCGCAGTGAACGAGGAGGAGGACCACGTAAACAAGCTCCCCGTAGTCTGTTAAAACTATGCAGTGTACCTGTTTATCAAACTTAGCACTGACGCTAATGTTATGAAAACAAGTAATTATATTTCTAAAATCTATTAAGTGTTTAATGAGGAGAGCAATGTGACAAGAAGAAAGGCGTTCATAGCATTTCTGTCGCGCTATTCTACTACCTCTTTGCAGAAGTTATTGTAATATTTAAAGTCCTGTTTATTATTGTAGGCCTATATAATAAGTGGCATGAAGCATCAGGGCATTAATTCACACGTTGTTGTGATGCATTGTGAGCTTGGAGATCCATTGTTAGCTTTTGAGAATTTGTACCCTTTTGAAACCTCTCCCTCAGCAGCGAGTGGAGCTACTGTTGTTTGGACACCTAACTCCACTTCAGCTTGATTTCTGCTCGTCTGAAACTGCTAACTCCACTTGCGCTGGGTAAAGTGTTGATTTACCCGCGATTTGGTTAAAGTGTTGATAATATAATGACACATGCAAGTATCTGACAATATATAAAGTCACTATACCAACTTTGATGAGGCAGTATTGCTTTGTTTTAAAAATATAAGGTTTTCTTCATTTCCTGAAAAACGTATATTTTGTTTTTGTGTTTCCTGAACAATGAGCGTTTTGGAGTTAGCAGTTTCTGGCTGGACAGCAGAGATATAGTAGTTATAGTTTGGGTTGTTACACCGGGATTCGAACCTGGGTCTTCCACGCAGAAAGCCAACATCTTAGGCTTTTGGTCATCAGTCAGAGGCTCTGAGCCACTCTGCTACACTCACCCCCCTTTTGACCTCCCCCCACCTGGAAACCCGATCCGGGTCACGGCACTAATGGGAGGACGGGCGGAAGGGCGAGTTGGCCGGCTGGCGGACCACGGCCACGTCACTCTGACTCAGACATAACCATAAACAAACCCGATACGCCCATATATAGGCGGCGAAGAAGAAAAGGGACGCAGACAGATGGGTTGACAAAAGCCCCTGCCATGACTCAGACATATTGGTCGGATTGGTGGTGCGACGTAGGTGTGAGGGCCGCGAAGCAGCCCGAACCTCTAGTACAGCTAAAGTTCAGATGACATCATCCCTGCACTGACAAACTGCCTTAGTGGTAGTGCGCACAAAATGTGCTTCAAAGTTTGATTACTATGCTTGGTTTAGTAATCATCTTTGGCTCTGGCTAAAGGCTGGAATTCTTCCATTTCCACAACATATCCTCTGTACACACACAGCTGTCTAGTGCCTCAGTAAAATACATTTTACAAGCTGGGCCATCTAAAATCTCTTCTAACAACTGAAAATGTGTTAAATGTATGACTGTGATCAAATGTAAAAACGGCGTACTGTAAATGTATAATAGTCATGTACAATGTTCATAAGAAACATATGAAATGGGTATTTATATAGTTTTACCTATTTTGGAATAATATATATATATTTTTTAAATATATATTATAATAAATGCCCTTTTCAAAATGTTAATGTTTTTTTTATTAAAAAACATTAACATTTAGAAAAAGGGCATTTTTGAATATTTTTTAATTTAATTTAATGTTTTTATGTTGTTAAAGGACGACTTCACCGCTTTTCAACCTATCTTCGTTTAATTGGTCCTCACTAATGCTCATGATAAAATGGTACCATTTTTTTCTACTCGGTCTGTGTCTCAGAGGAGGGCTGTGGACAGTTCAGAGTCCCGTCTACCAGTGACATCATCAATGGGGAATCCAAGCTAATAGAAACTGCAGGCTTTCTATTCCTGGAAAGTTGCAATGCAATAAAAGAAGCCATTGTTCTCGTGTTAATAAAAATCTAAATAAAAAATGTGAGATCTTGTTGAAAAAAAAAATCATGCCTAACGATGATGTCACTGGTAGACGGTTTCTGGACTGTCCACAGTCCTCCTATGAGACACAGGCCGAGTAGAAAAAAATGGTACCATTTTATCATGAGTATTAGTGAGGACCAATTATATGAAGATAGGTTGAAAAGCGGTGAAGTCGTCCTTTAACAGACCTTCCACCCACAGTGATTTGTCTGGGTGTAGAACCATACCTCTGCACACCGGTTCACTCTCATTCCAGTGTGGGTCACTGGGGTCGACACACTCAATGGTCCCTGAACCCTGCTCCATGACGAAGCCCGCGGAGCAGGAGAAGGTAACAGTGGTGCCCAGCTGGTATGTGATGTCACTGCTGCTGAAATTGCCGTGGGGCATGTAGGGCTCCCAGCAATGTTCAGCATCAAATGCTTGAGAGAGAGAGAGAGAGAGAGAGAGAGAGAGAGAGAGAGAGAGGGGGACAGACGGACAGACGGACGGACAGACAGAGAGAGAGAGGTTAGATTCAGAAGATAGATATACACCGTAGTGTATATTTTGTGTGTGTGTGTGTGTGTGTGTGTGTGTGTGTGCGTGCGTGCGCGCGCGCGCGCGCGTGCGTGCGTGCGTGCGTGTGTGTGTGTGTTTGTTATTCTAAAGCCTTTATCCGGTGAGCACAGTGGGATGTAATTAAGTTCCATTGAAGCCCAGACTACACTGTGTCTCAAGCCTGGGCGTGCTGTGCATGGGCACATCATAACTAACCTAATTTACCTTCCTTAATTAACACAATAACAGAGTAATGAAAAGACAGCTTTTAATTTGTGACTGGAGGGTTGTCTCTACAGCAGCCAACGACACTTTGGCTGTCATCTACTAAACATATTAGATCGATATAACTGGTAGACTGTTTTACAGACTATAGATCCAGTGTACGTTCCATTCTTTTGCACACAATTGTAGTTTTATTTAATAATAATAATCTTCATCATTAAACTTATGTAACCAATGTGAATCAAGTAATTGATAACAATAACAACAACAATAATACTATTACTAATCATCATCATCATCATCATCATAACTATAATAATAACAATCATAATCATAAACTTGTATTTCATAAGCAGAATGCACGTCAAAGATGTGTTATATCAAAGGTTTGAATAACATAACAAGACCGCTATCAACTGCACAAAGCAAAAGGCACGTATACAGTTTGTGTGAGTACATGCATGTGTGTGAGTGTACAGTATGTGTAAGAGATGAGGTACTGTAGGATATAAACCCTTGTAATGGGAGGAGGGTACCACCTCAGTGGCCTTGTGGTTAGAGTGTCCGCCCTGAGCTTGGAAGGTCGGGGTTCGATCCCCAGCCAGAACATACCAAAGACTATCATGCCTCCCTGTTTGGCATTCACCTTCAAGGGTTGGATTGGGATAAGTCCCTGTGACATACAAGCGTCAAGTCCAGGGTGTGGACATCAAACTGCCTCAAGCTACAGAAACAGGAGATAGGCTCCTGCCTTAAGGCCCAAATGCCTTGGCAAGGCTTACTTTAGTGCGAGGAATGTGGTGATCAGAATGAGGGGTAAAACAAGGGTTGTTAACGCATTGGAGGTCATTGAAAGGCCAGCTGCTGCACAGCTCTACAGCAGCGCAACTCCATTATCAATACCTCAATCTTATCAGCAATCCTAAGTGCCGGTTGGGTTGAGATTGAATGAAATTATACAGAGACACTCTTAATCTTAATCTTTAACAAGTCTGATAAGTGATCTGCTCAGGTAAATAAATTATATTATAAATGTGAGATCATTTGTCACCTGATGTGGAAAGTTCAGAGAATGGTGAGAGTAGTTTCAAAAAGTAGTTTTTTGTTACTGTGCCATATTCCTACTCTTCTGTTCCTGTCCTGTCACTAAACCTTCCATATTAATCCTTTTGTGTTATTTAGCTAGCTTATTATTATTATATATGTTTTATCGCTGGGGTCCCAATCTACAATGTAAATTCCTCACTGCTTATTTAACTCTGAGAGGGTACAAATGGAACCAAATGGACCTGCAATGGTCCATTTGGTACACTCTCAGAGTTACAAACCCATAAGGGTCCACTTGGATCCCTGGTGGTCTCCAGACCTGACGTTGATTAACAGTGGCATGCGGCGGTATGGTCAGTCAGTGAGATTAGAAGTAAGTGGGGTCTCTCAGCTTACCTTCATAGCGCAGAGCCAGCAGCAAAGGAATGGAGGAGGAATCCGCTGTGAGCTCCAGGTAGAGCACTGGACCCTCACTCACCAGGCCACGTTCAGGGACGTCATCCAGGTCTGAGTCAAACAGCAGCGGAGCCATGGAGCCATTTCCACTGCGTACAATTAACCTAAGCGAGGGATAATTGTCAGTGCGCCGGTCGTTGTTGAAAAACAACCCCGACAGGATGATTAAACACAGAGGCAGAGCCGAGGTGTTTAATCATCCTGAAGGGGGTGATTACACGGCTACTTAATAAATAAATTAATACATTGACCCAAAAGTAACACAAAACGAAGTATTTACTTGCTTACGGCAATGAAAGTATTCCGTAAGTGTTGCGCTGGGCGGACGCGGTCGCCTCGGAAAACAAGGACGTGTTGATCAAATAGAATACATTTTTGGTTACTGCATTGTGTATTTCTCGCTTCACAAAAAATCTTGAGAGCAATGTTTAGTTGTAAATGACAACATGGCTGTCAGGTTGGATACAGCATAAAATCAAGCAGTGCAGGTTGATATGAGCAGGTGCTCTGAGTCTTTGATTAGACAGCGGTCTGTTATTGAGCTCATCGGTCATTATCCAGAAATAACACACCGCTGAATTCAGCGATAGACCAATCAGAATAAAGCATTCAACCAAGCCGTGTAATAAAGAACAATAAGACGCTATGGGAGCAGTTCCTGCCATACACAAGAGACTGTACATGCATCCTGAATATATGGAATATATGTTTAGGACAGTGGTTCTCGAAGTCTGGGGACCCCAAGTGGTAGCTGAAACATCTGTAAAACCAAGGCTATAATTTGCTAATAGTTAAATGATGTTTGATAAAACAAACAACTGTTGGGGTATAAAAATAGAAATTGGCAGGTGAATTGCTTTTCATTACATTATAGCTGATTATGTCTTATGAAATCAATAGATTTCGGAATGCGTTGCTAATCAAAGTAATACAGTAGTGTTTAAACTACTGAAGGCAGTTGTTCCCAATATGTGTTGAGTTTGCCAAGACAGTACAGCCAAAGAATAAAGCTTTTTAAAATCTGCAATTCTGGATATTGAGTGAGTTGGAGTTTTTCCAGTAGTTTAAACACTCACTACTTTCCTGTTTACACGAACCCCAGCTCACAATGAGCAGCTCTCTTTTTTTAACCCATTAAGACCGGGAACGCATCTGTGTCATTTTTAGATTTCTTTGGCTATTCAAAAATAGCAGATCTACAAATTTCAATTTATTTTTGATAATCATGAAAATGTGTTCAAATCTTTGAATGTATATATATTTTTTGAGTGAACATTTTTAACTAAAATCTTTGCTTCTGGGGATTCTACAAATGTCTTCTAAATCCTACAAGTAAAACAAAAGAAAAAAGAATGTTGCTTTATCTGTGGTTCTCAAACTTGTTCATGTCAAGGACCCCCAAAATGATGTGTATTTGGCTGCTGACCCCCATCTCAAAATATGTTGTTTCAGGGACCCCCAGAAGTACAGTTCGGAGTTAAAAATGTTCTATTATTTAAAAAAAAATAGCAGATCTACAAGCTCATAGCCCGGCACTATGAGCTTGTATACCTGCTATTTTTGCGAGAAAAACAAAATCCATGAATTCAAGTCTCCGTGGGGTGGGTCATTTTGGCGGTGAACTATCCCTCTAAGTTATACTCAGTTGCACACTGGTGTTACGCACCTAACATAGCCGATCTAACGTTGTGAACTTGTACACTGGCTATTTCTGATGCGTGACACCAGCATGCAACCAAGTACAAATCAGGTATTAGCTAATAAGAAGACACTTTCATCATACTTATCGTCATCTTCGTCCAGTGCAACCCTTTCAAAGTGGAGATGAAGTTTGTGGCCCTCTTTGGCTTCGATAAACCAGTGGCAACTCAGGTTATTTCCATTACTGTGGTTGCTGACAGTGGGAGGTGGTGGCGAAAGTACCCGACCCACTGTTGCATTACGAATCCACCCTCCACAAGACACAGCTAGAAAAACACTGACTCGTTATTTGCCCATAATTCATCACTGTCATAATCAGGGATGCAGAAAGCTACAATAAATAAATAAATAAAGCAAGCACAAGGAATTTATTTACATTAAATGACAGAATAAAAATGATGAATTCAGAAACTGACCGACACAATGTGGCTCAGGTGTACTCCAATGGGGTTGTGTAGCGTTGACGCAGGTAGCCACCTCATGGCCCCGAACCTGGAACCCTGGATCACAGTGGAAATGGGCCTGACCTCCAGGATGTATGTCTGTCACAGTCACACCGCCACCCTCAGGGGACAGAGGGAACGAGCAGGACAGCAGGAAGGCTGTGGAGGTTTTTCAGAGATAGGACGGAACACTTAGGGGCACGGTCCAAGTCCAAACACACTTCAGCAAAAGTATGAAGGCAAGGCACTACTGTATGTAGCTCATTTCAAAGTCCAGATGAAATGCCATCTTGAGTCCAATTATTTCAGAGTAAAACATAGGCTGGCGGGACATAACATTGTGAGGAACTTGATTTGAACATTGAAAAGTGGCCGTGTGTCATAACAAACAGGGAGAATTACAGTTGAAATTGATTGGCCAACATAATTAAGCACACGTCATATTGTGTTTTTCAGGCAGAAAACATGATTGGATTTTGACATTGAAAATTGAGTTTAAATCCAACTCCCAATCCAATGTCCCCTCTCTCTGCTCTAGGTTTCTTGTCTCTCTATACTCTACTATCTAAATAAAGCATAAAATGCCAAAACGACAAAGGTGCACAATATGACCGGAGTGATCTAAAAAGGATAAAAGGGCATTTTTCATTTCAACTTGAGTCTAAACAAAATGGGCTGATGTATTATGCAGCTCAAAACATTCTCCTGGCTTTGAAAGGTAGACTTCAGAATGTAACCTGAGCTAACCTTAACCAGAAATATTTTAAGCAAAAGATGTAGGATGGCTTTCAGTGTGTGGGAGGTTTGGCATTTGGCTCCATTTCTCACATTACACAAAATGTTTTATGCCCCACATTCATTGAGTGTCACAAGAGAGTTGTGTAGTCAGCCAGTGCTGTTACAGTAAGTGCACATTATTGCATGTTGGTTATGCCAGATTTCCTTTTTAACACCATTTTTCAGGAGTATGCCAGAGTATTCTGACAATTCAGTGAGTCACCAGAACCAAGGACGGGTGTTTTCGATGAATCTAACATGTTAAAAATGGAGTTTGAAGTTATAATAGGTTCGTATAGGAAGGGGGCGTGTCTGATAAAATGAATATCAAATATCTAAATACGGAATCAAGCAACTTAAAAACTGACAAGGGGGGCTCACAAAAGCCTGAGTAGACGATAAAATGACCCAATTTTTTTTTTACAGTGAAATATCTCTTTAATATACAGCATATTTTGCCTGATAAACTAACTTCCTGACAGGCAAACCTCTTATAAACTAAGTTGCATACATATGTGATAGAGACAATGAATCCTGTGCTTATTAAAAACAGATACATAGTGAAACTTGGACATCTTTTCTTTACGGTAAGACCATGTGTGTACTTAAGGCTGAGTAGCTTAATTTTAGTCATGCGAGTGCATCTTGCAACAACCTGGCAACAACTGGAGCGGAGGGCACAAGACCGAAGGGGATGGAGGAGTTTCATCAATGTCCTATGTTCCTCAGGGAATTTAATGGCTTAAGTAAGTAAGAGTGCATCTTGCATAATCTTTGTAGATGCTATGCTATTATCACCACACTGTTACTGTAATGTTACAGAGTCGGCCTTTAGGTAATAAGGATATAGTATTAAAGTGTAACTTAGCAAATATCTAAGGTGAATTTTGTTTTGGAGAAAACTCACTTGCATTTTACATAAGCTGGCAGCGATTCTGCCCAGAGGGCTTTGGGAGATTGTGCTCACAACACAATATTAGGATTCACATTAAATATTGGTGAAGTTGCCTTAAATGGGTGCTGCAGGGTTATTCAGTCTAGTGGTTCTCAAAGTGGGGTCCAGGGACCCCCAGGGGACCTTGAGGGGGTTCCAGGGGTTCCCCAGCTAAATGATTAATAGTTAGTAACCACATAATATGTGGTTACTAACTATTAATCATTTTACTTCCATTTGTACACTCTCTGAGTTACGGAACCATATTATGGTTCCGTAACTCAGAGAGTGTACAAATGGAAGCACCCCTACAGATCCATTTGCTTCCATTTTATACACTCTCAGAGTTATGGTGGGTGCGTGGTCTAATGCATACCAAACTGTCTGTCCTTGACATTAAAAAGTGTGAGAATACTTTAGGCTGAGTTATGGAAAAGGCCAAAGTGTTATTTACCTTGATAGTGGAGCCTGAACATGCCATGATTGGTCTGCCGAAGACTGCGATAGTGAATCTGCACCTGGTTGGTTGAACTGCGAATAACTTGGCCCTCTTTCATAAGCGTCTCGTTGGCTAATAGCTCTGGTCCCAAACCCCCGTACCCAATAATGGTCAGAGACTCTTCCTTGGACAGGTTAACCTTCCTCACCTACAGGCAAAAGAAAAGATCAACTTGTCCAGTAAATCAAATTTCAAGGTTCAAGTGTGTTACATACACAATCAATATGGCTGGTAGCATCATTGTAGGCAGTGAAATTGTAGGCAGTTCTTCATGCTTCCTCAATAGTATGGACAACTAGAACATTTTTTTTTTAAATGAGACAACATATGGCAAAAGTAATACTAATAGTAGGGATAAAATAGCAAAAGCCAAATTTTGGATTTGATTGAAAGCATTTGACATGCTTTAAATATTTAATGTTTAACCATAATCTTATATTTTGTCTTCCTTGTGTTCATCTAGGAAAGTAGCACATGTTCTCTTCTATTCAAAAGTAACATTACATTTGAAAAAAACACAGCAACCTAGAGGTGTGCATAGTTGAGCTGCATGGCTGTCTACTTCCCAATATTGTTTGGGTGTTTTCAACTCTGGTGGACACATTTGCAGACAGAGCGACATACATACATACAGTACATACAGTACATACAGTACATACAGTACATACAGTATACATACATACATTACTGTACATATACACACACACATACATACATACATACCTACATACAAATACATACACTGTACATGCTTACCGTACATACTGCACATATCCATCCATGTATACAGACAGATAAACAGACAGCCTCATCAAAACAGTTTTGCACTCAATTAATAAAAAGTGTACATTTGGCATGCTGCCACAGAACCTGAATCATTCACAGAAAGTGTTCACTACCTGAATCTCCACTCCATACCCTGGATACACAGTGATGCTGTAGGTGCACTCCAGAGGGGAAAAAGAGGATGAAGATGCAGGATCTGGTGACTCAACAATCTCCTCCATACCTGACAGGGTAGCGTTGCACTGCACTGTGGGGGAACAAAACACAACTGTTCAGAACACGTGTGTTTAACCCATTTAACCCAAGACCTGAGGCCGAGTCTAAAAATTTCTTCCAAGGGGTTTCTATGTCAGTGGTGCTCAAACCTTTCCATGTCAAGGACCCCCCAAAGTTATATATATTTGGCCGCCGACCCCCATCTCAAAATATTTTGTTCCAGGGACCCCCAGAAGCAAAGATCTGAGTTAAAAATGTTCGCTTTAAAAATATATATATATTCAAAGATTTGCACACATTTTCAAGATTTAAAAAAAATAGCAGATCTACAAGCAATGAGCTTGTATATCTGCTATTTTTGAATAGCCAAAGTATAAAATAATGGTTAACGTTGTTTAACCACTTGAACCCCAGCATCCATATTCTGGGGCAAACATTAACCCAAAATAGCCATTACTTTCCCCAAAGTAGACCGGACAGCACTTTTGTCAACGATTGTACTTTTTAAACATACTTTATAAATAAACTGACTTGACTTGACTAGATCACCATGGTAACATGCTGCATGCTTAACCTGCTCTGGGCAAGGTTAACCATTCGTGAGGTTATCGTGTCGCGTCGCCTTATGAGCCTGTATCTGCTGTTTTCCATGAATGTTCGATCCAGAATAGGGACGCTAGGGTTTGTGTAGTAAAAAGAAATATGTATTTTTTTTTCAATCCAGGGTAAAACCATGCAAACTGATATTTAAATCTCTTTTTTCAAGTAGCCCTGGCCAAGAAGGCAGCATACATATAGTTCCACATAAAAACATCAACTGTCAGAAGTGTCATTCAGTCCACTGTAGCATGCACTGTAGCATGGGGCTTCCTGGTCGCCTCAGTAAATGGCCTCAACATTCCTAGAGGATCCTGTGGACATTTCTTATATTACAGATGTACTGTAATGTGGAGGGACAGTCATATCTCTTTAGTCCTGCAAACTGTGCGTATTTTCTTTTCATATTTATTCATATTTACATATACCGGTAGATACATTATGCTAACCCATTCTGTCCACTACTGTATTTGTCCACAGCTACTGTATTTACATACTGTAGCTACAGTATCTAGCAAGCTACAGTATGTCATATCATATGTTGTTTTCCTATGGCTAAAACTCATCAGATAATTTGTGATGAATGAAACCAATAAAACAAACTGTATACTGTACACAGTACTGTAATGTATACCATACACATTCAAAATGTGGAAATATATTAAAGTAACACCAGTTACAGCATGTGTAGAATTGCAATTGAATGACATTATGAAAGCAATAGCACTTGACAACACCAAATTCGTATTGTGGTGTTTTAGAGGCTTTAGTTTTTTACCAAGGTCATTTAATTATGAGCCCCATACAATGACCATGTACAGGAACCTACTAAATGAAAGGCAATACCAAAACTGACAGCCTTTACAGTACTGTATGTACTGGTCCACCGTACACATTTACACTATATACTGTTGGTGGTCATCAAGAGTCTGAAACTAATCTGTCACTGTTATTTCACAGGGAACTTGATTATTTTATTGTTTTATTAGTCATAGTGGTGGTGGAGTGTTGGGGTGAGGCGTAGAGAATGAGTTGGTCATGGTATAGATTAATAATCTTCATGCACATCAAACCGTTCAGACTGACCACTCAACTGAGACACTGCGGTGCTGGAAAGGACACGCACATCAAAATATAAATCCTCAGTTTATTATAAAAATGATGACTCCAGAACGCTTTTGTAATATTGTATTCATTCTTTTCAGAAGCTGGCTAAATCATGCCAGATGGACATGAATCCATTACAGAGCTGCAGGAATCTAGCCTGGTAAACCACCAGGGTCGTGGAAATCACATTTCATCTGAATGAAAATAAAATGTGAATTCCGCAACCGGGGTGGTTTACCAGGCTAGCAGGAATCCCGTTTTCAATATAATATGCACTGCTGATCTACCATTTTAGTGTTTTCTTTATTTTAGCTGTTAGCTGTAGGCTATCTAATCACAGTATGTATTCTGGATTCTTCAGAGAGGGAAAAAAACATTCTGTTTCATTCCCCTAGATGCTTTATTGTTTGAGTTTGTTTGATGGCCCTCATTCAGGGCAAAGATGTCACTTGTAGGACATCCTTGTCCGAAACATAAAAGCTCATATAAACCATCCTGATACAGTGGGTTTCAGACATATTTGAGAAGTTTAGGAACGGAACAGTCGCTTTTTTCTATGTTTTTTTTCTTGGGTTATAGAGCAGATGAAGGCCAAGGTAACATCACTGAACACATCGAATAGGTGTACATTTCATGACTTTCTTCACCCGACAGTTGTCCATGTTGCTGAAAGAGAAACCAAAAATAACTATAAATAACCAAAATGTTACTTATAACCAGGGGCAGAAACAAACAAAGATACAGTGTAAATACACTTTTTCCTGATACATTTTAGATATCTTTATTTCCCCACATTTTATAATCTGTCATTACCTACCACTGAAGTCTAGCTTGGCTAAAAATATGATGTAGTAAACTGAAAAACTAACATCAGCACTCAAAGTTAACAATATTACAACATTATCTTAAGCAGCATATCTGTAATGATTTACCTACAGTAGCTAATCACGGAGCATTTGAGGTTAAGAATTCCTTGTGTAATGTCATTTGCTTTTTACATTCACAAACGGATTAAACAAAATAAAATTAACTAACTAATAAAAGTAACTAGCATTATTTTCAAAGTCAAATTTCGAAATGATTATTTCACATTACCTTGTCTTTAAAGATGTCCATGCTTGCTGGCGGTGGTGGGTTGAGATGAGAATAACGAAAAATAACAATGCTCCTGCACAAGCCCTCAAGATTATTTGGGTCAACTCTAATAAGCCACATCACTCGTCGACATAAACACCTCCAGAACTACTGGTGTCAACTTTATTAAAATAAAATGGTCGGCAAGACACTAAGTATCACATTTTGGGCTTCATAATTATTTCTTGAAGCATTTAAGTTATTCTTTTTCTTTTATGAACCTGACAACAATGAGGACTTTAGCAAACAGATGTTCCAATCCACCAAGGATCTTTTTCAGGTCTGTTCCTTTGTGGGTATTTTGTGGGTCAAAGCTTTGTCGGCAAAACAAAGTCCTATTTGTAAACTGGAGACAGTTTCTGGGATCCTCTACTTTTTCATGAATGGTTTCTTTACACCTGTTTCCGAAGACTTATATATGAGTGTGCAGAAGTAGCTATCTCTATTAGCAATTTACAACATTGTGCATCTACCTGGCACATGCATGGTGGTTATAGTTGTTGTTGTGATCAGAGTGGTCGTCGTTTCCTCTTCTACAGGTGGCGAGGACATCGTGTTCCTTGACCGTGCCTGGATGTCAGCAGGTGTCGAACTCAAAGCGGTGGTGAGAACCCCAGGTGATATGACGGTTGCTGTGGACCCAGTCTGTCCAACGTCAGGGACGGCCTGGGTCGGGTTGGTGGTAGTACCTGCAAAGTCACAACAACAACTCATCAGTGTCTCCTCCTATGATGATCGTCACCCACATCATACTGTGGCCACATTTGTCATAGCCACAATCAACCGTGTGAACCCTAGCATACATATTAATAGGTAATCATTAGGCGATAATAGGCGAACATTTGCCGAATATAGCCGATCTAAGCTCACAACGTTGCGAGACGTTCTTGTACATCGGCTATTTTTGCCAAAGTGATATAGAGGGATAAAAGGAGGGGGGCAAGCTAGAATAGCCCCGGTGAACTAAGTATATAGGGCTTAGGTGGTTAACCATTTGAACCCAAGCATCACTATTCTGGGGGAACATTAGCCAAAAATAGCCAACACGTCGTGAGCTTGTAGATCGGCTATTTTTGATGAAGAGATTAAGGGTGTAGACGAAAGAAGCTGAAAGTTAGAGGGCTTAGGTGGTTAAAGGGCTGCAGAGATGTACCTGTGCCTAAAGCAGTGTGTCCTAAGTATTCTTTACTCTGTAGGGCTGCATGGATCAAGTCTCCCAAGGGATAAGAGTCTGGGGCTGGTGTGGGCGGAGTGTCAGGGTCAGGCGTCACAAAGCTCACTCCTGAAATGGGCAAGACTAATGATTTGTTAATTACAAAAAAAAAGAAAAGTAAATACATAAATAAATAACGAAGATGCTAAACATGAGAGATGTGTTGACTTGCAGAGTCTGGGAATGCATGCATTGAGGTCTAATCCAAGGATTTAAAAAATAAGTATTTTAAGGAACCCCAATTTGATTCCTTTATTGTCTACAGTATGAACTGTAGGTATAGCGATAAAAGTGAAACCCGGATCAAAATGGCCATTTATGTTCTACATAGCTGTATTTACATGCACCCCCTGGACCCCATGTTGAGAACCACTGGTCTGATCAGTGGCATGCACATAACTGGCATAATAGTGGTTATCACTGTAGTCAACTACACACACACACACACACACACACACACACACACACACACACACACACACACACACACACACACACACACACACACACACACTGTTACCTGCAACTAGGTGTAGCATGGTGACAGACAGCATCACAGCAGGAAGTGGGTACCCCATGGCTTTGGATGAGACTGAATGCCCTGCAAGATTCAAAGTGTGAAGAATGAATGATGGGAGAAAAATATTCTATCATCAGCTCAGTCCAAAGGTTTATCTTGCTACAGGGTTATCATAGCAGACAATGAAGTTGGCATGTGTTTATCACAAAGGTCCCTGCAGGAGAGGGAAAAAAAGATTCCTGACGGTATTTCTTCCATAGGAGCAAATTCTCTCACTGCGCTCAGGTATTAGGCATAATGTTTACATCATGCAGGCCACACTGATGATCCTGATTGATTATTACAAAATCATAGGCTAAATGATAGCCTATACTCAGTCAAAATGAATATTATTCATCCACCTGCTACAATGCATTTAAGCCTGCCTATTATTGCAGTTTTAGTTACAGCAATATAATGTGTTAACGACAGACGACAGAGCGAAAGAAACAAAGTGGCAAAAAGACACAGCCCCCCCCCCCCCCCCCCCTGCATTTTCTTCCGAAAATCTGCGATAACACAGGAGGGATTACGCTATTCCAACACTCACCGACCACCAGGCTCCTATAGGAGCCTGTGGTGGTCGGTGAATATTGGAGTAGCGTTGTGTATATACAACCCCTCGCGTTATGCAGCAGAAACAACATTTTAGCAAAGCCCGTTGTGCTTCTATATACGGCTTGATCCGTCGCTATTTAGGCGTTTCCTCGACGAAAATGCCAGCGTGGTGCATGTCAAATCCGTGATGGGGTCTAACACGATAGGCAGCAAACTGATCATGCGAATCCTCCATCCTCCATACGACGCGATGAAGGCCAGGTGTGATCATTGATCACACCCGGCCTTCATCGTACGGAGGACGGAGTCAAATAATGAAATACCATCAATCAACCATGTCTACACAGCGCCGTTATAAGAGGGTGACCAGCAGTACCCCTTACTTACCCCCGTAGCCTTAATAACGATCCGGTCCCTTATTGTTGTCGTTTCCCTTCAGTGTATCCTGTTGCTTTAGGGGGCCGTGATGTGACGATAAGAGGGGCTGCTGGTGAGATCAGATGCCCGTATAGCTGGTTGTTACCGTGCGCTTCTTGACGCATTCGGTTGTGATGTGTGTGTGTGTGTGTGTGTGTGTGTGTGTGTGTGTGTGTGTGTGTGTGTGTGTGTGTGTGTGTGTGTGTGTGTGTGAGAGAGGGGGCATTCGTGTTAAAGCAAGGTGCTTCGGTACGGGCGCTCCCCCTCGTGGCCGTAAGTAGCCACTGCACCGGGCTAAATGGGCAACGTCTACATCTCCATCACAGCCTGACTCTCCCTTTTCCCGGTGTTTCACCCAGGTGGGCGTCGTTTTCAGGCATAGTTTCTGTGAGGTTAAGGTTAGGGTTAAGGTTATGTTTAGGCATAGTTTTTTTATAAGGTTAAGGAAGGTTAGGTTTAGGCGTAGTTTTTATAAGGTTAAGGTTAGGTTTAGAAACTTTAGGCATAGTTTCTGTGAGGTTAAGATTATGGTTAGGCTTAAGGTTAGGTTTAGGCATAGTTTCTGTGAGGTTAGCCTATAGGTTAGGTTTAGGCATAGTTTCTGTGAGGTTTAGGTTTAGGCATAGTTTCTGTGAGGTTAGGTTTAGGCATCAACTCATCTAATCCCTGCTCATTTTGCTAGGGTGGGATGGCTCAGGGTATAGGACAGAGTACAGCAATGTGCAATCGGCCTGGTCTAATACACTGCACCACAAAGACACCCATGTACCTGTCAAACTACTTCAAAAACGTCAAAGACGTCCACAAGCACAACACCTGCGGGAGCTCTACAAATCACGTCCAACCCAGATTTGGCAAAAACAAGGGGTTAAATTTGTTCTACTGCTATGCCACCAAAATGTGGAATGCCCTACCAACAGTCATAATAAAAAAGTGTGAATCCTTACTCTCCTTCTAAACAACTCTAAAAGACCACTTACAGGTGGCTGCAATTTGGTAACAAGTCCAAGCCTATCACCAGACCCCCCCCCCCCCCAAACTGTTTACTTACATATTTTTCTTTTTGATTATTCGTTTATATGATGTTTTTGCATAGTATTTTTGTCTGTCATTAAATGTTTCGATGAATTGAATACACAGGACCCTAATGGAAACAAGCCATAGTGCTTTCTTGGGTTTCATTATTTCAGCAGACCTTGTAAAGAGAACTGTACTTTCTGTACTTTTTTTGCATGCATGCTGACTCTGAGACTGTGAGGTTACCAGGGTTACGTTTAGCTTTGGGCATAGAACCGCGCCCACCTGGGCGAAACACCAAAGAAAGAGGGGGTCCCCTACATCTCCATCACAGCCGAGCGGGAGGAGCTGTCCACCCTCCACGGTGCTGAAACAACAGCCATAACACAGTAAACGGAGGCGATCGGAGAGAAAGCAACGCTGTGCCCGTGTTGGTAACTACCTGGATGCTTATTGATTTAAATGCATGCGCGTGCCATAGGCTAAAGGCTTAATTTATGTGCTCGCGAGGGTGATGATGTCGCTTGCCAAAAAAGGACTGATCTACAAGCTAACAACGCGTCGCGACGCGTTGTTAGCTTGTAGATCAGTCCTTTTTTGGCACTCCCGCGTCACCGTTGTACTACGGAGTATACGTTTTTAGGCTTATATGCGTGCCGACTGCCGAGCCTTTTTTTTCCCTCTCTGCTCGGCGGTTTCCTGTGTAATGGATGGAGGGTGCGATGGTTTTATTTTGACGGGAACACGGACGGAATGCGGACTTTAACTCCAAAGCTGTGTTAGGCCCGGAGAACTGCAGCCAGGGACTGTCTGGCGCAGAGCAAAGATCAACATAAGAGCTCAAATAGTAGGGCTAGAATATGAAAGGAACATAAGAATTGAGTTGAGCTGCTGTCTTATGACACGCCGTCCTAGTGCAGCTATAATAACTCTATAACCACCATGCTGTATGCATGTGCGTGCGTGTATGCATGTGCGTGTTTCCTCGGTTGACAGTGCGATAGATTCCAAAACATGCTTATAAGGGTCCTCCCCCAAAACGCACGCACGCGCGCACGCGCGCACAAACACACACACACACACACACACACACACACACACACACACACACACACACACACACACACACACACACACACACACACACACACACACACACACGCACACACGCACGCACGCACGCACGCATGCGGGCAGCACACACTCAGGCAGGCAGGCAGGCAGGCAGGCAGGCAGGCACGCAGGCACGCACACACAGGCATGCACACAGGAGCACAGGAGGGTTAGATAACCTTCCTTAGACATAAATACGGTACAGTAGGATCCTGAGAAAACCAACACACACACACACACACACACACACACACACACACACACACACACACACACACACACACACACACACACACACACACACACACACACACACACACACACACACACACACACACACACACACACACCAACATCACTACAATCATTAATTGGTAATAGTTAATTTTAATCCATTTGTTATTTTTCTTTCCAAAAGGTTGACATGGTTGCATAACTGCTGAAAAGCATAGCAGAAGCAATTGAAATATGAAGTAATTCAAGGAGAGATAACTTATAGGTTTGCCCAGCAAGGCTTACCACGAAGCATAGACTGTATTACTTTCTATAAAGCCCCTTTCTATAATGGATTATAATGCATTATAACCTGCTTATAACACTGTTTAATTATACTTATAAACGCTCATAAATACTGATAATGACTTGTAAGATCAAGTATCATAATATTTAGTAATTGCTGATCACTCACAGATTTTTTTATTTTGTAAAATATAATAATATTTCTATACATTATAATACATAATGTATTATCATTTTCATAGTTGTAAAATGCATTATAATTATTGTGCAATGCATTATAACTGGTACGAATCAAGGTTTATTTGTCACTAGGCTACTCATACTGGTGCAAGAAGCGAAATGCAAGTAAGTGAGGTCCTCAAAAGTAGGCTACTGTGCCACAACAACATACTATGACAATAATAAAAAGAACTTCAAGAAAGCTTCAACAAGTACCCACATCAGCATAACGTAACATAACAATGGCAAGAGAGAAAAAAAAGTGTAGGTGTAAGGCAGTGGTTCTCAATGTGGGGTCCGGGGACCCCCAGGGTCCCCAGAAAAAGTAGTTAACATCACAATCATTTTAACCACTTTATCCATTTACGTTTTTGCCTTTCAAAAATAGCAGATCTACAAGCTTGTACATCTTGTACATCTGCTATTTTTGAACGTTTTTGAAAAAGATTGAAAATGTTTTGGAAAATCTTGAATAATTTTTGAATTTCTTTTAACAAAATCTCTTCTGGAGGTCTCTGGTACAAAACATTTTCAGATGGGGGTTCGCGGCCAAATTCAGATAAATTTGGGAGTCCTTGACTTGAAAAAGTTTGAGAACCACGGTATACACCAAGGTATGTAAATGTACAATAAGGCCAAGCTATTGTCTGCAGAAAACACTTATTACAGAAGCATTTGTACACAGCAGAAGCACTTACATACCACTTATATATACTATAGCAGAAGCACATGTATATACTACAGCAGAAGCACTTGTTTATAATAGCAGAAGCACAGTACCATCTGCAGTACATTGGTATAATGCATTATAGTGTGAATGTATGTCACTGTAAGTGGTTGGATGCTTTAAGTAAAGGAATGACATTCCTGAATGTTTAGGCAGAAAGCTTTTGTTAGTTGTTCTTGCATAGATTTAATGTAATATTTCCCCCACTTTACTTTACTTTAAACATCCAATAATACTTATAGTAACTTAAAATAACACTATAATGCATTATATCAGTTATTATAATTAATTCAAATTATTATAGTGTATTTCAACTATAAGAATTATACATGAAACACGTGTCCAGTTTGGTTTCTTTTTATTTTAGTGCACTGACTCCTCTCTCTCTCATTTCAATAAGGAAGTTGTAAGGGTGATATGTCAGTAACAATATATAGTACAACACAACAACATACCTGACATTTACTTTTTTTGTAGTGCATTGACTCCTCTCTAAACAAAGTTAAACAAACAACGTGATAACAAAAGACACCCACCTCATTCCAATACGGAAGTACAAAGGGAAGAGGTCGAGGTGTGTCAGGACTTTTATACAGGGGACAGGAGGAGGGGACTTAAAAGAGCTCTGACCACGAATGCACTGTATTATTATACATTATTATTATTATTTATTATGGAGAATAAAGTCAGGTAGAAGCAACAATTTGTAACTCATTTTGTGTAATTATATACTAACTGAACATAATGTATAATTGACACTGTTACACTTGCGAAACAATGTGTGCCCAGCCATTATGAAATAATATGATACTTTACCTTATAAGTCAAATGCTTTATAATGTGTCTTGAGGAATTGTTATAAAGTATTGGGAGTACTTATGAATGCTCATACTATAATTATACAGTGTTGTAATCAGATGTACTGTATATGGGCTTCATAGAAATGTTATTGAAATGAAGATTGAATTTTCTGCACTACAGTACACAGTAGTGCAGAAGCAGCTACAGTAGCAGCTACGGTTGAACAGTGTGGCTGGAAGGTTTGTCGTTGTGATGTGATTTTAACTTCTACCTGTTTACTTACTTAAGTTAACTGTGAGCAGGGCTTACATACCTGACCATGTAGGCCAGGTCTAATAGGCTTCATTAGTAACCAAAAAAGCTTCATAACCAAAAACAACAGTCTGTGAGTGATGCTTACTGGAAAAAGAGGATAGATGGAACCAGAAGTAAATCTTAGAGGGACAATTATAAACTCCCATGGGTGTAGCCTAGTCATTTTTACATTGTTTCATTTATAAACCGTGTAAGTGGAATTGTGTTGCTAGGGAACAATTTGGGTCCAAGGTAGGTGCTGATATTCACAAACACTGCAAGGTCAAATGAACATGAACCCATTTAGAATGTTTATGTCGTCAAGTGTGAAAAGATCTAGTAGTATTTGCTAATACAATAGCTGTATCCTTCTAATCTGTTACGGCCTGTACAATGTTTCTTAAATAAGCCCATTTGTCTCAGCTTCACATGCTAAACAAGTGCTGACTTCTATAGTAACTTGCACAGCTCACATGATTTTTACTGTATAGACAAACACACAAACATGTCAGCCATCTACTATATTGTTTGTTTAATATTCCCTTACTATTAGCAACACTATCCATTTTGCTGTATTTCTCATGGCCATTCATTACCATAACATCTGTACCTCCACTTCATTATTTCAGTGTTCCACAGCATCTGAATGATGCACTGGTTCGTGAACCCGCTCCCCTGGCCCCCATACGCTGAGTTGGGTGTCCAACCACTGAACGGGCTTCTGTGGACACTGCTGCTCCTCTTTCTGTGGTATTGTTATCGAATGGGCTCAGACCTGCCTGCCCCAGGCCGGACGCATGCTGGGAAGCACAAGTCGGGATCCAGGCGTGCCATGTTGTCCCGCGCTGGGAGCTGTGTCGGAACCGAGTGCAACGCGGGATCCAAGGTCCCTGGAAGTGATCAAGTCCCCTGCATCCCCATGGAAACAGGAGAGGATGAAGGACGGGGCTACCTCACTCCAGTGCTGAGTCACGCCTTATTCCCAGCCCAGGCATCTGTTGGAGGTAGGAAACTGTACGCTGCACTTCAGGAGTATGCCAAACGCTACAGTTGGGTGGGGATGGGCCGCATCCACAAGGGACTGCGTGAGCAGGTAAGAATATTATCCATGAAACCATGGGCTTGTGGGCACAATTTCCCAAAAGTAATGTCGTAGTAGTGTGTGTGTGTGTGTGTGTGTGTGTGTGTGTGTGTGTGTGTGTGTGTGTGTGTGTGTGTGTGTGTGTGTTTAACCTGAAGCCTATAATTTTGTTGTGAAGAGGGCATGTGAAAATGTGACATAACATATCTCTGCTGTCCGGCAGGAACCAGCTAACTCCAAAATGTTCATTTTTCAGGAAATGAAAAAAACAAAACAAAAATAGAGTTAGGAGGTTTTGTTCATCATTGATAAGAACAGCTGAATGGACCTCCAAGCTCACAATGAGGTTGGAGGTCAAAAGGGGGTGGAGCCTGGAGTCAGCAAAACCAGCTAACTCCACCCCCATTTGCTGGAGTTAGTTAAAACATGTCTAGATCGAGAGCAATTCTGTGGACACACATAGTGGCCAGTTAAATGCACTGCCATACTTTTGTGCTTAAGTGCACGGTTATCAAAAACTATATCAGTGCAAGCAAGCGTATACATTCACCAAATAAATGAAACTGATTTAATGAAAGAATGTCATCATTGATAGCTTACTCACTCTTACAAGTCTGTAGTAGGCCTAATGATTAAAGAAACGTATTCATGAATGCCATTTTACAGCTAGATATGAGGAAGGAGAAGCAACCATAGATTTGATGGAAGACATTTTCAAGCTGTTTCATTAGAAGTCACTAACTTACGATTGATCACACACTTCAGGTCAGGTTGAACGATCTTTCCACAATCCAGAAGCCTCATCTATTCTTCCTCCCAGACGTCCCAAGCATTCCGTTCTTCCCCCGGGACGCCCATCGCCATGATATTGATGTCTTGGAGGCCAACTACCCTGTCATCATGGCTGAGTTCCAGGCTGTTTACCAGAGAGGCGTCGACCCAAAATTAGGATGGACCTGTCTGGGACCAAAGGTAGTGAGGATAAGTCTTCTCTGTTTTGCAATTCATGCACGCACGCACGCACGCACGCACGCACGCACGCACGCACGCACGCACACGCACAGTTCAATAAATAAATAATTAAGGGATTTAAGTGTTCCTTCTTTGAATAGTTTACAAAGTGAAAGGAAAATGAGTGACACATTCTAATCAGGTTAGAAAAGGTGAACATTTAGCAACAGGGCTTACTTAGCCAACCAAAAGGTTTCTCTCTCTTTTCCTACATTTTGGCATGCATCTTTTTCCAGTGTTTTATTATTACCGTATTATACCATGTATTTATACTGTGGGACATACTGTATACTGTGGCATACTTCTATAAAGGTTACAGGAACAATTGGAGATAAAACACACTACAAAAAGCCATCTGTCTTTCCATAACACTAAACACTTGGTAGTCTTATATCATTTGCTGAAATAAGTTGCAAATTGCAACTTAGTTGTTTTACCAGGAAGATGTGTGTGTATCCAGGATGAAATCGTCACTCTCAAATAAACTACAATAGAGGAGTAGCGTCATTTGATTCAGCATTCCTATTTTTGCTCCAACACACAGCCTCCAGTTCTCACATCTTTGTTAAAAGATGGTCGGTTGGTTACCACAAATACTTCTAAATCCAGGCCTCAATGCTACCCACATTTATTTGACTTTCTTATATACAAATTGATTATACAGTATATATCTGATGTGGATTTTTTTTTAAAAGCAGTAATTATTTGGCATCTTTATGATAATAACGCTTTACTGACATGAACGTATAGACCAAACTCGATGTGTGTTGCAGGGGTCGGCAACCTTTTTGACATGAAGTGACATTTTCTTGACAGTCAGTGTGCCATATCAACATTAAGTTTAATTATGACAACACATAAAAAAGCCTGCCCATATACATACAAATATTTTCTTTCACATCAGGACATTGTAAGGATCATTAAACTCAGAAAAATAACCCTGACCTAATATCTCAGACCCCCACTCCATCTTATTCATCAGTCAGAGTTCAAAGTTTGCATACCTGGACACATCACGTTTTATTGACTCTGCCTTGTCTGCTTGATCTTTGAAAGCAAAAGAAAACTATTTCTCTCACACTTATGTGCCAGTGCTTACCCTCCCCTGTGCCAATGATGACACCCGTGCCTAAGGTTGTCCACCACTGGTGTAATGTATTGGTCAATTACTTGGTTTTAGAGATTGTCCACAGGTGTCTCGTCTCGCGTTATATGTAATGCATCTTAATGTTTCTTTCAGGGCCAGGCAGTGTTTTCCTTGTACAGTGCTGGTGTCTGTGTGGCAGCGAACTGTCGTGCCTGTCCCTGTACCTACCGGACACTTCTGTCTCTTCGTACGTTTATAAGCAGTAACTCCTTGGGAGCTGCTGGATTTTGGCTGCTACCTCCTGGAGCTACTCTAGGGGGCTCATATGGACCAACCAATACGCGCCTGCGTTGTCATCTAGGTAAGCAATTATGTGTGAGAAGAAAAAAGCTTTCCTGAAAGACTGTGGTTCTGACACTTGTTCACTTGTTCAAGTGTCTGGAAGGAAGGTGTCAGCATACCTAGGTGTTTGTTGCAGGTGCAAAGCATAACACGAACATACTGTAGGCTACTCACTCATCATCAACTGAGTGGAGAGACTCAATGCAACACTGCAGCTTGTGTACAGACCAATTTATTTCACCAATGTTTTGGACAACGGTAGACATTCCTCTTGGCATGTACGCAAGCTGCAGTGACACAATGACTGTCTTTATGCCACACTTGTTCAAGACATTCTGCAAAGAGTAGAAGAGTAGAGTAGAAACAGGGAATGTTGTGCTATGGTGGACTGGATTGAGGTCTTGTTTCTGCATCACGGGTGTCCCTGCTAAGATCTCCAATGTTACATGCTTGGAAACTCATGTGGACAGGTACATAGGGGTAACCAATTATGGATGGATGCTGGACACTTCTGAGTTTCCTGTCAGGAGAGCTATTCATAGTACTGTGGGGATGGTTGTGCTATGATCAGTCAGTGAATAATCCTCACAGATTTTCTAACAAAAGAGGACAAGTAAAGTCAAGTAACCTTCATTTACATGGCACATTTAAGAACAACAGGAATTGACCCAAAAGTGCTTACCAATCGAGGCAGATGACCAAAAAAAAGGAAAAAAGACACAATTATAATATTAAAAGCAAAGCTTAAAAATGTAAGAGAAACTGAATAAAACAAACAACAGATTAAAACGCTATTAGAGATGGAAATAGATTAAAAAAATGAATTAAGAGTGGCAAACAAAAAACATGGGTCAACCTCAGTACTAAAAGCAAGAGAAAAAAGTTGAGCCTTTAAATTTGATTTAAAATTGTCAATGGTGGGGAGAAGTTAATGTGAGACAGGAAACTATCCAAGAGCCTAGGGACAGCAACAAAAAATGTCCAGTCACGTTTGATTTTGAGGCAACATTGGGGAAATTAAAGTGACACAATAACTTTTCTTTAATGAATAAAATGTACATTTGTCCCATCTGTATGGTGTGTTAATACAATATAACTAATATACAATTGCTGTATTTATGGTCTCCCAGCTCTTCCATTGAGACATTTAGATACTGTGTCTAAGGTGAGACTGAGACATGACCTTTGACACCATCATGTTTTTGACACAAATTTTGACCTGACGGTCAACATTCAATTTATCCCCTGAGCAAGCAGGCAGGCTCTAATAGCTCAATGGTAAAAATGCCATCACTCAACACTAAAAAGTCCTGGGGTACGTGTCCATTGTGGTCATATGTAGCCTAATTGAATTTGACTATTATTCACACGTCCCCATGACGTAAGAGAAAAACGTGAACATGGATAATGGCTGAAAAGATTATGTTTAGCTGATAATGATCTTCCTTTTTAGGTCTGCAGACCCCACCTCTTTGTGAGCTGGTGGTGGGAGGAGAACCACAATGTTGGTCAGAGGGACACTGTCTTTTGGTAGACGACTCATTCCTCCACACTATCTCTCACAAGGGTCTGTAAATCTATAATATTACCCCCCCCCCCCTTCACACACACACACACACACACACACACACACACACACACACACACACACACACACACACACACACACACACACACACACACACACACACACACACACACACACACACACACACACACACACACACCCTTGATCAAATTATTTATTTTTTGTGGATCAACAGGAAAATGATGGGGCAGCATGTCTAAAAGGTGCTTTTGTTCAGCCGGTATCACAGTAATCCATTTTGACTTTATAAAATACTCTCAAATTAAAGCCCTTTGTAGATGAACCTGAGTTGAATCATTTAATTTAATCTGTGGGGTGAAAGTTACAGGACCAGGTAAAAGCTCTCAGGGCAGGATTTTTTTTCCCAGCGCCCCAAATCCTGAGAAAATGTTGACTTGGCAATTTGTCATGTCAATAATAACAGTAAAGAACAACCTCAAGTGTAATATTACCCGGTGATGCCCGTGGTTGTAAAATTACAACGTCACCTTTAGCTATTCTAATTCTAAAATAAATGTATGTAGTTGTTTTTTAACCACATTGCTCGTTTTCAAGTAAGTCCTCAAATGGTCAAAATTACCTGAACTGACGGAGAGACCCCTGTTAAGAACAAACACTATGATTACAATTACAACTTTTTTTGGTGCAAAATGTTGCATACTGTATATCTGTGCTTTACTGCGTACTGTATACACGTGTAACAACAGTAGCATGACATAAAAACTGTAATGTGTCGTGCATGTCTGTTTTTTTTAAGGGTCTGCAGACGATGGACCACGTGTCATTTTCAGCGTTGATCTCTGGCATCCAAATGTGGCTGCGGCGGAGCGACAAGCCTTGGACTTCATTTTCAGCCCTGACCTCTGAATTTGCTCCCGCAAAAACCCATAGACGACTCGTAGGGGTGCCTTATCTTAGCCTTGCTTGTTGTGGGTCATAAAATCTCAATGTTAACATCATTCCAGCCAATGAATCACTGTGTGAATCTACCCTAAGCCTGATTCTTAGTTTACCATACGACAATGTTGCATACCGAAAATGGCACATGTACAAGCTTGCGACGTGTCACGGTGCGACATGATGTGAGCTTGTAGATATGCTATTTTCGGCACGCGACACTGTTGCACGACAAAGTATAAATCAGGTTTAAGAATTGAATAAGCCATTCAGCCCTAGCCTAAAGAGAGCAGAAAAAAAATCGTGTTCACTTTTTATTTTTAATAGTCACATACTATATGATGCTCATGAATGCTAATTTGCATGTGAAGACCTTTCCTGTTGACAAATAGATTTCGTTTTTGAAATGGTGCATGTGCTAATATGCCTTTAGGAAGTGAGCGACTTTACAGTCACTTTTGAGATGTTCTATTTTGAAATTTCATTCCACTAATCAAAAACTGTGAAAACAGAAGTTATATAAATGTGAACTTCAATACTGTAATTTTTGTTTCTAGTTTGGTGCCTTTTTAGGTTACTTTACTGTGTTATTTTAAACATTGACCTATTTTTTGCAAACTGTGATTATTATTATTATTATTATTACTATTATTAACATTGTCACTGTGGTTTGAATATGGCATGTGCTGCTCATGAAAATACACAATGACTCGTGTATATAGGGTTTGGGTTCATTCAGTTTCAATTTGAAGCCAACCCACAAATGGTATGCAACAGATAAACCCGTGTTGACATGGTGTCAATGCACTTGAAACCTAAAATACATGCTTTATTGGAAAGTGCTTTCCATTGTGCTGGCAAGCAGAAACATGATCAGAGCGATATTGGTGACAAAACAAAAATTATTATGATAAATTACAACGATCAATGACATCATGGGATGATTTATGGCCAGGGGTGGGGGATAGGGGTGTCTCAGAATATAATTCACATGTTTCAAAATCCACACATCTGTGAAATTTGTAATGGATAATAAATCTGTTGGAATCACAGATTGATTATTCTGATTCTTTTAATGGTCAGTATTATTGCTCAAAGAAATAAACAAAAAAAATGGATATGTGTAACAGTCTATCCACAAGGAATATGTGAATATTATTACATATGGTCTGTCAACAGACTTTCAACTTTGAGTGAATGTAAGTACAGTAATCCTTGACAGACATTATGCCAAGTATCAGCAATATATACCCCATTACTCTCTGGCATCCAGAGTCCATGCAGGAGTCAGGAATCAAACGTCACAGTACAGGTCTTAAAGTTCTCCTATGGGGGTCAAGCTTGGTGTGGACCCTGATGGCTTGTAAGCACAAAGGACTGGCCCAGCGCTTTGTGGTGTTCTGAGGAGGGATGAGTCTGTCGCTGAAACATGCTCCTCATCTTCACTAGCTCATCATAGAGGGGATGGGAGGGGTTCTCCAAGATATATGTCGTCCAATGTAAAAAACATAAAAATGCTATGCTACACTATGTCGTCCAATGTAAAAAACATAAAAAGCCATACTCCTGTACACTATGTCGTCCAATGTAAAAAACATAAAAAATGCCATGCTATGTCGTCCAATGTAAAAAACATGAAAGAAATGCCATGCTACATTATGTCTTCCAATGTAAAAAACATAAAAGAATGCCTTGCTACACTATGTTCTCCAAAACCATTAAAAAAAGCCATGCTACACTATGTTGTACGATGTAAAAAACATTAAAAATGCCATGCTACACTACAGTATGTCTTCCAATGTAAAAAACATAAAGAAATGGCATGCTACACTCTGTCGTTCAATGTAAAAACAAAACAAAACTAGAAAAAGTGCTCCTCTGAGCACAGGTCTCTGCCAGGTCAGGTAGGTTATTGTGGCCTCCTGGTGGCGCTATAATAGGCCAATGTGAAAAGGGTGCCATTTCTTCTTAGGCCTTTCACAGCAATCAGACACTGCATTCATGATTTGAGGCATTTTGTTCCAGGAATGTGTTTTGCTAAATTAGACCTGCTGGTGGCGCTATAACAGGCCAATGTGAAAGGGTGGCATTTCTTCCTCGGCCCAGTGGGAATGTGCATGCAAAAGTTCATGAAAATCGCAAAATCGGGCCAGAAGTTCGGCTTTGGCATCCAGGGAGTGTGTGTGCACAGTTTCAGTGTGTGCATGCAAGGGAATTGTGGGAGCAGTGGGGAACAGACAAAATAGACAGTGTAATGTCCTCTGTCTTTATGTCATAAATAGGCCTACTGTTATTTCTATAAACTATGAATCAACAGTGAACTGAAATGTACTTTTTAAGCGGTCAAAACCATACTGCATATCTCTTGGGTGTTTCTCAAACAGGCACATGCACAGATAGCGTGTGTCATAATAATCAGACTATGATGTATATAGATATATATATTGTTATACAACAATGAGAGGGACAGTAAGAAGATAAAGTAATGCAGAAGAGGAGTGCAGTGTATGGTACCACCAGATTAGTAATCTTTTAGTCCATAGATTAAAAATTGTAACAATCGATGGAAATTAAGCGCACAGACAACTCGTAAATGAATAATCTTTTGAACTTCATTCAATGCCATACAAAGGGTGTATAGTCCAGGTCACCCATACTTTCCTAAACGAAGAACACACATAAAATAAATGATGAATTAATATAACATAAGATTGACATGACACATGAATTCCCTACAACATAATAATAGATGTGAAGTCTCTCCTCAGCCACTAACCGCCAGGGACGCTACAATATAATTAACCACTTAAAGGGAAAGACCACTCATTTTCAACATTGAACTATGTCTTTAATACACCTTGGAGGTGTTGTGTGGAAATAAGAAAAAAGTCCCCCCCCCTCTATGTTGCCTAGAAAAGGATAATTGATTGAGGTAATGTGATCAGTGACATACGCACGGTGAGGGGGGGGGGGGACTTTTTTCTTATTTCCACACAACAGCTCTAAGGTGTATTAAAGACATAGTTCAATGTTGAAAATTAGTGGTCTTCCCCTTTAAGCGCTCTACACTTTGTTGTATGCCGAATAAAGAAAATAGCCGAGCTACCTACACTATGCAGCAAAACAGTGCAATCTGGGAACCCATTCAGTGAAAAAAAGAAACAAAACCCTTTTTCTTTTTAGCAAAATCTGTCTTGAGAGATTAGGTTTAAAGTGGTTAGATGACGTAAGTGCTTGTTGAAATGAATGCACTGCAAATTAATAATACAATTCTAAGTGGAATTGAGCTCCCATTTGTTCAGTTGTGTCAGTTTGTGTGACGAATTTTGTCTCATCTGCCATCTGCTCATCTGAGAGGCCCATGATTAGGATTACAGAGACTGAATTAATCCTCCCCTCCAAAGAGACAGATTATTCCAGAGATTGTTCTATATGTATTATTTATATGTTAACATACTTATATGGGCTTACAGTGTACCCTTCAGGGACTGATTGAGTGATCTGGGAACACCAGACATAGTAATGGGATTACTGTAATATACACGCAAATGTAGAACTCACTTAATGAATATTATCATACACAATGCTCCTGACGAAGAGTTTACTCCACCATCCTCTTTTGAAAAAGTACACAAATGTAGCTTGATTCAAATTATGTTTTTAATCTCTTAAAAATTCACATGAAGCCAAAGGACCACAAGCTCTCAAACTTTATTTTATTCTTTTGACAAATATGTACATATGTATGTTCATTGATTAGACACATGTATTGACAAAATGCATACATGCCGCTGTTGAAGTCCAATTTAATCAAAATCTAAAATTGTTTAATACAGTTTATGCTACTTGTTGAAGGGGGAGTCTAGGAAGTGCCAAGATGCCATTTTGGTCAACTTGTGGCCACGAGTCTCAGATATCACTGTAGATGAGGGCCCGGGGGCAGTTATCATGACTTTCTTTCTGGGAAAGCCATGGCTATGATCAAAGTTTATGTTTCTGTAATGACCCTGTGTGAATTGACACAGTCCCGGCATATCTGCAACCTCTGAGAAGTGTCTGTTCCTGCTGAGCATTCAAGACACACAGATGCAAATCGGTGTGGGGAAAACCCTTCTTGGGAAACTACATTTATTTTTAGGCACGGCATTACACTACAGAACTGCTACACAAACATAGAGAAAGGACACCCCCAAAAGCCTGTCTCTGCAGCTTCAGTCGGAAGGGATGTACAAGTCACAACCAACATACATAGTATGGGAGACATTTTCTTTTACCAAGTCCTCTGCTAAAAGATTTAGAGATAGAGTACATCTAAGTTTGCTTTCTTAAAAACAGATGAAAACCAGCAACATCCACACAATGATTTCTCAGTATTTACCAGATATTTTGTGAATTAAAATAAAATAAAATAAAACATGAATAGGTTTCCAATAACATAGCACAGCATATTTTTTGTACGATTTTAAAGATCATAAAATACAGATTTTATTAAGAAAAACAAAACAAAACAAAACTAAATACAGTAAACAAAAAGCTATCCTTTCTCTTCACTGTCAGTAACTGTCAGTCACTTGTGCTCTTCATTCCTGTGACATAGTTTTGTTCTCTTCAGAATCAGCTATATTTGTCACATCACAGATTTATAGGTTCATTTAATTCCTGTGACATCATATTGTGCTCTTCATTCCCGTAACATAATTTTGTGCTCTTCATGCCGGTGACATCATTTTGTGCTCTTCATTCCCGTGACATCATTTTCACAAACTCTGAATAGAAAAAAGGCAGTGTGTAAGTGATATTTATTTGTACTAAAATAAGTGACAAATATTCTGCGTGCATGTGCGTGTGCGTGTGCGTGTGCGAACAAGTAAAACGAAAAATCGCTGGCAGTGGGTGATTTATTTATTTATTTATATCTGGCAGTGAATGAGTTAAGTACCAGGTCTTATGACTTAACTGAAGACCTGGAGGTGTGGCCAGTGCTGTTTGACCACTCAAAATAGTGAAACAGCATTGGCCACGCCTCCAGGTCTTAAGTTAAGTCATAAGACCTAGTACTTAAGACATGCAAAATAGGGCCCTCAGACCTTGAGCTACCCAGACTAAATCATTAAATAATGCAGTAAATACAAAAGAAAGGTTTGATGGGGTAATTGTTTTTCGTTTTTAAATTGCAGATTAGGCCTATGTAACAAAATGTGTCAGCAGTTTTGTATTAATCATAGTGGCCATTAGATCTAGCTGTGTGTAGGAAAATGACCTTGCATTGCCATGGCTTCACATGGCCTCTGGAAGTTTGACAAACCATTTTATTATTTATTGGTCTGTGCATCCTATCCAATCTGCGTGATTTTCCCAATGAAGGGGAAGAGGCACATCATTTGTTTGCTGGTTATGCAGCTATGGCTGTATCAGTCAAACCTTTCACATTATCATCATCATCATCATCATAACCTTTATTTCAACTCGGAATACAGTTGAGGGCCAGACCCTCATTTTCAATGTAGCCGAGATACAACAATTTTATCCACAGAGATACAAATATACAATTCCATATCAAGTATATTAATTTAAATAACAGAAGACAAAGAATACTCAAAATACTCAAAATATTTACCAGAACTAAAACAGATACATAGAAAATTAAATAAAGCAGTTACAGTCTGAAATAAAAGTGTTGGAAACCATTGCCCTAAATTGACCCAAGGAAGGCAGTGATCTAATTTTTAGGGACTTCTGGAGCTCATTCCAAGTAGATGGAGCACTAACAGAAAATGCTGCTTTGCCTAGGTCTGAATGAGCAAAAGGAACCTTAAGTGTTAGGAAATCACTTGAGCGGGTCTGGTAGGAGCTAGGGTTCTGCTCCAACATACCACAAATATAAGGCGGGAGCATACCTGAGATGGCTTTAAAAATGAAGAGATACCAGTGTTGATCACGCCTTTCCGAGAGAGAGGATAAGCTAGCATTCCTATACAGGGTACAGTGATGGGTGCCGTAACTGTCACCAGTTATCCATCTTAAGGCAGAGTGGTATACTGTATCAAGGCGCTTTAAAATTGATGGCGCAGCAGTCCTATAAATAGTGTCCCCATAATCCAGGACAGACAGAAAAGTGGCTTCAATAATGTTTCTTTTACACGAAACCGGAAAGCATGTTTTATTTCTATAAAGAAAGCCCATTTTTTGTCTAAGTTTTGTGACCAGGTTGTCAACATGAAGTTTAAATGATAATTTTTCATCGAGCCATATTCCAAGGTACTTATATTCTGAGACTCTCTCAATTGGAGAGCCACTTGAAGAGATTATGTCTAAGTTCTCATGGTTGGAGTTTCTAGCCCTGGTGAATATCATAAACTTAGTTTTCTTTGAGTTCAAAACCAGCCTAAGCTCAACCAGGGCTTCCTGGAGGACATTGAAGGCAAGCTGCAGCTTCCTATTGGCAAGCTGGGCTGTCTTGGCAATACAATATATGACCGTGTCATCCGCATAGAGATGTGCATAGCAGTCATTAAGGGAAGAAATGATATTATTGATATATAAAGTAAAAAGAACGGGGCCTAAGATGGAGCCTTGGGGGACACCCATGGAGACCGGACGGAACTCAGACTGAGTGCTCCCAGATTTTACAGATTGGTGTCTATTGAGTAAATAATTTTGAAACCAGTTGGAGGCTAACTCGCTAAAACCAATGTTGTGCAGTTTCTGTAGTAGAATATTGTGGTTGACGGTGTCGAAAGCCTTGGATAAATCTACAAAGAGCGCGGTGCAATGCAGTTTATTGTCCAGTGCAGATAAAATGGTGTTGGTGACTAGAGTAACGGCTGTTATAGTGCTATGGTTGGCTCTGAAACCAGATTGATTTATATCTAAAATTGAGAAGTGTGAGAGAAATGATTTCAGCTGTGAGTTAACGAGGGATTCCAAGATTTTCGCAAGACAGGGTAATTTTGATATTGGTCTGTAATTATTTAGATCTTGCTTATCTCCGCCTTTGTGAAGTGGCAGGATATGAGCTAGTTTCCAGGTATATGGGAAGCAACTGTTTCTGACAGAAAGATTAAAGATATGTGTAATGTGTGGTACGATAAGAGGTGCTGCTGTTAATAAAAAGAATGGATCTAATTTATCCTCTCCAGTCGAGGTTTTAAGATTAATTTTAAGCAGAGCTTCCAAAACAACGGAGGTAGAGAATGGCTGAATGGAAAACGGATCTGTCGTGTTATTACTAGAGTTGCTAAAATTAGTGGAGAGTGGAGGTCCATTGTAAGTGTTGTTGAATAGGTGCCCAGCCTCTGCAAAATGCAAATTAAAAGCAGAACAAACTTCCAAGGAGTCTGATATTACACCGTTATTGACAGTGACTTGCGCAGGAAGTGCGGAAGAGGAGTTATTATTGAGTGAATTCACTGCTTTCCAGAATTTTATTGGATTTCCCTGTGCACATGTAATTAAATTTAAAAAATAATTTGACTTAGCCTGTCTTAGAGAGGAGGTGCACTTATTCCTAATTTGTCTAAAGCAGGCCCAATGAGCTTGGTCACCCGAGCGCCTAGCACGCGACCATGCTCTGTTCCTCTCATTAAAAAGAGCAGCTAGAGCAGGTGAGAACCAGGGGGTAATTTTATCCTTAATTCTCATCCTCTTAAATGGAGCATGAGCATCCACAATAGAGACAAAGGTGTGTGCAAAAAATTCTAGTGCCAAATCAACATCCGAAAAAGTGGAAGTTAAAAACAGGTTGCTATTTAAAATGTCAGATAAGAATGCGTCCTCATTAAAATGCTTAAAATTTCTCTTTAAGATCACCTGAGATTTTGTTCGTAGCAAACGGGCATCTCTTATGCAACCAACTGGGCAATGGTCGCTAACACCCAGCTCGAAAACCCCACAAGCGGAGAATTTGTCAGCTCTATTAGTAAAAATAAGGTCAATCAGGGTAGATTTTGAGCTGTCAAGCAGATTTGGCCTAGTGGTTTCAAGGACTAGCTGTGATAAATGTAGGTCACTGGCAACCTCCTTGAGGTGCACAGAAGCTATACCCAGCCAGTTTTGGTTTATGTCCCCCAAAACCAGAAGCTCCTCATCAGAGTGCATGGAGAGCATGCTGGCAAGGGTGTCAATGGTACCTGGGTCTGCAGACGGGGGTCTGTAGATACCCACAACAATGAGTGAAGATGTTCCATACTGAACCTTTAAAGAAAGCCATTCAAAGCACCTGGGATGAGAGACAGCTTTTAAAACAGTGGAAGAGAGATTAGATTTTGTGTAGATACACACCCCACCGCATCTACCTAGTCTGTCTGCTCTAAATAAATTATAATTTAAGAGAGCCACTTTGGAGTCACAAGTACTCTTTTTGAGCCAAGTCTCACTTAGAACCAGGATGTCAGGGTTAGTCTGTTTGACCAGTAAAATTATAAAATCAAAGTTGTGAACTAGACTCCTAATATTTAGATGTATTATCCCAAGCCCTTTTCGATTCTTAAAAGTCAATTTGGTAAATGGTGTGACTGGTGTGACTGGATTGGGAATGGAAATGTTTATAGATGGCTGCAGGGGAATTTCAATTCGATTGGAGACCACACTGTGAAGATTACTGTGACTAGATGGTTGTCTAGTAGTAATAACTACAGGAATGGACATGGGAAAGAATGGAGATTGAGAGTGTGATAGACAGGTGGAATTCGGGGGGGCAGAGATATGACATAAAACGGCAGGATCCACATGGTTGGGACTAGAAACTGCAGAGGGAGGTATAAAGGTTGTATCATGCCGTGCTACATATCAATTAAAAGCAAAAGCAATGTATTTTATACAATTGACACGTAATTGTAAAGTGCCCTTAGTGTTTAGGTGCACTCCATCATTCTTAAAAAGATTAGCAATACGCCAAAAGTGGTCATAGTTGGAGATGAAATCATAGCCTAAAGCATCGCAAAAATGTTTAAGCCACAGATGAAAACTAAAAAGACGGCTAAAGTGTTCAGATTTCATGGAGAGCGTTGGAATGGGTCCCGAAACAATGCATCGCTTCCCCAGGCTGTCCACTAAGGAGCACAACATCTCCATGTCAGTCCTCATCTTTGTTGACTGTCTAGCCATGACGTCATTCGTAGCCACGTGAGTGATAATGATAGAGACCGTCGGATGTAAATCAATAACAGCTGGTAATAGTGCAATCAGATCCATTATCTTTCCCCCGGAGAGACAGTAGGTGACAGCACCTGGGAGGATTAAATGCCTAACCAAAGAATCTCCTATTATTAAAATGTCAGGCTTGCTGTTGAGCTTGGTGTTATTATAGCAAGCCAGCTTCTTGGAGAAGCGGGCTAACACGCTATCATGGTTAGCGTTAGCACTGGAGCCGCTAGCAATAACATTAGCCCCAGTACCGGCATTCGTGTTAGCAATAGCATTAGCATTAGCGTTAGCATCAACAAATACAACAGTAGCAGTGGAGGTATCTACATTAGTATTGGCGATTTGAAATTCCATGGATTCAATCGGTGCAACAACAGATATTTGATTTGCAACAATTTCAACGGTAGAGCTGGAAATGAGCGGAATGTCAGCCACAGGCTGCAGAGTGGAAAGACACGGCCGTTTATCCCCTGGAGGAGCCGGGGACGACGGTGGCGAGCCCATGGGGGGAGAGGGACTTGCGGGGCGTTTTCTACCGACAGCCCGCTGAGAGGCGGGTGTGGAGCTTTTCCTATTGATTGACCCCCGGATAGGGTCCACTCGCTGAGCCAGAGGAGTAATCGGCGAGGGGACAGACTTATTGGGAATCTTTGACAGAGGAGAGAAGATGTTGGAGACTGGAAAGGATAGGTTCAAACTTGCGTCAAAGAGGGGAAGAAGAGGAGCTGGAACTACGCCTTTCCTGCGGCGGCCTTTCCTGACAACAGTAGCCCAGGATAAGGGGCTAGGTGATGATCCATCAACCGGGCCAGGCTGGATGGTAGTTGCGGCGGCGGATGAGGATTGCTGGCTCCCTCCAGGCTCGGCTCTGGCCAGGCAGGCGTACAGTGCCGTCTTCCGAATCAGGAGCTCCTCGATCTGCAGCTCGATGGATCTCAGCTCACCTTCTAGTTCGGCTACCTCTAAAAGAGGTGCCATTGTTTCTGTTAAAAATAAGAAGACCACAACCAGCGAACGGCCAAGAAACAGATATAGAGCAGCAAGGAGCTGGCGGTTGTAGGACAGCTGAATAGCCGGGAGAGAAACTTACACGCACGGGCTCCTTTCAGAGCCCGCAGCGTTGCAACAGCGTTGAGACAGCGTTGATCCACTTCCAACCCGGACAGAATACTGGACTAGCAGGGGAGAAACTTACCATTGAGGGCCCCAGAAGGGCCCGCTGCGGTTGCGTCGTCTCAGGTAAGTTCTAGCTGGAGGTTTCCATTGTAAGCGTGGGCTTCAGTTTGTAGCCTAGCAGGTCACAATGTTCTCATAAAATGTAGGATGATCCTTCCACCGATGATTAAAATGGTAGGTTGTTTAAAACGTAGTGACACTACGCATGATCAGAACGAGTGCAGTATATAAAAATAACTTAAAAGAGTATTAAAACAAGCTTAGGATTGTCAGGTCCGTTTGACTAATCCCACATCAGCAACACCACAACCCTGCACTGAGTTTTTGCTCACAATATGTGCGTTGTAGAGGGGGTCTCCCTGAACGCGTGTGTATGTCACAAGTGCTGGCATCGGCAGCCGTCTCCGGTCCAGTGTCCACTATTGTCTGAAAATGGCAGAAAAGGGCACTTTTCTGACCTCTGACCTCACTGGACGGTCCGCCACACTTTTTTTTACACCTCTCCCGCTTAGCGGAGAGTGTGGCGTTGTAGAGGGGGTCTCCCCGAACGCGTGTGTATGTCACAAGTGCTGGCATCGGCAGCCGTCTCCGGTCCAGTGTCCACTATTGTCTGAAAATGGCAGAAAAGGGCACTTTTCTGACCTCTGACCTCACTGGACGGCCCGCCACACTTTTTTTTACACCTCTCCCGCTTAGCGGAGAGTGTGGCAGTGTAGAGGGGGTCTCCCCGAACGCGTGTGTATGTCACAAGTGCTGGCATCGGCAGCCGTCTCCGGTCCAGTGTCCAATTTGTATAGGCTATGCAGTCCTTTGAACAGCATTTGTCCATTTAGATAATGTTTTAATGTTTTAAAAAACGTTTTTGTTACACAGAAACATAATATGTGTTATATAGCTTCGTTTAAATGATTAATTTATAGTTTTAATGTGCAAATGAACCGTTTTTCAATGATTTTCAATGGTTTCTTTTTACTCTAGAGGGTACTCTTATTCTGAAGAGATCGTCAACCGGAAGTCTTATTTCTGCTCCATTATTTCTGCTCACGCTAACTGACACCAGACCGGTGTAGGACCTGAGAAAGAAGGCCGACCAAGTGCTGAGGCAACCGCAGCCCCGCCGGTAAGTGTCTTCAATCGACAAACAAACAGTGCTTGGTCCAGTGTGTGTGTGTCACTGCAAGATGGTGCAGCAAAAAGTTCAGCGTTTCACAGTTTTAACGCTCCTTCAGCAGCCATTTTGCTTCAATATTTCGGCGCTCTTTCAACAATAGTAGTAGTCGCTTTTGCCCTGCCATTTGGTGCCCAGTGCTGCAGCACCTAAAGTCCTTGCATTAAGCCTGCACCGGTGGTAGCATGCAGACAGACAACAGGCCTTAAGTGTCAATCATTCATGAACATGGTTGTCTTAGCTGTCCTACAGGTAGGGTCTTGAATATGCAGAACTGCGTGCCAAATGGTAGCGGCTGAAACAGTCCTGGCTGGGGTCTTTGATAATCCTACAGGCTTATTGACACATGTGCAATGATCGCTTTGGATAAAAGCGTCTGCTAAATGACTAATGTAATGTAATGTAATGTTTAGCCAACATTGACCCATGTAAGTTTGGTAATGTTTTAATCTAATAATAGGGCAATTAATATGCACAGATGGTCAACGTTTATATGATATACGTCGCACTGCCGATCCGACTGATATGCCCATATATGGAGATCTCTGTATCTGTCAGTCCTTGTCACTTTTATGCCCATATACGGCCAGCCGGTCCTCCCTTAAGCCAATTTTAATACAGATAGCTGAAGCTGTGAATAGACCCAATGATGTGTACTGCATTGACACTAGTCAGACTGATCTATAACATTTTAAATCTAATGACGAGCTGGCATGCAAAATGCTGTATTTTAAGCAGGAAGCTGGGAACTGTTACATTGGTAAAACTTAAGATATGGCCGTAAAAAGCTACTTACTGTGTGTGTGTGTGTGTGTGTGTGTGTGTGTGTGTGTGTGTGTGTGTGTGTGTGTGTGTGTGTGTGTGTCTCACCCTCAAAGTCCACAGTGCCATCTCCATTATTGTCAGCTTCTCTGACGACAGCATCAATCTCATTTTTGCAGGTCTGTTCGCCTAATAGCTTCGACATGGCATGTCTGAGCTCATCTGATGTTATACAACCATCGCCATCCATATCAAACTGCAGGACACAAAATGAGAATAACTTAATGATTACTATACTGTACCTTCAATAATTCAGTTTAGCTGCACGTCTCACTGTGCTGTATTTTCTCATCATTTTCAGTCAACCTCCATAACCTTAAATGAATGGGAGTTGACTGACTGCACAATTGTGATTAAATACACTAAGGGAAAACAACTGTAATGTCGCCACCAAGTTTTGAGAACTGGATAAGGCAGAACCCAAACCAGCCTGTAGCTGATAGAACCAAATATCAAACTCTGCTTAGCTACAGTTCATCCCCAACTTTATATGGCAGCAGCAAAGCAATCAAAAGACATGTATTAATTTCATTAATGTCAATTATGTCCACCTGGTGGTGCTAGAGATTGCTTGTCGGAGACAATTGGCTTTAATATGATTTTGGTCTCAACAGGCACACCAAGACACCATCACATCAAACTCAATGGACATCAAACCGTAAAGTCTGAATTCAATCCATTAAAATATAATAGAGCATGTATAGTGAGTGTGAGACAGAAAGAAAGAGAAAGGGTGGGGGAATCAGTAGCTCACCTCTTTGAACGCATCTTTAAGTTCCTTCAACCCGATCATCCCTGCAGTTTCAGCCAGTAGTTTGGGGCTCATCAACTCCACAAAATCCTCAAAATCTACCATCCCTCCCACTGTGGTAAGACAGGACAACACACTTATTAGATGCATGCAACTGCAGACCTCTAGGCACACACACACTATATATATATGTATATACTGTACAATCCGGGGCATATTTGACTGTAATTTATGTTATTTTAACCTGTATGGTAGAATATGTTAATACAATATAACTAGCACATCTGTAGTGGCTGGAGGTGATCTATGACCCTCCTCTTGTTTGATGTGAATCTTTTGAGGCCTTTGTAGCTGTGACCTGGTCACAGACCCATCTTTATGGGTTGCGAGTAAATACATACATATTTTCAATTTGTTTCTATCATTTCTCAAAAATGCCATAAATAAATAAAACAAATATTCAAAAAAGTAATGATTGTGATGTTATATGCTGTTGATCTACCTAATATGCTTATGCTTCCCCAAGAGCCTTGAGATCCTCTACGGTGAGTCTAGTAGATACACGAAACAACTGGAAAACTTGAGGTTTTTCCATTCTATGCACCTAAATTATGGAACAAACTTACTATAGAAACTAGATATGCAAAATCAATTGAAATATTCAAAAAGCAGCTAAAGATACACCCTTTTAAACTGATATATATATATATATATATATATATATATATATATATATATATATATATATATATATATATATATATATATCTATCTATATCCTACTATCCTACTATAATTCTAGTAACCTCTGTGCGTTTGTAGTGGTGAAGACACCCGGTTCTCCTCACTGGCTGGACCAATTGCTCTGATTTTGCACACAGCCATTGACCATTACCATCTGAACTTAACTGTGAAGCCCGTTTTTCAATTTCATCAAATCTCAGCTTCTTATTAGCGTTTTTGTGTCAAACACTGTCGCCATGGTTACGGGGCTGCCCAGCTATGGGACGAACTGCCTCCCGGGTTGCCAGATCATGTGCGCATATCCCCCCACGGATGCGCTGCGCCGACCGGGTATGGTCTAGTATATATAATTTACATAAAATAATAAACACGCTTATTCCATTAATCGAAAAAGTAATTGATATAGATTAATGGCTTAGAACATAATGGACAGTTTCAGCCAAAATCCCCTGTGCGATTGACACAGCATGGTGGAAAGTAACTAAATACATTTACTCAAGTACTGTACTAATGTATCATTTTGAGGTACTTTTACTTTACTTGAGTGTGTCCATTTTTCAATACTGTATACTTATTGTATAAAGTATTGAAATGCTTATAGGCAAATATTGTTTTTTTTGCTCCACTATTGTTTGGCATATTTAGTTACTTTCCAGATTTAGATTATTAATCAATACAAAACACATTAACCACTTCAGCCATATTTTATACTTCAGCTATTCAAAAATAGCTGAAGTGGCTGTGCATGTGCATTTGTGACCTATACATTTTTGATGTAGGCTAGAGCACTGCTGTAAATGGTAATATAACATGAATACAGCCATTTCACTTTACCAAAAGCGAGGACCAAAAAGGAGAATTAATCTAATGGAAGTCACTCACAATTCATATTGACATTCTGGCTTAGTTCGATCAATTCCATCTCAGTTGGCATGTAACCCATGGTCCTCATCAGGTTCCCCAGATCTTTGCAAGAAATTAATCCATCCTTGTCTTTATCAAACTCCTCAAAAGCTTCACGTAGTTCTGCATACAACGGAGAAAAAAGCATGCAAACAAGCCAAAAAAGCATGTTAATTTCCTGAAAAGTAACGGTTTTGGACACGGTTTCCACCCGACAACGATGATAATTACAGTATGTAGGCTACCGAATGGAAAATTGCATGTTAAAGGTTGCGCTGTCTCTAGATCTTTTAAATGAAAGTATATGCAAAGAGTCACCTTCTACTTCATCTTGTGACAGGGTCCTTGTCTGAAAAACAATAACATGAAAGGATTACTTTTTCATAATCTTTGGTTTAGCAGTTAATGACAAAATAAACTGAGATCAAGTCAATATCTGTGCAACGGCTTTTTAGCAAATTGCTTTTAAAAAAATCAAGAAAACATAACCAAACAATTCATTCAGGCAGGGTTTGATTTGCTGGGGGTATGGGAGAACTCCTCTGGTCATACATTTTTATGGCTGGTGTTTTATACATGCTTGTGGTCAAACTTAATTCATGCATTTCCTTTGGGAAACCCTCTGATATAATGGTTGATAATATCACAATTAAACAATTTAATTAAAAATGAATGTTAAGGCATTTACAAAAAAATTGTCAATTTAGTAATAGCAAAAATAGCAGATTTACATGCTCACAATGCGTAGCATCATGTCGTCTATTTTAACTTTTTGTCATACTGTATATATTGTAGGGCTTACAGTAAGTGCTTAAGAAAATATTATTTTACAAATCAAACCCTGAATTTAGGCAAGATCCAACATTTAGAAAACTGCACACTTTTCACATTCGAGCTTTAGACTTGCAGATCTTGCATTGTATCCCGCTAAGGCCATTTTCAATTGCTTTTCCTTTTTTTAAAAATGTATTTTGTTTAAATTGTTTAATAAAAAATGCACAATTTACAGTTAACATTACAATTCATAATAAAAAAGGGAATCTTAGCCTGGGGAAACATACAGTAGATGGAATCCATATAGCACAAGTTCACTTACTCTCCTCTTTCCTCCTCTTAGAAAGATGCATGCTGGTCCCAGACTCATGACCAAGGGTTTAGTAGAGATGCAGAGGCACCTTCTTGTCCTTCCTGTGTATTTGTGTTCTTGTTCAAATTGCGTCTCTCAGTTACAGCATGTGCGTGTTGGCCGGTGTGTTGTTCCTTATGTCGTGTGAATCCGTGATCACTGTTGATCTGTATATGCCAGTGGTGGGGGGCTGGGATGAGGTATCAGCTGGATTATCTCTCTGTGCTTCTCCAGTCTATAAAAGACGGATGGATGGGCTTAATACTGTGAATACAGTACTTTGTTGAAACATTCATAAACAATTATGCTGAAATGTCATTTATTCTGCAGTGAAATCAAACATGTAAAGTAATACTATTATGAGGGGAAAAATACTGTGTAAAAAAGTATTCACACTGTAAAATCCTCTGTGTTAGGGAGTACACGGTGGAGAAAGTTATTTTCCTTATTTTTCCATGGATGGTTAGATTTGGTTGTCGTCTTCACATACGGCTACTTGCGGAAATGACAAATGAGTGACATTAGATCCAGGAGAGCTCTCTAGCTGCTCTCACAGAATGAAACTGGAAAGGGTATTTGCACGGAAGCAGCAGATTAGAGTCGAGAGAGTGGAAGAGAAACAAGCTCTGGCATCAGATGGGACAGGATCCTGAATTGCATGGCATTACATAATACAGCATACTGTACATCATATGGAAATGTGTGTTCTAAGGGCATTAGATAGACTGTGTGTGTGTGCGTGTGCGTGTGCGTGTGCGTGTGTGTGTGTGTGTGAAATGGCTGGTCTACAAGGCTCACAACATGTCACATTGCGGTTCAGCTTATAAATTGTGTAGCCTATTTTAGCTATTTTTATAGCATTTGACAGATTTGCCCAAAATAGGGATGACAGGGTTAATGTGGTTAACATACTGTACATTTTTATTTAAATTGTGATATCATCTAAGATAAATATCAAACACATCAGACTTATTTAATTAAGTCTGACCAGAAGCAGGGATAAAACATATCGCCACCAGCGATAGAACAGCCAGGGGATTTCAAAAGCAGAGGCATGTTGTCCATACATTATCCATCAGAACCGGGGTCATCCCTATGTTCCCCGGGTTCAATGTTCCCAATAATGTTAGGGTTAGGGTTAGGTTACTAGCCTTGCAAATCTTTTTACATAAGAGCGTTAATCCTTGAGTGTTTGACTGCTTACAAACACCATTTCTATATCTCTGCTGTCCGGCATAAACCAGCTAACTCGAAAATGATCATTTTTCAGGAAATGAAAAAAAGTGGAGCTAGGAGGTTTTGTTCATCATTGATAAGAACAGCTGAATGGACCTCCAAGCTCACAATGAGGTTGGAGGTCAAAAGGGGGTGGAGCCTGGAGTCAGAAAAAACAGCTAACTCCAGTGGAGTTAGATGGTTTAGCTTTAGCAGAAAGTTTGAGGATCGAATGGAATTAGCTGGTTTTGTCAGAAGCGCCTTTTAATGCTTTTCATTGGTTCCATATTTTGTTTTTACCAACACACAGACGTAAAGGGTGTTCAATGGCCCTGATTTATGGAAAAAAAAATGCAAAAGCGTCAAAATGGAGTTTTCTGTATATACAGTAGACCAATATAACCAATCACAGGGTAATTTACCATTTATGCACCCATTGATTGTAGATGCTAGGGATGGGGTAAAAGAATCGACTTTTTCATGACACTTTTTTTTCTCCACATATTGACAGACTTGATATTTTGTCTGCACCCTGAGACATTTATTACCTTACAGCACACACTGTTAGGACTGCTCTTTTTCTCCCCAAAAAAACAGTATTTCAGGTAAGGCAAAAAAAAAAAATAGAGAAGCTTTTCAATAAATGGTAAACCTGTATACTGTATACGTTTTTTGGGGGAAAATGTGGCTTAAGGGGTATAAAGCTTGCCATGATGTCTGTGAAGATGTGATTCTGATACTGAGATTAAGACAGCCAAATAAGTATCACTGTATAACATATTTTTGTTCATGAGGTGAGTATTGGTTAAACAAGTGATGTAATCAAAAGATCTACAATTAACTTAACACTATTAGGTTATTGGATGGCTGCAGCTCTACTGAAATCAGTTTTTAGATTGAAGATTGATGATAATGCATATGCAGGCCAACAGCTGCTGCCTATAGCTGGCTTAATAGTGACCTGAATGGATGAGGTTAAAGTAGGCCTACTGGCTCCCACTATACTACGTCATGAGAACTTCTTTCTGAGAGATAAATGTAGCATTTTGTTTTATCTGAGAACATTTTGAAAAAGATTATAGTGTTATAAAATGTGTGGGATGTTTTGTTTTTCACTACATTGCTCTTCAATGTCCCATGGTTACAAAAAACTTGTTTGCTAAAAATGTTGCGGTCTCTCAGCGCTCAAGCTTGCTTTTCTCTCTCTCTTCAGATATTCTTTGGTGCATGTCACTTCCTTCCATCTGTTCCTGTGAAACTAGTTGTGAAACGTCTAAATGTCCATGGACATGTGTTCTTTGAACCTAATACATCAGCCCCTCCCTCAAGAAGTCCTGATGCAAATCACGTGTATTCAGAGTGTATACTTCTGAGGAGATTATTTGATGTGCTCTTGTTGTGTGAGGAGCAATTGAGGTCACATCTAAAGGATGGAGGTCAAAATCTCTCTTCTGTTGATGGCTCTTTGTCTGCCCTGTGAGATTTCATGTTTTTACTGATTTTGTATTCCATTCCATGTATTCCATATAATAGTTATCGCTTCTATCATCTCTCTCTCACATTCCCCTCTTTCTTTCTCTGCTTGTCTTCTCTTACTTTTTAATCAGGTTTGAATGGCCAGGCCATGGAGTCCATTCCTTCCAGTTCAGTGCAGAAAATACCTGGAGAAACCCTCAGTCTTTCTTGTAGGGGAACTGGTTTTACATTCGGCAGCAATGGAATGCACTGGATAAAACAACCTGAAGGAAAAGCACTGCAATGGACTGGGGCTATTTGGTACGATGCAAGTAAAACAATTTATGCCAGTAGTGTTGAAGGACGTATAGCAATCACCAGAGACAATACCAAAAGCATGGTATATCTGACACTGTCTAACCTGAAGCCAGAAGACTCTGCTGTGTATTACTGTGCTAGAGACCCACAGTGCTGTGTGAGAGTGGAGAAGCTGCACAAAAAACATTTAGAGATTATTTTAGTCAACAGGGGGCAGTAAACGGTCAGACATCACAGTCAACACTAAACTGACTAAAACAACTCACACTCATCAAACATAAATTTACAGCTACTTTTAGAGTCATCATCAATGTTAAAAACAAATAAAAAGCATTTTGAACAGAATGACATCCTCCAACAGTCGTACACAATCATAAAGCAAACATAGTAGTATGAATACAATAAAAAGCTGTTTAGAATAGACATTTATTATGTGTCCAGAAATAACGTATATTAGTTAAATATCTGAATGTTCCTTTCTTATTATAATAATAATAATCCTATATTAAAATTGGATAATGGGTGGGTTCATTGGCCGGCCAGCGGATCACTGCCCCGACACTATGACTCAGACATAACCATATATAGAGTTCACTATGACTCAGACCCACTGCAGCTACATCCAAATATGACATGTGTCATGCTGACTGTGGCAGCATGACATCGGGACCAAACAATGAGTCGGATCAGCGGTCTGACGTAGATGTGAGGGCCTATATCCTATACAGAAATTGGCTAATGGGAGGGAGGGCAGGCGAGCAGGCCACGTCACTATGACTCAGACATAACCATAAACAATCCCCACATGCCCATATATAGGCAGGACCATGCCACGTCACTATGACTCAGATATTTACGGGGCCAGAGCTCTCAGCTCTGGACCTGTTTTATTATTCCCCTCTTTCTGTTTCTTCTGCCACTTTTCGCAGTTCTGGCTGAACCGTGCTGTCGCTTTTTACGAAACTCGGCCATATGGTAGATGGTCATGAAAAACGATCAAGAAATAATTCTCACAATCTTTCGTCAAAAGGTGGCGCTGTAGCACTCAATTGAAAATGCCAACTTTGAACAGGTACAACTCATGCCCTGTTTGACCTAGAGCCATGAAACTTGGATACACATATGCGTCTCCTCATGCTGAACAACTTTCACCCTCTGACTTTTGACCTCTGACCTTTAGATCTCCCACCATTTTGAAGTATATGAAAAACAGTCATTGGCTCCTAACTTCTGCATTTTTTCACTTAGAAAAAATCCGCTGCCAAGGTGTTGTCGGCAGAGGTCCAAAGTTCAAGTGTTAAACGTTTCGTGCAGATTGCTCAAAAATCCCAGGAGGAGATAGATTTTAACTATTACAGTTTTATGGAAATTATTCATCTGCCCCTAACACGCACATGCAGACTCACATTTCTTTGAAACTTTGCAGAAAGGTTGAGGGTCATTCCAAATATCACTGAAAACAATCTCATTCCAATTGGCCAAAGGGAGGCGCTATAGCATTTTTTTTTAAATGCGAACTTTAAACAGGCAAAAGTCATGCCTCGTTTGAACGAAAGTCGTGAAATTGCTTACACTTGTGCCTTGACTCATGAGGAACACATCTATCGCTTTGACCAGTAAGCTCCGCCCTTAGATTGTCCACAATTTTGAGCAGTTTGAAAAACACTTAAACCCAGGATTTTTCAGCTATTTGCGTGAAATGGTATTATCTGTATGACCTCCGTTTTCACTAGATCAGGTCTGTTGGTCCAATGGCTTCCCGCTTAAATGAATGCCTCACAACCTCAAGGTTGCTGGTTCAAGCCTCATTTGGTGCAGATTTAATTTAAAGTGCATTGCAAACAACAAGACTGTATCAATGAATACATGTGCAATTGTTAAAGATAACATGAAATGCTTATTTGAGAGGGTATGTTTTTGCAATGTATGACATACTTCATTCTGAAAATAGCCGATCTACAATCTCAAAACTTTTCAGATAGCAACGTGTTTCTGAGCTTGTAGATTGGCTGCTGTCACTGGTTCACTTTTATCTTCTACAGACAACCTCAGCCTGGACAAAGCTATAGCACTATAGGTACTGTAGTGTTGCAGCCTGTCAATCCAAAGGTTCAGAATTCGATTCCTGTTCATGGCAATAGGTTGAGATGTCCAATCAATCCATTCTGCTTCTATCTATCTCTCTCTCTTCAATCTATTATGTTTCCATGTCCCTCTCTCTTCAATCTATTCCGTTTCCATGTCTCTCTCTCTTCAATCTATTCCGTTTCCATGTCTCTCTCTCTTCAATCTATTCCGTTTCCATGCTCTCTCTCTTCAATCTATTCCGTTTCCATGTCTATCTCTCTCTCTTTCTCTCTCTTCAATGTCCGTCTCTCTCTCTCTCTTAGGGAACCAGTGATCTAGAGTAGTTAACAAAACAAAGGCCTGGTCCATCAAGGACGGAAAGAGTTATATATATCGACAGACACTACCAGGACTATCATATCTCTAGCTCAATGAGAAGAAAGGCAGCCTATGAGTCTGGAGGTCACCAGTACGATCCCCGTCCCCGACGATGTGTGAGGTGATTGCAATTTGGCATTCTTACGCATAGTATTTCTTGACGTTAGGGGTAGGCATAGCTTTACTGAGGGTTTAAAATGCTCATGTTTATTGCTTTTTCACCATTTCAGGTCTGTCGGTCCAATGGTTTCTCGCTTCAGCGTCTGCCTGACAACCGCAAGGCCGCCAGTTCAAGGCTCACTTCAGGCAGACTTCATTTAAAGCGCAATGCAAACAATATGACTGTATCAATGAATTCATCATGTGCAATTGATAAAGATAACATGAAATGCTTATTTGAGAGTATACTTTTGCAATGTATGACATACTTCATTCTGAAAATAGCCGATCTACAATCTCAAAACTTTTCAGATAGCAATGCAGAGATGCTCATAGGCCTGCGTCCTGCGTCTCTGACGCACCATATTGAAAAAGGACGCATTCACGGCACCCTCGTTGCGTCCATGGGACGCACTACAATTTAGCGGAAATTACCGCGGATTTGAAGGCCATCCGTGGATTTCAAAGCCGTCCGCGGATTACAAGGCATAGTGCAGGAAACAAGAAAAATCTCGGTAAAACACCGCCGTATGGAGAAGTATTCTCCCTCTGTCTCAGGGCATTGCGAGCTGCTGCTAGAGGGAGAGAGTGAAAGTGCTGCGCAACTTACAGCCCAACTTCAAAGCAAGTTAACGATGGCTCGTTGACCCCAATTTGACCACTAGGCAATCAACACTGAACAGCACTCATTAATGGCAGCTGTGATTCTTGTGTCTTTCCGTGCAGCCAGATATCAAATAATTCCCTGTAGAGCAGGGGTCTTCAGTGTTTTCAGGCCAAGGACCCCCTAGTTGAGAGAGAGATGAAGCAGGGACCCCCTCTATATTGTATAAAATTGTGTTTCAGATAAACTTTTGCTGCTCTTTTTTCCCTTTACACACCTATAACTCCAAAAATAGCCGATCTACAAGCTCACAAGTGTGAGCTTATAGATCTGCTATTTTTGGCTAAAGTTCTCCTCAGAAAAGGGATACTAGGATTCAAGTGGTTAATGTAAAAAAAAAATCAAGTACTACAAGTACTAGTTGTCGGATTTGGAATTGTGTACTTTTCTTTCAGATACATGTTCTACATGAATATAACCATATAAGATGAAACACGAGTTAAACGCTGTGCATTTTTGTGGGACCCATAAAATGTCCCTGGGACCCATCTAAAAGACCACCCTTGCATCCCAGGACCCATTGCATTGAAAACCTAGCAACATCACTGGCAATGTGTTTCTGAGCTTGTAGATCGGCTGCTTTCACTGGTTCACTTTTATCTTCAACAGACAACCTCAGCCTGTACAAAGCTATAGCACTATAGGTAGTGTTGCAGCATGTCAATCCGAAGTTTGAGGGTTCCATTCCTGTTAATGGCTATAGGTTGAGAAGTCCAATCAATCCATTCTGCTTCCATCTCTCTCTCTTCAATCTATTATGTTTCCATGTCTCTCTCTCTTCAATCTATTCCTTTTCCATGTCTCTCTCTCTTCAATCTATTCACTCTCTCTCGCTCTCTCTCTTTCTCTTCAATCTATTCTCTCTCTCGCTCTCTCTCTTTCTCTTCAATCTATTCTCTCTCTCGCTCTCTCTCTATTCCGTCTCTCTCTCTCTCTCACTCTCTCTCTCTGTCTGTCTCTCTCTGTCTCTCTCTCTCTCTCTCTGTCTCTGTCTCTCTCTCTCTCTCTCTCTATTCACTGGCCCCGTATTATTGCTGCTTGCAGCTATATTTGTCTCCGCCAGGAGACATTGTTTTCACTTTCCGTCCCCCCCCCCCTCGGCCAAGCTAACATTGGTCAAGCCTCACGTGACACGTGACAATACGGTGAAATAGTGTGATCTGATTGGCTAGTGACGTATAGCGGCCTATAAATACATGTGTCACTTTGAAAGAGTCTTAGCCTCTTTCAAAGTGAGGTAAGACAGGAATAATCACGAAATGGCTGAGAAATGGCGGATACTGTAACAATTGGATAGGACACTTACACAGACAGGACAGATAGGACACTTACACAGACAGGACGGATAGGACACTTATACAGACAGGACGGATAGGACAGTTATACAGACGGATAGGACACTTGTGTCATGTTACTATGACACAGTAACATGTTCTATTTTTTGTAAGAATTAGAACATAAGAATTAGAACATTCCCAACATTCCCAACACAAGTCTGCTGGCGGAGACTTGTGCTCCGAGGAGCACTTTTTCTAGTTTTTCTTTTTTTTTCTTTTCTTTTTTTTGGAATATGAAAACTAAAACTTTAATTGCCAAGAATAAGGTTCATACAAGGACTTTGCTTTGGCCTGTGGTATAATCATAACCCAACATTAAACAAAAACAAGCATCAAACATATACGTAAAACGAAATATGGTGCACTAAAAAGACTCATATTCCCATACCTAAATTATTACCACAATACCATCAAGGAACCAAATGTAACATTTGAATAACTATTGTAAATTAGTGAATAAACAAGTCCAACGTGCACAAACATCTTCTATATCCTTCAATTTGTGAATTACATTCATTGCATATTAAGTACACACCGATATGCATATTCTCTTTTTAAGCTCGCTATTTAGAAAAGTTTTGTTAGGATTAGTTACAAACTTTGTGCCCATTACATGCCATTTAGAACTTTTCAAGGATTTTTTTATTGGTTTATGTTTGTGCCCATTAACTCCTTATGAATGTGGTCTTCTAATTTAGCAGCTATTTTTTATCAAGTTTTACTTTCTGGAATAACATAATAGGCAAAACATACAATGGCAGGATACACAAGTGCAGCTCTTTATATTTTCTGCTTGGCCATTCTGAATCAATGCAGGCACGTGAATGGAGTGCAAATAAGGATGTGCCAACTATTTTTTTCCATATTGTGAAAAGTGCATTAGTCAATTATGTTGTCAGAAGATTGACAGCAATCAAAAGTAATGATATTGTGAAACCATCACTGTACAATGCTAATGCAGTGGATTAAATGTTTGAAGGGAATGGTGTAAGGCTGGAAAAGGTTCACGTTGACAGAAACGTAAGAATAAGCCAGACATAATATTCTATTCCTTGTTCCAACCCCGCTGGTGGATAGGCAAGATGGAGAAACAAGCAGGATGTACCTCTCACAGCCCCAGGGCATCTTTCTGCACCTTGCAGCCGAACAGGGTATTTCCAGCCTCAATGCACTCCATCAAATTTGGGACTTTTTGGGCCTGGACCCAGGATACCGCCTTCATAGCCAGAAGCTGCCACTCATCCTGGGCTTCCATCTTGAAACCATGGAGCCAGATCAAAGCCAAAACAGTGGCCCAAACTTCCTGGTTCACCTGTGCAGGCATTGACTTTTCCACTTGGTCCTTGCTCTTCCCCAGTACATTTTCCAGGGTTGATGTCTGAGTCCAGGAGCCAGAGGCTTTCTGGAGGGAAATCAACTGCAGCAATGTGCCTCTGGGTGGCTGAAGAGGGCTAGGCTCAGGGTCTGCAGCTGCACAGTCAGTGTCAGCCCACCGCGGATTGCCCCCTCGTAGCCTCCTCCGAGGTCCTGGTCCACATTGCGGACTGGCCCTTAAGCCATACATCATTGGTGCTGGAACATTTCTGCGTAGCAGAGGTCCTTGTACAGCCTCCCCACTTCCTCTGTTGACAGCGATGAAGGCAGTGAAGGCACTGCTCACTCCTGATTGGATGCTAAGTTCCACCACCCTCTTCTTCACTGCTTCATCCTGCTGCCCTCGCTTGTCTCTCTGTTCCAGCTCCAGGGAGCGAATCAGGGTACGAGCCCCCAACCTGTGGACTGTCAGTCCAGTGTCCTTGGTAGGTTCGAGACTGAAGCCAAGCTTATTCTGAGAAGGTTGATCTGCCAGGCTGTACTTCACTGTCACACTGCCTTCACTAGCCCCTGAATTCTCTCCAGTGAGCTGGGTATAAATTAGCGACCTTTGGCCCTGGAAAAGGGTTGTGATGGGCGGAGACAGAAGTGTTGCAGACACTCCCTTTGGCAGGTCCCATGAAATAGAAATATCCACCACAGCTGGCTGCAGGGCAAAGCGAAGTGACTGCAGCACTTTGGGTTGCAACCTCTCTGTTCCTGTGATGAACTGGGCATGACCTCCTCCCTGCCTGGCCATCCCAGTGATGAGAGCAGAGCTGGCCCCCTCCCCAATACCAAAAGTAAAGCACCTGTGAGAACCTGCATTGCTTCTCACCAGATCTAACACTTCCTTGGTATTCCAGACCTCACCATCAGTAAAGACAAAGAGCTGTCTGGGCTGATTGGGAACGCAGGACTGCTTGTAGATGTGTTTGAGAGGCTTTAGGATTTCTGTCCCGCCCAGATCAGCAGACATAGTCTTGACCTTCTCCAAAGCTTCATCCATGGTGGTCTGGTTGTACTCCACACTCGCAGGAAAGATGTGGTCATATTCATTTCCAAAGCCAAATATGTTGAAGTAGCAGCCCATTGGCAAGCTTTTCAGTAGCAGTAGCAGTGTGTCCCTGGCACTGCCAATACGATCTGGCCCCTCACGCATGTTGTTCATGGGACAGTCCATGCTGCCAGAACGATCCACTAAGAACAGGAACTCCCCACATGAAGCCAGTGATGACATCACAGCTTTAGGGAACTCGGGGTACAGGCTCAACATGATCACTGGGTCGCCCATCAGAGAGCCAGGCTTGGCAGAATCCTTTCCTGCCTCTACGATAGCAGCGGGCTTGTGGGCATCTTTATAATAAACCAACAGTTCCATGTCTCTGTCAAACTTGTGCCCATTACCCAGACGGACCGTGGCATGAGTCTGCTCTGTGTTGAGGTACTGAAGAGGGTCCAGGGAACTGTTGGACTCTACTTTAGATATGGGTCGAGTAGAGGTCACTCGGGCAGAAAAGGACAGACTGTAGGGCACTAGAGAAGCTGGAACACAGGTCACCTGAGGCTGAGCACTCCCTCCACTGCCACCTTCACTACCTTGAGGTTGGTAGCGGGGGTTGAGCACAGCAGGCAGACAGAATCTCAGCCCACCGTCAGCCTCCACAGCCAGCTCAGTAACGTACTCCAGCCTGATGGAGGCGCTCTCCCCTGGAGGCAGACTGCCCACCCTCATCGAGAATACATCAGGGCTCTGCTCGCTCTCCTCCAATAGGAAGGCCTGCTTGCCTGAACTCAATGCATCATCATAGTCCTCTTGAGCCTCCTGTTTCTCCTTCACTTCAGCCACAACCTCCGTCTGTCCAATCTTTGCACTGAAATGACAGACGGCAGCATCGCCAGGAAGAGGGAAGACAAAGACAGCCTCTATGGGGCTCGCCTCCTTGTTCTCATACTGCAGAGTGGAGGTCACTGTCGCCACATGGTCCCTCACCTCAACCTCCACATCAATGCCTTTCAGAGGAACTGCTTCATTCTTGCAAGAGACCAGACCACATTCCATAGTGTTGTTTGCACTGTTCATATAGCTTCAACAGAACTTGAAATCTTTAAGTTAGAATACAGTATGTTGGGTCTGTCTGTATCAGGGTCTGTGTGTTGAGCATCTGACGCAGAACCTTCTGTCGGAGAGATTTGACAGTCAACATACTGTATGCCCATAAATACTGTAGGCAGGACCATGCCAAGTGACATGACTCAGACATTACCATAAACAAACTCCATACGCCCATATACAGTATGCATTTATGGAGATCCGGTTGTCCAGAGCCACAGATCCGACCGCCATGCCCATATATGGTCATATGCATATATGAGACGGACCAACTTCAAACTTGGCATGCGCAAGGACTCGAGGGAGTGCGGTGCCCGCCGCCATGTCGTTCGGCTATGCTGTTGTCCAGCCCATGTATGGGCATGCCAACATATGGGCATAACTAAGAGAAAGCACTGCAAAGCAGAATGCCTGCAACACTCCAGATAAAATAAAAGTCTCAAGGTGCACGACTCAACAATGTCATGAAAATGAGAGATCAGTCAGCACACAGACCGATCGACTTAAAACTCGGCGTGCGCATCGTCGCTAAGGACCCGAAGGATTCACAGAGTCGGAAGTCGATCGGATCAACGGATCTCCAAAATACTCAATCCCATATATGGAGTACCCTGATGTCATCAACATGGAGGCGTCATAGTACTGATCAAAGACTGTTATGGACTCCATATTTTGGCATGCCTGAAATGGAACTCCATATATGGGCATAAAAGGGACAGACAGCGAGACATTTTTCATGCGAATAATATGTTTTTTTTTAAAACCTTAAAGTCAATGCAAGCTTCCATGGAGCGAAAAAGCGAAGTGAAAAAGCGTCTTTTAATTATTCGAAGCGAGTCCGAATTCTGATATTCGCATAATCGCCGGTGTGTAATGGCCTTAAGTCATTACAAAGCGGCGAATATACGCAAAATTCGGACTCGTTCCGAATAAATAAAAGACGCTTTTTCGCTCCGTGGAAGCTTGCATTGACTTTATAAGGTTTTTAAAAAAAAAACATATTATTCGCATGAAAAATCGCCCCCGGTGTGTAAGGACCTTTACACATGAGCACTTTAAATATACTGTACATCGGCTATTTGAAAATAGACGATCAACATGCTCCCAAAGCGTTGCGATGCGACGCGTTGTGAGCTTTTAGATCTGCTATTTAAAAGAAGAAAAAAAAAGTGGAATATTTGGACGATTTTTGTAACATTCTAACAACACAAATCAGGTAAGGGGCTCCCTGGCACAAAACATGTTCAGATGGGGGTTAGGGACAAATACATATAATTAATTTGGGGGTTCATGACATGAACATATTTGAGAACCACTGCTTTAAATAATAGTGAAAAAAAATGGGAAACAAGCCCAAATAAGCAAACAAGCCCAAAAAAATGCAACCCGCACCTACGGTACCAATATTTACAAGCAACTTTACAGAAAAACTAGCCCAAATTTGCTTATAATAAGCAGACATGGCAACGCTGACTCACACATGCACAATTATGCACAACTTTGACGAGTGCTTCCACTTTAAATAGGTACAGCAGGTCCAACACCACAGCGATGATAAATCTTAACATTTTAACCTCATGGAATGATATAGCCCTGTCTTTACAGATTTAGACCTTTAGAGGGCGTCTATGCAAAGTGTCTCTCTCCTCTAATTCTTTATAACCAGACTCTCAGTTCTGGTCTTCTCATTTATATTAAACTGACTGACATTAGAACCATGGAACTGAAGACTGACTGCTGTTTACTACTGATGATGGTGTCTGTATTAAGTATTAGTGAGTTGGTGATTATTACAATGCATTAGTAATTTCTTAATTATACATTATAAAAACATCAATAAACTCATTGATGTGTTGATTTGTCTACAGGTGTTGAGGGTCAGACTTTGATTGAATCTGAACCAGTGATCAAAAAGCCTGGAGAATCTCACAAGCTGACCTGTACAGCCTCTGGATTCACATTCAGTAGTTATTCTATGAATTGGATCAGACAGGCTCATGGTAAAGCACTGGAGTGGATTGCCTATACTGGCGGTCCCTACTACTCCCAGTCAGTCCAGGGTCGGTTCATCATCTCCAGAGACAATAGCAGACAGCAGCTGTATCTCCAGATGAACAGTCTGAAGACTGAAGACTCTGCTGTTTATTACTGTGCTAGAGACTCACAGTGACACAAGAGGCTGCAGAGCTGTACAAAAACTAAAGATGTTAAAGAACTTCCTCTTTTCACTTTAATGAAACTAGTATAAACAATGATGCTTTTAGACAAATTCATGAGAAATATACTCCCTGTGAAGAAATTATGTTCTAAAGGGACCATGTATCAGTGTGCAGTCTTGTAAGCTTTGTTTCTTTTTTTTAACAAGCCATCATGAATTAATCACAACATACAGAATAGATGTGTGTGTTCATGGCAGATAGAAGGTGGATCTCCATGTGAACATAAAGGCTGAGAACACTGCAGTGCTTTATTGTTTCTGAGACTTACAATGAGAAATAAGTTACAAATCATACTTTTACTTCACATCACAATTTAGGAGACCTAGTTGTTTAGTGACACTGGCAGTAAGAGAAAAGATAAACCTGCTGTTTTGATGTACTGTGTTTAAAGAATGTATCATTCAACATCCAACAACAACTTTCCCCACATGATAATCCATCATTAAAAACATTTCATAAAAACATTCTATGTTCAAGATGAACCATGACAGTAATCAGTCTTGATAATGATAACACCTGTTACTGTAAAGACAAACAATGAATAATGTTAATAGCTTTGGGTCATTATGTAAAACAGATATTTGGTTTCCTCATCCTAACAGCCCTCATATAGATGCCATTTATTTGTGGTTGCGAGTCAGTCTGTCCCTCTGAGAAGAGAAGCTTCCATCTGTTCATCTTATAAAACCATGTTCTCTGTAGCTCTGCTGCTGCTGGCAGCTGAATCCTGTGAGTCTCTCTGGATGTGTTTGTAATATAAGACAGTTCTTATTCTACAATGTGAATTGTTAATTTATTACTATACGTTTCTATTTTCCACAGGTGTGAACAGTGAGACACTGACTCAGCCAGCCTCCCTGACTGTCCAGCCAGGTCGACCACTGACCATCACCTGTAGAGTCTCATATTCTGTTGATAGCTATTATACAGCATGGATCAGACAACCTGCAGGGAAAGGACTGGAGTGGATTGGGAGTAAAGCTACAGGAGCTACATACTACAAGGATTCCCTCAAAAATAAGTTTAGTATCTCGTTAGACTCTTCCAGCAACACAGTGACTCTGAATGGACAGAATGTGCAGCCTGAAGACACAGCTGTGTATTATTGTGCCCGAAACCACAATGATACACACAATCAGTAGACGTGAACAAAAACCCCTCTATCACTCAGCTGTTAATACCTGAACCCACCAGAGGAGATGCTCACATCACATGAAAGATGTGGCCAAATATTAATGAAAAATATTGAATATAAATACTGACAAAATGCATCATCTAACTAGCTTTCCATGAATGATGAAAAAAAATATATTTTTTCACAGTTTTTAAGGCAGTCACCACAACTTCACAAGCGTATAGCTGGGGTTTTCCACATAATTGGTCAGTTCACATTCTATGGCTCTAATGTTGCTGTTAGCAGTTGGAGGCTGTTATAGCAACGGCAAAAACAACGGCAACCTAAATGATTAAATACGTTTTAGTTCTGTAACCTGTGTTTAAAACAGAAATAAAGAGTTGTTATCCCAATAATTTCTTCTGCACTGTAATGATATGTTTTTTTCCTTTTAACTTATTTTAGTTTTTTAATGTTATTGTATTCAATCATCCCTTTATGCGTTTCTTTTGCACTCTCTTAAGGATTTGTTTTAATATCTCAATGCTTGATGTTTATGTAAAGCACTTTGAACTGTTGTCTGTTGTAATGTGCTATAGAAATAAGCATGTCTTGTCTTGCCTTGCCTTGCCTTGTTAGTATAGTTGAAATTGGTTAATAGAACACATTTTACCTGTGAAAATACAACTCTTTTTAAATGACAATCAAATCTGATCATTGTGAAATGTTACATATAACCTTGGGGGTCCTATATTTCACCTTCGGAAAAAATCCCAGTTTTTGAAATGTGTAATTCATATCAACACATTATTAAACAACCCTTATTTACTACAACTCAGTCAGATAACTCACAAATAGATTAAGACCATCAATAGCTTGAGAGCATTTTATTTATAAAATGTCAATACAAGTGTGAATATTATATTTGATCTTGGCATTCAGGCTCTGACATTACTCCCTGCTCAGCACATTAGAAGACAGCTATTTAAGAGCAGAGAGATATACATCTGTAACAACCCCCCCCCCCCATAAAACATTCAGTGGCAGCACTGACAGCAAGAGGAAGTACAATGAATCAGGTGAAGAAGACCGCCATTTTGGTCAACTGTTTGACATGTCACATACAACATTGCCCACATAGTGCTGTATAGTACATGCGTGTAAAACTCTCAAGTGTATCTGCTTGAACTAGCTCGCAAGCCACCCATCATTTCCTGCATGTGCTTATTAGAGGATAAAGAATGATCATATCTCTCATTTCATATAAGTAATCCAGAATAGACTCATTGTGTATCCTTTATTGCTATAATGGTCCCAAATTGCATAAGATTTCTTCCAAAAATAATTTATAATGTCAAATGCCTTCTCACAGTCCCTCTTAAAACCTCTAGAGGGTGGTATATGCAAAGTCTCTCTCTCTACCCATCTCTTTATAACCAGACTCTCAGCTGCAGTTGTCTATTCATTTACGATTGACTGACATTAGAACCATGGAGCTGAGTTGCTGGAGTTTATTAATGTTACTCCTCTTGGTAGTAAATATACACTGTAAGTGCTTAATCTTGTCATTGCGGAATTGCTCTTTAACGTGTAGTGTACATTGTGAAATAAGTGTTGACAAGATTTTCTTGTGTTCTGTCTACACAGGTGTTAAGGGTCAATCACTGACTGAATCTGAACCAGTGGATAAAAAGCCAGGAGAATCCCACAAGCTGACATGTACATATTCAGGGTTTAGTGGTCACATTGATGCTGCTTGGATCAGACAGGCTCCTGGTAAAGGACTGGAGTGGATTGCCTACATCAGTAGTGGAAGTGGTAGCATCTACTACTCCCAGTCAGTCCAGGGTCGGTTCATCATCTCCAGAGACAATAGCAGAAAGCAGGTGTATCTCCAGATGAACAGTCTGAAGACTGAAGACTCTGCTGTTTATGACTGTGCTAGAGAGTCACAGTGACACAGGAGACTGCAGAGCTGTACAAGAACTAAAGATGTTGAGGAACTTCCCCTTTTCACTTTAATAAAACAAGTATAAACAATAAACAATGATGCTATTAGACAAATTCATGAGAATATTTCTCCCTGTGAAGGAATTATAAAAAATACCTCTTGTACCAGTGTGCAGTCTTTTCATGAAGCTTTCCTTTTTTTTTAAACTAGCCATGAATTAATCACAAAATACAGAATAGATGATTTAAGAACTCATGGCAGATAAGGTGGATCTCTATGTGAACAACATAAAGGCTGAGGACACTGCAGTGTTTTATTGTTTCTCAGACTTACAATGAGAAATAAGTTACAAATCATACATCATTTTCTTTTACTTCACATCACAATTTAGGAGACTGAGTTGTTTCACTGGCAGTAAGAGAACATATAAACAGTATTGATGTACAATACTGTTTTTAAATAATGTTTCATTCAACATCTTTCCCCACGCAATAATCTATCATTATAAACATTTCATAAATAAATTATACGTTGAAGATGAACCATGACAATCTAGTTTTAACCATGGTAACATATGTTACTGTAAAGAACATGAATATGATAATAGCTTTATGTCATTATGTAAAACAGATATTTGGTTTCCTCATCCTAACAGCCTTCACATAAATGCCATTTATTTGTAGTTGAGAGAGTCAGTCCATCCCTCTGAGAAGAGCAGCTTCCATCAGTTCATCTTATAAAACCATGTTTTCTGTAGCTCTGCTGCTGTTGGCAGCTGGATCCTGTGAGTCTCAATGGATTTGATTATAATAGACAGTTCTTATTCTACATTGTGAATTGTTAATTTATTACTAAATGTTTCTCTTTTCCATAGGTGTGAACAGTGAGACACTGACTCAGCCAGCCTCTCTGACTGTCCAGCCAGGTCAACCACTGACCATCACCTGTAGAGTCTCATATTCTCTTAGTAGCTATAATACAGCATGGATCAGACAACCTGCAGGGAAAGGACTGGAGTGGATTGGGATGAAACATACAGGGGCTTCATACTACAAGGATTCCCTCAAAATTAAGTTCAGTATCTCGTTAGATACTTCCAGCAACACAGTGACTCTGAATGGACAAAATGTGCAGCCTGAAGACACAGCTGTGTATTACTGTGCCAGACACCCACAGTAATATGTACCATCTGTAGACCTGAACAAAAACCCCTCTATCAGTCTGCAGTTAATACCTGAACCCAACAGAGGAGGCGCTCACATCATAATTGAATTGAAGAGCTGTAACCTTATATAAATGAAAAATATTGAATACGAATACTGACAAAATCCATCAGATTCTCTAAACTAAAATATCTGATTAATCATTATCAATGTTTATAAGTCAGTCAAGCTCAGATACCTTTTCCCACATATTTGGTATGTAAATCAGTGGTTCTAAACCCTTTCAGGCCGCAACCCCCCATAATAATCATATTTGAACTGGGGACCCACCAACCCTGACAAGCACTTTGAATTGTAGGAGTTGAGGCATTACATTTTGTTTGACTCAGTTCCACAGACAAATATTGTGAAAATAGCAGATCTACAAGTTCACAACACCTCGGGTTGCAAGGCGTTGTGAGCTTGTAGATCAGCTACTTTCACAACTTTTGCCGCTTTCTAATATTATTTGACAATTTGTTCAATGTGTGACCAGTTTAATTGTATAGTTTGTTGATTACTTTTGATGCAGGTACATATTAAAAAGGTCTTAAAAGTAAGTCCCCAAAATCATGTGGGGACCCCCCTGCGGGCCCCACATAAATTCTTACATTTAAGTTTCTAACATTATTTTTAATGATGTAGCCTGTGTTTAAATAAAAACTAAAGATCTATGTTTGCCACTGCATTTTAAATAATTTCTTCTGCACTGTAATTTGCACTGTACACCTGTGGAAAAGAGAAATCTTATATAATTAATTAACTGTTTACACTGTAGAATAACAACTGTCTTGGTTCATAAACAAATCCAGAGAGACTCACAGGATCCAGCTGCCAGGACCTGGAGGGGGGGTGGGGTTACTGCATCTATCAAATTGCAGTATTTGATAGATGCAATTTATATGGCATTTGCTTTCGTTGCTGTCCGGCAGGAACCAGCTAACTCCATTTTTCCACATTTTTTTCCATAAATCAGTGCTATTGAACACCCTTTACGTCTGTGTGTTGATAAACAAAAAAAATGAACCAATGAAAAGTGCTTCTGACAAAACCAGCTAACTCCATTGGATCCTCAAACTTTCTGCTAAACCAGCAAACTCAGCAAAGGGGAGTGGAGTTAGCTGGTTTTGCTGACTCCAGGCTCCATCCCCTTTTGACCTCCAACCTCATTGTGAGCTTGGAGGTCCATTCAGCTGTTCTTATGAATGATGAACAAAACCTCTTAACTCCATTTTTGTTTTGTTTTTTTCATTTCCTGAAAAATTAACATTTTGGAGTTAACTGGTTCCTGCCGGACAGCAGAGATATACAAGGAACACAGTTGAACACTATTCTTCTTCCTGTATGTGGAATTCTCTACAAAACGTTTTAAATAGCCTTTTTCACTTACGGCTATAGCTTTCTTATGATTCTACTGAGCTGTTTTGATGAACAGTACAATGGTGACAACGGTTCCTGTAAAGTTCATGAATGGGCTAATATTAATAATCGCTTTGTCATTATTATTATTTTTTTAAACTTTGTTTATTGTTTTTTCTACCGAAACATTCAAATCAAAGGCACATAAACAGATACATAAAAGCTTCCTTCAGTGTAACCCATAAAATACAAAGGATCAGTAGACACATTGAATTATCACCCCAAAACAAGATGTACTGTACAGGTACAAAATGAAATAAAAAAAGACATATATATATAAAAATGTATATAAACAGATAAACACAGACCAAACAGGACAAAAACAAAACAAAATACAAAAACATCAGTCAAACAATACATATGCCACATTTTAAAATCCGCCATACAGTACAACACCCCTGCCACAGTGAACCCATCATATTAGTGATCCACCAGACCTCACGTATCCGTTTCCCCAATTAGAGACGGATTCAAATTACGGACAAATTGAAAGAATGGACCCCATACCTTCCCAAACTTACTGGACGAGCCATTCAATGAGATTGGGCCCGATTCATGAACCGTACTTACGAACAAATTTGTTCTTGGACCCACTTAAGAAGTTTTTTAAGAGATTTTGGCATTCACAAATGTTTTCTTAGCTGTGATTTGTTCTTAAGTTAAGAAGAAATTTACGCATACTAGAGAGCACTCTTAGGGTGGCGTTTGAGTTCTTAAGTGTGATATGTTTGTGCAAAAATAATTAATTCTCGAAGTTTCTTCAATTCTACAGTTGTATAATATAGGATTTAAATTACAATAATATTGTTATCATATCTTTAGAGCAAAGGTGTGGTCTGGGGACCCCCAGGGGTCCTTGAAGCTGTTCCAGGGGGTCCACAGCAAACGAGGAACAGTTTAATCACTTTAACCCTATTTTATACTTTATTTGAAAATAGCTGATCTACAAGCTCACAACGCGTCCCATTACTGGCAATTTTGAACTTGTAGATCGGCTATTTTCGAAACATTTTGATAAATCTTGAAAACATTTCCCTAGCAGAAAATATTTTCAGGTGGGGGTCCCCATACCCACCCCATAACTCCCCACCCAACCCACCCTCATCGCCCCCCCATACCCCCACCACCATATCCCGACATTCGCCACACCCCCATTTTCAAGTCCCCTTCCTACCTGAAAGCCCCCCTATACCCACCCGTCACACCCATCCCCAAACCCCACACAGACCCCTACACCCCTCCTTGCACCACCATATCACCCACCACACCCCTTCCACCCCATTACATACCAAGCAGCTGCTACCTTAAAGACCCTCTATATCCACCCACCAGCTTTCAGTACTAAAATGTTTTATATCCACTACTAACGCTACTCCTGAACATGAAATATGGATAACATTTTTAACAGCTAATTTCAGCAAATTTACATTGATGTCGAGTGGTGATATGTTGATTAATGTGAGAGAAATAATAAAATCATGAATTAAATAAAATAATTTGCTGTTCACTTCAGAAGTACCTCCACAGAAATATTTATTTATTTTTATGTTTGGAGTCTGGTGTTCCACCATCTTTAGGCTTTAGTTTAGGTATTCTTTACTTCATTCTCTCAACTTTATTTCTCTGTGTGATTTCCTGTGATTTCTGTGTGCAGCAATCACACACAGGTGTGACTGCAGGCAGAGCCATGCAGTCATGCCTTATATGGGGATTGGTGGGGAGGCTCCCTATGGTAATTAGGATTAACTGGCACACCCCTTCAAGTTACGAGGATTGTGATTCATCATCATCAAGAACATAGTTACGAACAATTCTGCCTTTTAAGAACGTTTCATGAATCTGACTCGACTTCTCTTAGGAATTCACTTAGGAAGAAATTTAAGAAGACAACTTACGAATTTATTGCTGAATGAGGCCCATTGTTACTGTATCTTTTCTAATTTTAGACAATACAAGATGTCTATCTTTGTGTCATTATGTAAAACATTTGGTTTCCTCATCCTGACAGCCCTCATATAAATGTCATTTATATGTGGTTGAGAGATGCAGAGTCTCAGTCTGTCCCTTTGAGAAGAGCAACTCCCATCAACTCATCTTCAAATCAAACCATGTTCTCTGTAGCTCTGCTGCTGCTGCTGGCAGTTGGATCCTGTGAGTCTGTCTGGATTTGCTTATGAACTAAGACAGTTGTTATTCTACATTGTAAACATTTATTACTAAAGGTTTCTCTTTTCGACAGGTGTGAACAGTGAGACACTGACTCAGCCAGCCTCCCTGACTGTCCAGCCAGGTCAACCACTGACCATCACCTGTAGGGTCTCATATTCTCTTGGCTATTGGACAGCATGGATCAGACAACCTGCAGGGAAAGGACTGGAGTGGATTGGGATTAAAGATACATCGAATACATACTACAAGGATTCCCTCAAAAACAAGTTTAGTATCTCGTTCTCTTCCAGCAACACAGTGACTCTGAGTGGACAAAATATGCAGCTTGAAGACACAGCTGTGTATTATTGTGCCAGAGACCCACAGTAATATGAACCTTCAGTAGACTTGAACAAAAACCTCTCCATCTCTGTGCAGTCAATACCTGAACCCAACAGAGGAGGCGCTCACATCACATGAATGAATTGACCAAATATAAATGAAAAATATTTAATACAAATACTGAAAAAAATAATCAGATGTTCTAAACAAAGCTTGCAATGAATGATGAAAGAAAATATCTTATTACTCATTATCAATGTCTATAAATCAGTCAAGCTCAGTTGCGTTTTTCCACATATTTGGTATTGTAAAAATCACCTGATCAATCAGTTCAAATTCTCTGGCTCTAATGTTGCTGTTGGCAGATGGAGGCTGTTATTTCATATATTAAAACAATATATACCTACATTCTTACATTCAGGTTGCCTAAATGTTTTGCCTTTTAAATAATTTAAAAGGCGGCCGTCTGTGTCGTTCATCCGGGTCCTCCCAACTGTACCGAGCCGAGTGCAGCCGACAAGAGTCGAGCGAAAACGAGCCGCCTGCCATTGAAAACGCCGCCAGCCTACTACACAACACAACACGGGCGCCGCGCCGCGCCGTGTCGTGTAAGCAACTTTACAGAAAAACTAGCCCAAAGTTGCTTATAATATAAGCAGACATGACACACACATGCACAATTATGAGAATTCACAATCATGCAAATGAACACGCACAGTGTAAACCCATCAGTAAATAAGTTGACAGACTTTCTGAAACTGAAAACAAAAACCTTTCCTGTGTCTATGAAGGTTTAGAAGTTAAAGGCTAATGTAATGTTTGAAATAGAGCTTTATTAATGTTGCACAATAATTATGTTTTGCAGTGAAAATCCTTGTGGATGAATAGCTGATTGAGAACCCTACCTCATACTAATGTCATTCCATTCCAGTAACTATAAATTGATCATATTAATATGATATAAAACCTAGATTTCCCTCATGATAGGATTTAAAACACACTTGTTGAGAAGGGAGAAACACTGAGTCATGTATGAAGTGATAATAATAATCAAATCTGAAAACGTTTGATGAGCGATTCCACTTTCATTAGGTCCAGCAGGTCAAACGCCACAAGCATTTAGCTATGAACATCACAGATGATAAATCTTAACATTTTAACCACATGGATTGATAGTCCAATTCAGACCATAGAGGGCGTTTATGCAAAGTGTCTCTCCTCTAGCTCTTTATAACCAGAGTCTCAGCTCTTGTCTTCTCATTTATGTCAAACTGACTGACATTAGAACCATGGAACTGAAGACTGACTGCAGTTTACTACTGATGATGGTGTCTGTATTCAGTATTAGTGAGTTGGTGATTACTACAATGCATTGGTAATTTCTTAATTATACATACAAAAAAAACATCAATAAACTCATTGATGTATTGATTTGTCTACAGGTGTTGAGAGTCAGACTTTGACTGAATCTGAACCAGTGGTTAAAAAGCCTGGAGAATCTCACAAGTTGACCTGTACAGCCTCTGGATTCACGTCATTCAGTAGTTATGAAATGAATTGGATCAGACAGGCTCCTGGTAAAGGACTGGAGTGGATTGCCTACATCAACAGTAATAGCGGTTACATCTACTACTCCCAGTCAGTCCAAGGTCGGTTCATCATCTCCAGAGACAATAGCAGACAGCAGGTGTATCTCCAGATGAACAGTCTGAAGACTGAAGACTCTGCTGTTTATTACTGTGCTAGAGAGTCACAGTGACACAGGAGACTGCAGAGCTGTACAAAAACTAAAGATGTTGAAGAACTTCCTCTTTTCACTTTAATAAAACTAGTATAAACAATAAACAATGATGCTATTAGACAAATTCATGAGAATTATACTCCCCATGAAGAAATTATGTTCTAAAAGGACCTTGTACCAGTGTGCAGTCTTGTAAGCTTTGCTTTTTTTGTTTTTAATTAGCCATGAATTAATAAAAAAAAATACAGAATATATTATTTAAGTGCTCATGGCAGATACAAGGTGGATCTCCATGTGAACAGCATGAAAGCTGAGGACACTGCAGTGTTTTATTGTTTCTGAGACTTACAGTGAGAAATAAGTTATAAATCATACTTTTACTTCAGATCACAATTTAGGAGACTCACTGAGTTGTTTAGTGACACTGGCAGTAAGAGAAAAGATAAACCTCTGCTGTTTTGATGTACAATACTGTTTTTAGAGAATGTATCATTCAACATCCAACATTATCTTTCTCCACACGATAATCCATCATTAAAAACATTTCATGAATAAATGATATGTTCAAGATGAACCATGACAAGGTTAATAGCTTTGTGTCATTATGTAAAACACATATTTGGTTTCCTCATCCTAACAGCCCTCATATAAATGTCATTTATTTGTAGTTGAGAGAGTCAGTCCGTCCCTCTGAGAAGAGCAGCTTCCATCTGTTCATCTTATAAAACCATGTTCTCTGTAGCTCTGCTGCTGCTGGCAGCTGGATCCTGTGAGTCTCTCGGAATGTGTTTATAAGACAGTTCTTATTCTACATTGTGAATTGTTCATTTATTACTAAACATTTCTATTTTCCATAGGTGTGAACAGTGAGACACTGACTCAGCCGGCCTCCCTGACTGTCCAGCCAGGTCAACCACTGACCATCACCTGTAGAGTCTCATATTCTCTTGGTAGCTATAGGACAGCATGGATCAGACAACCTGCAGGGAAAGGACTGGAGTGGATTGGGATGAAATATACAGGGGATTCTTACTACAAGGATTCTCTCAAAAACAAGTTTAGTATCTCGTTAGACTCTTCCAGCAAAACAGTGACTCTGAATGGACAGAATGTGCAGCCTGAAGACACAGCTGTGTATTATTGTGCCAGAGAGAGCCACAATGATACACACAACCAGTAGACGTGAACAAAAACCCTTATATCAGTCAGCAGTTAGTACATGAACCCACCAGAGGAGATGCTCACATCACATGAATGAATTGAAAACCTGTGTGGCCAAATATTAAAGTATTGAATATAAATACTGACAAAAGTAATCATAGAACCTCTAAACATAGCTTTCCATGAATGATCAAAACACATATATATTTAAGTCACCACAACTTCCCAAGCTTAGCTGTGTTTTTCTACAGATTTGGTATTGTTGTTCACCTGTTCTTTCAGTTCACATTCTATGGCTCTAATGTTGCTGTTGGCTGTTAAAAAACAATGGCAATCTAAATTATTGAATAAGTTTTAGTTCTGTAACCTGTGTTTAAAATAAATCGTTTTTCCAATCATTTCTTCTGCACTGTAATTTTATGTTCTTTTCTTTTTAACTTATTTTAGTTTTTTATGGTATTGTTTTCAAATTCCTTTCATGTGTTTCTTTTGCGCTCTCTTAAGGATGTGTAATTAATGTCTTAATCCCCCCCACCAGGGAAACAACGCGCGCACACACACACACACACACACACACACACACACACACACACACACACACACACACACACACACACACACACACACACACACACACACACACACACACACACACACACACACACACACACACACACACACACACACACACACACACACACACACACAAGATAGAATAGTATATCCCAAAACACAGTTAGTAGATGGCAAACTGGCTCTGGTACATAGTGTTATATCTAATGGTATGGACAGGTGGCAAACTATCAGTATATAATTGGTATAATTGGTCCTCAATAATGCTCTTGATATATATATATATATACATATATATATTTATATATATATATATATATATATATATATATATATAAAGATTTGCACAAATCTTCACGATAAAAAAAATAGATAAAAAAAATAGCAGATCTACTGTACAAGCTCATATCGTGGCAAGTGACGTGCTATGAGCTTGTATATCTGCAATTTTTGAATAGCCAAAGTATAAAATACGGTGGTTAAGTAAGTGGTTACAATTATTGTGACGCTATATTAACACATTTTCTTTGGGACCCCCTAGAACCCCCTCAAAGACCCCTGGGGGTCCCCGGACCCCACTTTAAGAACCAATGGTCTATCTATGCAAAGTGTCTCTCTCCTCGATCTCTTAATAAGCAGACTCTCAGCTCTGGTATTCTCATTGCTGTTAAACTGACTGACATAAGAACCATGGAACTGATGACTGGCTGCAGTTTATTACTGATGATGGTGTCTATATTCAGTATGAGTGAGTTGCTGGTGATTCTAATACTAATAATGTTATACAGTACTACAACACATTAATCATTCTAAAAAAAAAAACCTCACTGATTTGTTAATTTGTCTACAGGTGTTGAGGGTCAGACTTTGACTGAATCTGAACCAGTGGTTAAAAAGCCTGGAGAATCTCACAAGTTGACCTGTACAGTCTCTGGATTCACACTCAGTAGTTATGAAATGAATTGGATCAGACAGGCTCCTGGTAGAGGACTGGAGTGGATTGCCTACGTTTATAATAGCATCTACTACTCCCAGTCAGTCCAAGGTCGGTTCATCATCTCCAGAGACAATAGCAGACAGCAGGTGTATCTCCAGATGAACAGTCTGAAGACTGAAGACTCTGCTGTTTATTACTGTGCTAGAGAGTCACAGTGACACAGGAGACTGCAGAGCTGTACACAAACTAAAGATGTTGAAGAACTTCCTCTTTTCATTTTTCTAAATATATTATACTGTAAGATATAATAAATGTTGTTATAGCCACCATCATGATGAAAACTGCACTCGCCATGAAGGAAATATGTCATTTTTGGGGGATTTGTTTCCATTGTGGTCCTATGACACTCAACAGTATCATATCCCTCACAACAATCCACAATCATCATAAACATTGCATTAAATGAATTGCCTTTTCAAAATTAACCATGAGAGTATCTAATTAATGTAAGTCTTAATCTTGATAATGGTGACAACGGTCCTGTAAAGTCCATGAATAATATTAATAATAGCAATTTGTGTCATTATGTAAAACACATATTTGGATTCCTCATCCCAACAGCCCCCATATAAATGTAATTTATTTGTGGTTGAGAGATGCAGAGTGTCAGTCCATCCCACTAAGAAGATCAGCTCCCATCGGTCTAACTTCAAATCAAACCATGTTCTCTGTAGCTCTGCTGCTGCTCCTGGCAGCGGGATCTTGTGAGTCTCTCTGGATTTGTTTATAAACCAAGACAGTTTTTATTCTACGGTGTAAATAGTTAATTCATTACAAAAGGTTTCTCTTTTCCACAGGTGTGAACAGTGAGACACTGACACAGCCAGCCTCCCTGACTGTCCAGCCAGGTCAACCACTGACCATCACCTGTCAGGTCTCATATTCTCTTGATAGCTATTATACAGCATGGATAAGAAAACCGGCAGGGAAAGGACTGGAGTGGATTGGGAGTGATACATACTACAAGGACTCTCTCAAAAACAAGTTTAGTATCTTGTTAGACTCTTCCAGCAACACAGTGACTTTGAATGGACAGAATGTGCAGCCTGAAGACACAGCTGTGTATTATTGTGCCAGAGACCCACAGTAACATTAACCATCTGTAGACCTGAACAAAAACCCCTGCATCCCTTTGCAGTTAATATCTGAACCGAACAGAGGAGGTACTCACATCACATGGATGCATTGAAGAGCTGTGACCAAAATAAATGAAAAATATTGAATACAAATACTGACTAAATGTATCAGATTTTCTAAACAAAGCTTTCAATGGTTGTTTAAAAAGCGTATTAATGATTGTCAATGTCTATAAGTCAGTTAAGCTCAGATGCGTTTTCCCACATATTTGGTACTGTAAAAATCACCTAATCAAATTCTCTGGCTCTAATGTTGCTTTTGGCAGATTGATTGATTGATTGAATTGATTAATTTTTTTTTTTGGCCAAAACATGTAAGACATCACAATTACATGTATATATAATACTTTGTCTAAAAGGTCCGTCCAAAAAAGTCCTTGCGGTCTTGTTTCCATTGAGGTCCTTGGTATTCATTTCATAGACTTATGTAGTAGCAACCAAACAGTTCAAATATCAACACAAAAATACAGAGAAAATAACACTATATGTACAAAAAAAACAAAAAAGCATCAAAAACAAAAACAAAATATAGCTGCAAGCAGCGATAATACGGGGCCAGTGAATAGAGAGAGAGAGAGACATGGAAACGGAATAGATTGAAGAGAGAGAGAGTGACATGGAAACAATAGATTGATGAGAGAGAGAGATGGAAACATAATGGTTTGATTGGACATCTCAACCTACTGCCATTAACAGGATTCGAACTCTCAACCTTCAGACTAATAGGCTGCAACACTACCTATAGTGCTATAGCTTTGTCCAGGCTGATATTGTCTGTTGAAGATCATAAACTCTTGCCTTCTTTCATGAACCAAGCCCCTGTTTCACTAACACTAAGATCACTCGTTCACAAGCCATTTACCAATGAAGAAATTGTACATCTCCTCAGAACCAAAACTAATGAAAGTAGCCGATCTACAAGCTCACAAACCATGAAAAGTTGTGAGATTGTAGATCAGCTATTTTCAGAATGAAGTATGTCATACGTAAAAAACGTACTCTCAAATAAGCATTTCAGGTTATCTTTACCATTTGCACATGTATTCATTGATACAGTCATGTTGTTTGCAATTCAACTTAAATTAAGTCTACATCAAGTGAGGCTTGAACTGGTGACCTTGAGATTGTGAGGCATTCATTTAAGGGAGACGCCATTGGCCCAACAGACAAGTAACTGTGAAAAAGGAGATCACACAGATGATACAGTTTCACGCAAATAGCTGAAAAATCCTGGGTTTAAGTGTTTTTCAAACTGCTCAAAATTGCGGACAATCTAATGGCGGAGCTTAATGGTCAAATCGATACGTGTGTTCCTCATGAGTCAAGGCACATGTGTAAGCAAGTTTCACGACTTTCGGCCAAGCGAGGCATGACTTATGCCTGTTTAAAGTCTGCATTTTCAAAAAATTGCTATAGCGCCCCCTTTTGGCCAATTGGAGTAAGATTGGTTTCAGTGATATTTGGAATGACCCTGTACATTTCTGCAAAGTTTCAAAGAAATGTGAGTCTGCATGTATGTTTTAGGCACAGATGAATAATTTTCATAAAACTGTAATAGTTAAAATCTATCTCCTCCTGGGATTTTTGAGCAATCTGCACGAAACGTTTACCACTTGAACTTTGGACCTCTGCCTACATAAAAATCCAACGGATTTTCCATAAGTGAAAAAATGCAGAAGTTAGGAGCCAATGACTGTTTTTCATATAATTCAAAATGGTGGGAGATCTAAAGGTCAGAGGTCAAAAGTCAGACCACGAAAGTTGTCGGGCATGAAGAGACGCATGTGTGTATCGAAGTTTCATGGTTGTAGGTCAAACAGGGCATGAGTTGTACCTGTTCAAAGTTGGCACTTTCAATTGAGTGCTATAGCGCCACCCTTTGACGAATGAGTGTGAGAATTATTTCTTGGTAGTTTTTCATGAGCATCTACCATATGGCCGAGTTTCGTAAAAAGCGTATGCACGGTTAAGCCAGAACTGGCAAAAACAAGTATTTTTCAAACTGCTCAAAATTGTGGAAAATCTAAGGGCGGAGCTTAATGGTCAAATCGATACGTGTGTTCCTCATGAGTCAAGGCACATGTGTAAGCAAGTTTCACGACTTTCGGCCAAACGAGGCATGACTTATGCCTGTTTAAAGTCTGCCTTTTCAAAAAATTGCTATAGCGCCCCCTTTTGGCCAATTGGAGTAAGATTGGTTTCAGTGATATTTGGAATGACCCTGTACATTTCTGCAAAGTTTCAAAGAAATGTGAGTCTGCATGTATGTTTTAGGCACAGATGAATAATTTTCTTTAAACTGTAATAGTTAAAATCTATCTCCTCCTGGGATTTTTGAGCAATCTGCACGAAACGTTTAGCACTTGAACCTTGGACCACTGCCTACAAAAATTTCCAACGGATTTTCCATAAGTGAAAAAATGCAGAAGTTAGGAGCCAATGACTGTTTTTCATATAATTCAAAATGGTGGGAGATCTAAAGGTCAGAGGTCAAAAGTCAGAGTGTGAAAGTTGTTCAGCATGAGGAGACGCATATGTGTATCCAAGTTTCATGGCTGTAGGTCAAACAGGGCATGAGTTGTACCTGGTCAAAGTTGGCATTTTCAATTGAGTGCTATAGCGCCACCTTTGGACGAAAGATTGTGAGAATTATTTTTTGATCATTTTTCATGACCATCTACCATATGGCCGAGTTTCGTAAAAAGCGACAGCGCGGTTCAGCCAGAACTGCGAAAAGTGGCAGAAGAAGAAGAAGAAGAAGAAGAAGAAGAAGTGACAGAATACTGCCAATAACAATACGTGTACAGAGCAGAGCTCTGTCCCCGTAAAAAACAAAAATATGTACAAAAAAGCTTTGGACCTAAGTCAATTTTTGGACTTGTTTAAGTTATACCTTTGATGCCTCCTGAGGCTTGAAAGTTTTTGAAGCCTGTTCTATTTGACTTTATTAAATTCCACTTTAAATTTGCATTCAACGTTTCCTTGTTTTTTGTCTGCATCTGGGTTCACTGTCTGCCTTGACACACTGTAATTTTATAAATGCATGTTTTTTTTTAAACAATTAAATTGTATTCAAACATCCTTTATGTGTTTCTTTGACACTATCTTAATGATTTGTGTTTTAGTGCCTTAATGATTTTTTATATAAAGCTCTTTGAACTGCCTCGTTGTAATGTGCTATACAAATAAGCTTGAGAACATGCTTAAACTCACCTGACTATCACTCCCAAAATTGCTCTTTTAAGAGTCACCTATTTATTTATTTAAAGAGATATTTTCCACTATATATAGTATTGATGTGGTAAGCTGGCAGTAAGCTCCTGTAATATATTGTATTGTATTATATGTATTACGGATGAATTGAGTACAGTGGACCACAATTAAAACAAGCACCTGGGGCTTTTTGTGTTATCCTTTTAGCATTACCTTTGTCTGTACTGTTAATAATCACTTTAATAATGAAATTAATCAATTATTGTGCAGTAGTTGAAATTGGGGTTAGTCTCTCCTTCTGCGAATTGGTTATTATTGGTTGCATAAGATTTATTCCATTATGTATGATGTCTAATGCCTTCTCACAGTCCCTATTAAAACCTCTAGAGGGTGGTCTATGCAAAGTCTCTCTCTCTAGTCTCTACCCATCTCTTTATAACCAGACTATCAGCTGTAGTTGTCTATTCATATGCACTTGACTAACATTAGAACCATGGAGCTGAGTTTCTGGAGTTTATTAATGATACTCCTCTTGGTAGTAAATAAACATTGTAAGTGCTTAGTCCTTTCATTGTAGAATTACTCTACCATTAACTTGTGTGCATTCTGAAATATATGTTATGCATTGATTGACCAGCTTTTATTGTGTTCTGTCTACACAGGTGTTAAGGGTCAGACACTTACTGAATCTGAACCAGTGGATAAAAAGCCAGGAGAATCCCACAAGCTGACCTGTACATATTCTGGGTTTAGTAGTGACATTTATGCTGCTTGGATCAGACAGGCTCCTGGTAAAGGACTGGAGTGGATTGCTTATATCAGCAGTGCTGGTACCATCTACTACTCCCAGTCAGTCCAGGGTCGGTTCATCATCTCCAGAGACAATAGCAGAAAGCAGGTGTATCTCCAGATGAACAGTCTGAAGACTGAAGACTCTGCTGTTTATTACTGTGCTAGACAGTCACAGTGACACAGGAGACTGTAGAGCTGTACAAAAACTAAAGATGTTGAACTTCCTCTTTTCACTCTTCTAAATCTATTATATATCATGATTATGATATAATCAATGTTATAGTCACACTCATGACAAATACTCACCATGAAGGAAATTCTAAAATAATTGGTAAAAGTACCACTTATGCCTAAACTTTATGGGCATTTTTTACTATTTTGAAAAACATAAAAACATTTTTCAAATAGCCGATCTACAAGGCCACAACGTTTTGTTGTAGATCGGACATTTTCACTATTTTTAAATGTTTTTTCAAATTAGTAAAAAATGCCAAAAAGGTTTAGGCATAAGGGGTAAGGTGGCACAAATTATGTCTGAGGGGCAGTCTTTTATGGAGTTTTGTACTACTACGCCTCTCTCTCTCTCGCCATGAACCCATCACAAAAAACAGAACGGATGAACTAAGTACTTCATATCACTATTTAGTTTTTAAAGAATATATAATTCAGCATACAACAGTATCATTCCCTTCAAAATAGTCCATCACCATTGTGTGTTTAAAATTTACCATGACGGTAATCTATGAATTAAGTCTCAGTCTTGATAATGGTGACAACGGTTCCTGTAAAGTCCATGAATAGGCTAATATTAATAATAGCTTTGTGTCATTATGTAAAACATTTGGTTTCCTCATCCTAACAGCCCTCATATAAATGTCATGTATTTGTGGTTGAGAGATGCAGAGTCTCAGTCTGTCCCTTTGAGAAGAGCAACTCCCATCAACTCATCTTCAAATCAAACCATGTTCTCTGTAGCTCTGCTGCTGCTGCTGGCAGTTAGATCCTGTGAGTCTTTCTGGATTTGTTCATGAACAAAGACAGTTCCTGTTCTACACTGTAAACAGTTACATGTATTATATTACTGAAGGTTTCTCTTTTCGACAGGTGTGAACAGTGAGACACTGAATCAACCAACCTCCCTGACTGTCCACTCTGGTCGACCACTGACCATCACCTGTATAGTCTCATATTCTCTTGATACCTATAATACAGCATGGATCAAACAACCAGCAGAGAAAGGACTGGAGTGGATTGGGAGTAAACATACTTACGGTTCATACTACAAGGATTCCCTCAAAAACAAGTTTAGTATCTCGTTAGACTCTTCCAGCAACACAGTGACTCTGAATGGACAGAATGTGCAGCCTGAAGACACAGCTGTGTATTATTGTGCCAGAGACCCACAGTAATATGAACCATCAGTAGACCTGAACAAAAAACCCTCTATAAGTCAGTGTTAATACCTTCAGGCTGAAACCAGAGGAGTTGTTCATATCACATGGATGAATAGAAGAGCTCTGGCCAAATATAAATGAAAGATATTGAATATATTGACTAAATTAATCAGATCCTCTAAACATAGCTTTCAGAGAATGATGAATAAGAATACTTTATTATTCATTATCGATGTATAAGTCAGTCAACCTCGAAAGACTCTATAATCTTGCCAGCTGGAACCTGTTATTTCATAATAGTAAACAATGGCAACCTAAATTATTGCATAGAACTTTAAGATATTCTAATTGTGTAACCTGTGTTTAAAACTAGAGACCATTCTTTTTGTCACTGCCTTTAAAACATTTTTAATTTCTTGCACTGTAAGTTTATACATTTTTCGGTTAAAATGTTTAATTACACATTTTTTACTCTTTTTTTTTTTTTACAATGTTATTGTATTCAAGCATCCTTTTATGTGTTTATTTGACACTCTTTTAATTATCTGTCTTAATTTTGAACTGTCTTGTAATGTGCTACATACGAATAAACTTGTCTTGCCTTATGAAATTGGTTAATAGTGCAAATATTACCTGTGGAAATACAAGTTTTTTTAAATGACAATCAAATTCGATCTGTGTGATATGTTACATATACTGTAAACCTTTTGGGTGGCCTATATTTCACCATAAAAAAAATCCCAGTTTCAGGGCATCGGTGGCCTAAAGGTTGGAGGAGCGACCTTGCCGCCGGACTGTTGCCGGTTCGATTCCCCGGACTGGCAGGAAAAGCTGGGTGGGGAAGTTGAATGGACACTACTCTCCACTCCCCCCAACACTGCTGAAGTGCCCTTGAGCAAGGCACTGAACCCACAACTGTGGATCAGTGGAGCTGCTAGTGGCCAACAGTATACTTTAACCCATGGAACCCTGGAACTGTGACATTTTTAGATTTGAGCTAAAAAGCATTATTTTACACTTTGGGCTATTCAAAAATAGCAGATATACAAGCTCATAGCATGGCACCGAGTGCCGCGCTATGAGCTTGTAGATCTGCTATTTTTGAAAAATCGTGAAAATGTGTGCAAATCTTTGAATATATATTGTTTAAAGTGAACATTTTTAACTCAAATCTTTGAATATATATTGTTTAAAGTGAACATTTTTAACTCAAATCTTTGCTTCTGGGGGTCCCTGGAACAAAATATTTTGATGGGGGTCTGCGGCCAAATACATATAATTTTGGGGGTCCTTGACATGAAAAAGATTGAGCACCGCTGATATAGAAACATACGTTTTTCAGAAAACTGTTGGGATTTAGGAGACATGTAGAATCGGCTTCAGGTCTCAATAAGGTTGTACTGGTCAGCTCTCAAGTTTTAATGTGGGTGTGTGTTTCATGTGCAGGCGTTGTTGAAAATGAGCACTTGTGCTCAGCTACTACCCTTAGTAAATAAAGAACAAAAAAAACAAAACAACCCTTATTTGCTACAATTCCTGCATGTGCTATTATTAGAGGATACATAATGTTCATCTAACGTATCTTTCATATAAGTAATTCAGAATGGATAGTGTCCTGTGTTATAATTGTCCCAAGTTGCATATTTCTTCAGATGATGTCAAATGCCTCCTCACAGTTCCTATTGCAAACTCTCTCTCTCTCTCTCTCTCTCTCTCTCTCTCTCTCTCTCTCTCTCTCTCTCTCTCTCTCTCTCTGACTGTCTCTCTGACTGTCTATTTTGATATGTCTATTCATACAGTATGTGTAACTGAAATGATAGATTTTACAGTTACAGTGACATTGACAGGAGGAGCTTAGTATGCAAATACTTGCACAGTGCAGTTTGTGTCTTGTTCATAAAAGCCTCTCTAACTTCAAGATGTTGTATCTGTAAATATGGCTCATAGAAAGATGTTGCTGTTGTTAGTTGGTGTTCTTGTTTCTCTGGCTGTTGAAGGTCAGATCTTGACTGAGTCTGAACCAGCTCTTAAAAAGCCTGGAGAAACTCACAAATTGACATGTACAGCGTCTGGATTCACATTCAGTAACTTTCGAATGAACTGGATCAGACAGGCTCCTGGTAAAGGACTGGAGTGGATTGCCTTCATACACACAGGCAGTTCTCATATCTACTACTCCCAATCAGTCCAGGGTAGATTCATCATCTCCAGAGATGACTCCAGCAGTAAGCTGTATCTCCAGATGAACAGTCTGAAGACTGAAGACTCTGCTGTTTATTATTGTGCTAGAGGGACACAGTGACTGGGGGTTGTTGAACAGCTGTACAAAAACCCTACCACTCATTCCAATTACATTATATGAACTACATTAATCATATTAAGACAATAAATAATAGCTAGGTTAATCCTAAGACATGGCTTTAAGGGTTGTTTAAAACATAGTTGTTGAGGGGAGAAACACTGAGCCATTTAAAAAGTGACCATGATAAAATCTGAACCTAAAAACATTTGATTAGCTACCCTTTAAATACCCAGTTCCACACAAACAGTAAGCTATTAACCTAAGTTAAATAAAACAAAACAGATGTCTTTACATTCAAATCATGAGCAGGAATAATGAAGTCATTGTCTATTTAAACCTTTAGAGGGCAGCCTATGCAAAGTGTCTCTCTCTAACTCTTCATAAGCAGACTTTCAGCTCTGGTCTTCTCATTGATGTTAAACTGACTGACATTAGAACCATGGAACTGAAGACTGGCTGCAGTTTACTACTGATGATGGTGTCTATATTCAGTATCAGTGAGTTGTTGTTGGTTAATCTCATATGTCACTGTTATACTATATGTATTAAACGTCTTAATGACTTAAATCATTAAATTACTTAAATCTACAGGTGTTAAGGGTCAAACTTTGACTGAATCTGAACCAGTATTTAAAAAGCCAGGAGAATCTCACAAGCTGACCTGTACAGCCTCTGGATTTACATTCAGAAGCTATGACATGGCTTGGATCAGACAGTTTCCTGGTAAAGGACTGGAGTGGATTGCCTATATTGGCGGTCCCTACTACTCCCAGTCAGTCCAGGGTCGGTTTACCATCTCCAGAGACAATAGCAGACAGCAGGTGTATCTCCAGATGAACAGTCTGAAGACTGAAGACTCTGCTGTTTATTACTGTGCTAGAGACTCACAGTGACAGAGGTTTATTGAGCGTGTTTATTGTGTGTGTGTGTGTACACACACACACACACACACACACACACACACACACACACACACACACACACACACACACACACACACACACACACACACACACACACACACATATATATATATATATATATATATATATATATATATATATATATATCAATTTAAAGTGTGATCCTAAAAGATTTAAAAGTGCCTATTCCTGTCAAAATAGACAATACATGGAGCTCAACAGCCATAGAACTGAATGAAACAGAATGTATATTGCTGTCCAAAACTCGCTGTCACTTGCTGTGAACTCAAAATAGGATACGACTTTTATTTTTAACCCCCTTTTATCCCCAATTTAGGCGTTATGCCAATTATTTCCTCACCACACACATTCCTGTGTATTGTCACCGCTGCTGTATCCTACTGACTCGCCTGCAAGAGAGGAGCCCCCACTGGGAGGAGATACGCCCCAGACCGTAGGAGTACGTATGTTGACAAATGTCACCCTCCCCGGCCCGCCCGGCTTCACTGCCCTGAACACGGGCCAGTTGTGTTTGTATAAGCTACAGTAGACACTCGACAAAGCCGGATCCACCACAGTGGATTCGATGTGACAAGTTAGTGGATCATATTACTTCAATTACAGTAAACACCTTCTCAAACACAACGCATTACTAGACCCCCCTCACTCCCCACTCCTCGAATCATAAGACAAGACCATTATGTAAATAAGTTAAACCTACTTAAACCAGTGTTTGTCTCAGTAGAGAGTGGAGAAGAGCTACTTCAACACAAACCATGTTCTCTGTAGTCCTGGTGCTGCTGCTGGCCGCTTGATCCTGTGAGTGGTAAACTTGTATTTCTGTGGACGAATTATGAAATGTTTGCTCTCATGACAGATGTTTTTTTTTTCCTTTTAAGTTTTTTATCCAGAGAGAAGGGTTCTCAGACAGGTAAATATACAGAGTGTATGCTTCTCCCCCCCCTGTCCCGTACGTACAGATGAACATACAAACAACAACACTTCACACTCAACATTATAACAAAAATAATTGAATGTTTTAACTAAATGAAAACATTAAAAACAAAACAAAACAAAACATTCCCCTACCCTTTTCCATCCTACTTGGAACTTTGTCTCCCTCTCACTTCACCATATAGGCAAATGAAAAATATCTTGAAAATAGATGACTCTAATCTAAAAAGGGGGAAATAAGAAACAATTTAAAATTAATGAAAGATTTGTAATGTGTCTGAAGGATTTCAATGTCCTCATGATTTGAATGACCACTTATATTTTAACGAAGTACTGGGAGTATATATTAAGCCATTAACATGGCAAGAGTTTATATCATATTATATATCACAAAGTAAATGTTTTTATATTACAAACAGTTTCTGTGTTAATTTACATTCAATCAAACCATTGTCCTGTCCTGTTCTCATTCAAATACTGTAATAACTATCAGCCCAGCCTATAACCCTCTTCTTCTTTAAAAAAAAAAAAGGAGAAGTCTATGCAAACTTCTCATCTGCTTCAACTCTACTTATACAATCAGACTGCAGAGTCACAGTCTGAATCTTCGGACTGAAAACTAGACTTCAACATGACATCAACTGGTCTGTTTTTGCTCTTCATATGTGGCCTAGGTTAGGATATTGAGCTACAGTATGAGGTTGATTCTGCAGTGTGACTTTCTGTTCAACTTCATGTAATTTATACTCAGTAATGCTATTTGTGTCCGGTGTTTACGGACAGACAATAACAGAGTCTGAACCAGTGGTTAAACAGCCTGGAGAATCATACAAATTGACTTGCACATATACTACTCATTCTGGGATCTCAACTAGCTCTGATCTTAGCTGGATCAGACAAGCACCATGCAGGGAAGGGACTGGAGTGGATGGCCTACTGTACATATATGGGCCAAGTGGTGGCACCAAATACTACTCCCAGTCAGTCCAGGGTCGGTGCATCATCTCCAGAGACAATAGCAGACAGCAGGTGTATCTCCAGATGAATAATTAAAGGCCACAATTAATACATGTTAAATTGATTGAATTTTTTATTAGGCAAAATAATGTAAAACAACACAGTTACATTTATAATACTTTTGTCTAAAAGGTCCGACCAAAAAAGTCCTTGCGGACTTGTTTCCGTTGGGGTCATTGGTATTAATTTCATAGACATATATAGTAGCAACCAAACAGTTCAAATATCAATATAAAAAATACAGAGATAACATACCACTATGTACAAAAAATAAATCATGAAAAAAAAAATATATATACAAAAAAAGGGAAGGGGGGTGTCTACCGGGAAACTGGTACTACCTCCTCTTATGGCCTCCAGAAAGATGAGTTTTAAATGAATGAGTGAGTGAATGAATGAGTTTTAAATGAATGAAAAGATTGAATGTCTTTTCATCAAAGTTACACATTAAAAAACAAATATGTAAGATGATATCCACTGTTTTCAACAGGACAATCCAGCCTTCTTTTATGAAGCCAGTGCCTCTTCTATGCAAAGTCTTCTTCCTTGTCACTCTGCTATAAAGAGTTCATATGTTGCTCTCGGTTGAACCAGAAGAAGGTCATCCCCGGTTCACCTTCAACACCATGTCCTCTGTAGCTCTGTTGTTGCTGCTGCTGACAGCCGGAATATGTGAGTCTGTCTGTAGGATAAATTGACAATTTGCAATAAAGTGTTGCAATTGATTTACACTGATTTGTTTTTAATTCCTGTCAGGTGTGAGTGGTGAGACAGACTCAGCCAGCATCTCTGACTGCCCAGCCAGGTCAACCACTGACCATCACCTGTAGAGTCTCCTATTCTGTTAGTAGCTATTGGTCAGGTTGGATCAGACAACCTGCAGGGAAAGGACTGGAGTGGATTGGAATCAAATATACTGGAGCAACAGCACTCAAGGATTCTCTGAAGAATAAATTCAGCCTGGCTGTAGATGGCTCCACAGTAACTTTGAAAGGACAGAATCTGCAGCCTGAGGACACAGCTGTGTATTATTGTGCCAGAAACACACTGAAACAAAACAACAGAAGTCATGTACAAAATCTCCCCCACATTAAAAACCCCATGAGCCTAAACACTTTTGATATAAGCATTTACCCCTTAAATAGCCAGTTCCACACAAACAGTTATAAACCTAAAATAAAATAAAAAGTTTAATAAAACAGATGCTAGGTCTTTACATTCAAATCATGAGCAAAAATTATCATTTTCATTGTCTATTTAAACCTTTAGAGGGCAGTATATGCAAAGTGTCTCTCTCCTCTAACTCTTCATAAGCAGACTCTCAGCTCTGGTCTTCTCATTGATGTTAAACTGACTGACATTAGAACCATGGAACTGAAGACTGGCTGCAGTTTACTGATGATGGTGTTTGTATTCATTATCAGTGAGTTCTTGGTGAATCTCATAATATCACTGTTATAGTACATGTGTTTAATAACTTCTTGATTACTTAAATGATTATATTACTTACATCTACAGGTGTTACAGGTCAGACTTTGACTGAATCTGAACCAGTGGTTAAAAGGCCTGGAGAATCTCACAAGCTGACCTGTACAGCCTCTGGATTTACATTCAGTAGTTATGGCATGGCTTGGATCAGACAGGCTCCTGGTAAAGGACTGGAGTGGATTGCTCGCCTCAATAGTGCTGGCGGTAACATCTACTACTCCCAGTCAGTCCAAGGTCGGTTCATCATCTCCAGAGACAATAGCAGACAGCAGGTGTATCTCCAGATGAACAGTCTGAAGACTGAAGACTCTGCTGTTTATTACTGTGCTAGACAGTCACAGTGACACAGGAGACTGCAGAGCTGTACAACAACTAAAGATGTTGAAGAACTTCCTCTTTTCTCTTTAATTAATTAGTATGAACAATAAACAATGATGCTTTTAGATACATTCATGAAAATTATAGGAATTGTATGTACTAACCAGTGTCCTTCTTTCATGAAACTTTGCCTTTAAAAAAAAAAAACTAGCCATGAATTAATCACAAATTACAGAATAGATGATTTAATTGCTCATGGCAGATATAAGGTGGATCTCCATGTGAACAACATGAAGTCTGAGGTCACTGCAGTGATTTATTGTTTCTGAGACAAATCAAACATCATTCTTTTACTTCATCACAATTTAGGAGACTGCATTAGTTGTTTCTATTAAACTGGTTGTAAGAGAAAATATAAACTTCTACTGTTTTGATGTACAATACAAAGAATGTTTCATTCAACATCCAACAACATCTTTCCCCACACAATAATCCATCATTATAAACATTGAATAAACAAATGATATGTTAATCTAGTCTTGATACTGTTAACATCTGTTACTGTAAAGAAAATGAATAATGTTAATAGCTTTGGGTCATTATGTAAAACAGATATTTGGTTTCCTCAGCCCTCATATAAATGCCATTTATTTGTAGTTGAGAGTCAGTGTGTCCCTCTGAGAATAGCAGCTTCCATTAGTTCATCTTATAAAACCATGTTCTCTGTAGCTCTGCTGCTGCTGGCACTTGGATCATGTGAGTCTCTCTGGATCTGATTATAATATATGACAGTTCTTATTCTACAATGTTAATTTATTACTAAACGTTTCTATTTTCCACAGGTGTGAACAGTGAGACACTGACTCAGCCAGCCTCCCTGACTGTCCAGCCAGGTCAACCACTGACCATCACCTGTAGAGTCTCATATTCTCTTGGTAGCCTTACAGCATGGATCAGACAACCTGCAGGGAAAGGACTGGAGTGGGTTGGGAGTAAAAATACAGGGTATACATACTACAAGGACTCCCTCAAAAATAAGTTTAGTATCTTGTTAGACTCTTCCAGCAACACAGTGACTTTGAATGGACAGAATGTGCAGCCTGAAGACACAGCTGTGTATTATTGTGCCAGAGACCCACAATGAAACAAACCATATAGACCTGAACAAAAACCCCTCTGACACTCAGCAGTTAATACCTGAATCCACCAGTGGAGAGGCTCACATCACATGAATGAATTGAAGACCTGTGTGGCCAAATATAAATGGAAAAGAGTGAATACAAATACTGAAATAAATATTGAAAAACTTTAAACATAATTTTCGATGAAGGATGGAAACAATATCTTCTCAAACATTATCAAAGTCTACAAGTTAGTCGGCCAGCTTAGTTGTGTTTTTCCACATGGGATATTGTAGCTCATCTGATCTATCAGTTCACATTCTATGGCTCTAATGTTGCTGTTGACAGTTGGAGGCTGTTATAGAAAACAACGGCAACCTATATTGCCTGTGTTTAAAACAGAAATAAAGCTTGAGTGGCCAAACGCTGCGTCATACCTGTAGTGTGAAGTTTGATGTTGTGTGTGTAACAGACATACCTGCGGTGTGTAGATCGATGTTCATATGAAAGTCAATGTCCAGCAGTGTCTTTTGTTTCTCCAGCAGAGTTTCTAATGTCTCTATCTCTCTCTGGAAGAGGTTGCACATGAACTCCAGGCGCTCCAACACAAACACTCTGACATTAAGCTTCACACAACAAACATTGATTAGGCAAAAAATGTAAAACAACACAGTTACATTTAAAATACTTTGTCTAACAGGTCCGTTCATAAAAGTCCTTGCGGACTTGTTTCCAATGAGGGCCTTGGTATTCAATTCATAGACATATATAGTGGCACCACAGTTCGAATATCATTACAAAAAAACAGCAAAAAAAATAACACTATGTACAACAGAAAATAAATAAAAAAAAGGGGGAAAATATATGTACAACATCAGCACCACGCTGCTGTTTGTCCAAAACACACAATATCTCCTCTCACACCGACGTCATGTGTTCATTTACACACATTTTACCTCGTTTATCCAGCTCTCACTGACTCTCCCCTATACACGAATCCACGGCGCGCTGCCCTGCGCGCAGCCATTGCTGCGGTCTGAACGCTACGCGGACGTAAGACCGCAGCAACGTGGATATGTGTATAGGACCGAAATTATCTGAAATGACTGCATTACCCACAATGCGTGCAGGTCCGGACCTGCCATTACGTTAGTTACTGAAGTTACTGTGGAGCTACACATAGTTCTCCACAAGCCACACAAGCCCACAAAATACACCATCTACAATGGACTAACTGAGCAGCAATATTAACATTCACCACACTAGCGTCCATTGTTGACATAGTGATTTCACAGCTGCTTCAGCCATGACAACCACGTTAGCGTTAGCTACATGCTAACAGTAAAATTCCGTTAGCATTAGCCGCATGCTAATGGCTCATGTTAAGCACCCCTGGGCACTTAAATCATTCAAATACAACGAACGCTATCACAGTAGTGAACATAAACATTCTTTACATTTCCAATCGGTCGGAGCGTTTGGAGTTGCGACTGCTCAGCTGTCCGCCATAACCGGAACCCCCCAACATTCTTTACATTAGTAGCAGGCTGCAGTGACCTAAAATTCTTGACAATATGATTGACAGGGTGATTTATTAGAGAAATAGCGGTGATTGTGCCATCCAGCTCAGCTCGCAAAACTATCACGGAGTCCTGTCGTTGCTGCATCTGACTGTGATGGCGGCAGCGTGCTTTCTGTGCGAGCGGGTATTCGATGCTGTTGTCTGGAAACTGCCCTCAGCACGACACGACCAATGAGAGTTAGCGCTTGCTTTGTTGCTAAGATACGGTGTATGGCACATAGTTTGTCTGCCCCAGCTTGTAGATCTCTCGCACATGCCTAGCCCTAGCCTGCGTTGCCAGCTTTTTCGCGCACATGATTGGCTGTTAAAATTGTGAGCAGTTTTACGTTTCACGATCAGCCCGAAAGTAATTTGCGAGCTGAAATCAAGCCCCCAGAACTACGGTAGAACAGTGAAGCGGTCAAATCTGAGAATGCACTTAAAATGCTACTGCGCATGCATCTCCCGTTTGTGCGTCACGACCCATGGAACCAATGGAATGGATCCATATTGGTTCCATGGAACCAATATTTCTTACTTCGGGGTGCTTCAAAACGCCACTGAGCACTTTAATAGAAATGAATAGCTGGGGGCGGGCTGCCCTCTAGATATATTATAACTCTATGGTTGAAATATATATAGCACTTTATGATTATTAGAAAAGGAGACACATGAAGGTGGATAAGAAAATAGATGATAGTATCTACTTTTGCATGAGCGATGTTTGTAGCAAGTTGGGAGAGAATTGGACCACTGGTTTGCCGTGAGTTGTTCGTAAAGTTTGTGTGTGCAAAAAGGGTCGCCCTATCTGATTGTGCCCTCTCTGATTGTGTTGCGAAGATTGTCCCAAGTTGGATAACATTTATTCCATTATGTATGATGTCTAATGCCTTCTCACAGTCCCTATTAAAACCTCTAGAGGGTGGTCTATGCAAAGTCTCTCTCTCTACCCATCTCTTTATAACCAGACTCTCAGCTGTAGTTGTCTATTCATATGAGATTGACTGACATTAGAACCATGGAGCTGAGTTGCTGGAGTTTATTAATGATACTCCTCTTGGTAGTAAATACACATTGTAAGTGCTTAGTCTTTTCATTGTAGAATTACTCTGCCTTTAACTAGTGTGCATTCTGAAATATATGTTCTGCATTGATTGGCCAGCTTCTTGTGTTCTTCTTGTGAGACAATAGACCCCTTAACAGACGACGTCATACTGGCTGCGTGCAGCCAGTATGCGCGCAACGAAACCCATTATATCAGGTCTCGTTAGGACGCGTCTCACTAGCCAACACACACAAGAGGGGTTTGGGGTGTGCTGAAACCAGTGCACCCCGAAACAGGTTGGGAATTGATTGCGTGAAACAATCACCTGTGCGTCCAGGCTCAATGTTAGTAAACAAATAATTGGTCTATAGCAGAAAACAGGTGTATCTCCAGATGAACAGTCTGAAGACTGAAGACTCTGCTGTTTATTACTGTGCTAGAGAGTCACAGTGACACAGGAATCTGCAGAGCTGTACAAAAACTAAATATGTTGAAGAACTTCCTCTTTTCACTTTTCTAAATCTATTATACTGTATGATATCATCAATATTATAGTCACAATCATGAAAATGGTGGTGAGAATGGTGAGAAAAATACTCACCATGAAGAAAATTCAAAAATAAGGGGTAAACTATGGAACCCTTATGCCTAAACCTTCTTGACATTTTTTGCTATTTTGAAAAACATTTAAAATAGTTCAAATAGACGATCTACAAGGTCACAACGTTTTGTTGTAGATTGGCTATTTTAAATTATTTAAGAAATGCCAAAAAGGTTTAGGCATAAGGGGTAAGGTGGCACGAATTAAGTCTGAGAGTAGTCTTGTATGGAGTTTTGTACTACAACTTTTTTTTAGCCATGAACCCATCACAAAATACAGAACGGATTAACTAAGTACTTCACATCACTATTTAGGATTCTGTTATTTCTATAGTGACACTATGCATGTAGATAAAAGTTAAATCTAGTCCTGTACTGTTTAGATGAACTGTACAGTTTTTAAAGAATATATCATTCAGCATCCAACAGTACTCACAATAGTCCATAACCATAAACTTCATTAAAGGAATTCTATGTTCACAATTGACCATGACGGGAATCTATGAATTAATCTAAAGTCTCAGTCTTGATAATAGTGACAATGGTTTCTTTAAAGTGCATGAATAGGATAATATTAATAATAGCTTTGTGTCATTATGTAAAACATCTGGTTTCCTCATCCTAACAGCCCTTATATAAACGTCATTTATTTGTGGTTGAGAGATGCAGAGTCTCGGTCTGTCCCTCTGAGAAGAGCAGCTCCATTCAACTCATCTTCAAATCAAACCATGTTCTCTGTAGCTCTACTGCTGCTGCTGGCAGCTGGATCCTGTGAGTCTCTCTGGATTTGTTTATAAATTATGACAGTTGTTATTCTACATTGTAAACAGTTAGATGTATTTCTGAAGGTTTCTATTTTCCACAGGTGTGAACAGTGAGACACTGACTCAGCCAGCCTCCCTGACTGTCCAGCCAGGTCGACCACTGACCATCACCTGTAGAGTCTCATATTCTTTTAGTAGCTATTGGACAGCATGGATCAGACAACCTGCAGGGAAAGGACTGGAGTGGATTGGGAGTATACTTACAGGGTCAGGGAATATATACTACAAGGATTCCCTAAAAAACAAGTTCAGTATCTCGTTAGACTCTTCCAGCAACACAGCGACTCTGAGTGGACAGAATGTGCAGCCTGAAGACACAGCTGTGTATTATTGTGCCAGAGACCCACAATGATACAAACCATTAGTAGACCTGAACAAAAACCACCCCTCTATCAGTCAGCATTAATACCTTCAGGCTATAAGAGGAGTTGTTCATATCACATGGATGAATTGAAGAGCCGTGGTCAAATATACATTAATATTATGAAATATTGATTATAAATATTGACAAAATTGATCAGATCCTCTAAACATTACTTTCAGAGAATGATGAAAGAAAATATCTTATTAATCATTATCAATGTATAAGTCAGTCAAGCTCAGAGGCTTGTTTCATAATAGTAATCAATGGCAACCTAAATTATTGCATAGAAATTTAAGATATTTTAATTGTGTAACCTGTGTTTAAAACTAGAGACCTTTCTTTTTGTCACTGCCTTTGAAACATTTTTTATTTCTTGCACTGTAAGTTTATACATTTTCTGTTTTTCATTTTTATTTACACATTTTTTATTCTTTTTTTTTTTTTACAATGTTATTGTATTCAACCGTCCTTTTATGTGTTTATATTACACTCTTTTAATGATCTGTCTTAAATTTGAACTGTCTTGTAATACGAATAAGCTTGTCCTGCCTTGTGAAATTGGTTAATAGTGCAAACTCTTTTTAAATGACAATCAAATCCGATCTGTGTGATATGTTACATAATATAAACCTTTTGGGTGGCCTATATTTCACCTTCAGAAAAATTCCCAGTTTCAGGGCATCGGTAGCCTAAAGTTTAGACGAGCGCCTTTGTTGCCGGACGGTTGCCGGTTAGATTCCCCGGGCTGGCATGAAAACTGGGTGGGGAAGTTAATGGTCATCACTCTCCACTCCCCCAACACTGCTGAAGTGCCCTTGAGCAAGGCACTGAACTTACAACTGCTTCAGTGGAGCTGCTTAGTGGCCATGTGCTAGACAGTCACTGTGACACAAGAGGCTGCAGAGCTGTGCAAAAACTAAAAATGTTGAACAAATTCATAATTTCACTTCTCTATGAAATATACTTCATAAACATGGTCATAGACACACAATACTGACAATTAAATTATATATATGTATTTTTTTAAAAGCTATTCTTTTAGCCTGTTCTGCCTTCTGTGTCTTTAAAATTAGAAAAATATGAAGAATGTTAAAAGGAAGGTATTATGCTGTAGAAATGTCACATTCTAAACTGACTGGTAGTAAAGGTAATAGGCCATCGTGTGTAAGTATTTGGATGGAGTCAAGTTTGTTGATGTCTTTATTATCTACAAAACCATCAATGGCATACTCTAGTTTTATTGGATAACTAGAAACAAACAAAGAAAATAGAGGAGCAGAAAAAGCACCTTTCTTTTGCACACAGCACCTAAAACCAGACGCCATACGTTGTGCATTGTGCAATTGTTATTGCAATGCATTTTTTAGATACCATTTTAAAGATATTTTGATTGTTAGGTTATTGTAACTTTATTGCAATTCATTGCTATTTTCTTGTTGGGGCAATATCAAGGAGCGGAAACACAATAATTTATCTCTATTATAATACTTGTGTATGTACAATAAAGAATCTTGAATCTTGAGTCTATTTCACATCACTATTTAGGAGACTAAAGAGGCTAAAGAGGCATCGCAGCTCTGCTGATAGATGTTTTTTTTTCTCCATACAGATATGGTATTGTAATTTAGTTCACCTGTTCTATCAGTTCACATTCTACGGCTCTACTGTTGTTGCTGGCAGATGGAAGCTGTAATTAATAAAAAAAAACAATGACAGTCAAAATGATTAAATAGAAGATGAAGATTTTCTTAAAAGTCAAATTGGTTCTCTTGATTCATTTTCTCCTCTCAAACCTCTAGTACATACAGTAACAGCATTTGGTTTTATGTATTTGTAAAACATTTTGTGTTGAATTTTTTTTGCAGTTATACAAAGAAATATACAAGTAACATTTGTGGTCTCCTCAATGATCAGCCATTTCGAGGATAAAGTCCATAAATAATTAAATGCCACAATTAATAAAAAATCAAATTAATGAAAACATTTAATGTCTTTTCATCAAAATTGCACATTAAAAACCAAATATGTTCCAGTTATTCACTGTTTTTAACAGGACAATCCATCCTTCTTTTATATGAAGTGTCTCTTCTATGCAAAGTCTTCTTCCTTATCACTCTGCTATAAAGAGTTCATATGTTGCTCTCAGTTGAACCAGAAGAAGATCATCTCCCATCTGTTCAACTTCAACACTATGTCCTCTCTAGCTCTGCTGTTGCTGCTGCTGACAGCCGGGATATGTGAGTCTGTCTGTAGGACGAATTGACAATTTGCAATAAAGTGTTGCAATTGATTTCACTGATTTGTTCTTAATTCCTCTCAGGTGTGAGTGGTGAGACACTGACTCAGCCAGCATCTCTGACTGTCCAACCAGGTCAACCACTGACCATCACCTGTCAGGTCTCCTATTCTGTAAAGCCTGGTGGCTATTGGACAGGTTGGATCAGACAACCTGCAGGGAAAGGACTGGAGTGGATTGGAAGCATATATACTGGACAAACAGCACTCAAGGATTCTCTGAAGAATAAATTCAGCCTGGCTGTAGATGGCTCCAGTAGAACAATAACTTTGAAAGGACAGAATCTTCAGCCTGAAGACACAGCTGTGTATTATTGTGCCAGAGACACAGTGAAACAAACCAACACCAGTTATGTACACAATCTCCCCCACTCCTTATAGACCCCATGGAACAGATGTCAGAGCTCACAAAACAAAATAAAAACAAATGCAATGATGACTAAAAACTATGACTAAATATATTGACAATTTTGGCAACAAAAAAGTGGAGATCCAGTAAAACTAAGATAAGTCATTTTATGCTTGGTTGGGCTTGGATGTCATAGCCGATCTACTGCGACGTGTTGTGAGCTTGTAGATCTGCTATTTTCGGCACGCAGCTAAGCGTAAATCAGGCATTTATCACGGCTCGCCAAAATACATTTTAGTTGACTAAATAAACTGTAGATTTAGTTGACTAAATAAACTGTAGATTTAGTTGACTAAAATCTTAAGATATTTAGACTAAAACTAAAACATTTCAGATGACTAAAATATGACAAAAACTAAATGGAATTTTATTCAAAAGACTATGACTAAAACTAAATGAATATTTGTTGTAAAAATGAACACTGATTATAACACACAAATCATACATTAAACAAACCCCAAGACAATATTTTAAATATGTATTTCTAAGATGGAATTACATTATTCTCATCAATCACAATTTCTTTCTCGAAATAAATCTAATTGTGAAGTGGTATTTTCAGACACACAACAGTGATAATTGCCTAGACAAGTTATATGAATAGTATTATTTTCAAAGCTTTGAATAAAATGATTCAGCAAACTGCAGTACGTCACATTCAAAGAGGATAAAAAATGTAATCTGTCTACTCATTTAAAAAAAGGCGGAGTTAATGCAAACATCCATTTATATCCATATCTATGTACCGAACATCATATAAAAGGAAGATTTAAGACCCAGTGTGATGTCATGTGTAGCCATGACTCTAACTGAACTACTGCTGTTGGCTGCTTGTCTTACAGGTTGGTACTTTTGACTGCATCCATTGTAGAAAAGAATTGTAGAGACAAAATGAAGTGAAATTAATGAATCAGAGATATGCAGTAATGTGAATATTAATGATTTTACAGGTGTGAAGACTCAGACACTGAGCGAGTCTGAATCAGTGAATAAAAAGCCTGGAGAATCCCACAAACTGACCTGTACATATTCAGCCTCTGACAACACATTTAGTGGCTACTACCTTGGATGGATCAGACAGGTTTCTGGGAGAAATATGGAATGGATCGGTTATATTTCTGGAAGTACTGTTAGGGATACACCGACGTTGAGGAGCCGGTTCACTCTGACCAGAGATGATAGTAGAAAGCAGGTGTATCTCCAGATGAATGGTCTGCAAACTGAGGACACAGCAGTGTATTACTGTGTCCGTGTCACGGTGAAACAGAGTAATAAGAGTACTATACAAAAACTACTTCCCTAATTCAGCACACCATCACTCAGTTTTCTGGAGACATTCTCTCAGTGCAATGTTTTCAGATTAAATATAGCTTTTGAAGTTATTGTTAGGACATGTTAAATAAATGGACAAACACAAACTAATTTTAATGGCAGTTCAAATTTTAAGGCTGTTAATTGACAAAATAAATATTAAGACCAACACCCTCAATAAACACAAACCCAGCTGTGTTCGACCAACTCTGACCAGCCAGGTTTAACAAAGCATGTGAATTCTGTGTGATCCATTAGAAATGTTGCAGTTGTTGAAAAATAAATGCTGCTTATGCTGGTTATCTCATTCCCATGTTAAAGCGGCACTATGTAAACAGAAATATTTTGAACTAGAAAAAGTGCTCCTCGGAGCACAGGTCTCCGCCAGGTCAGGTACGTTATTGTGGCCTCCTGGTGGCGCTATAATAGGCCAATGTGAAAAGGGTGCCATTTACTCTTAGGCCTTTCACGGCAATCGGACACCGCATTCATGATTTGAGGCATTTTGTTCCAAAAATGTGTTTTGCTAAATTAGACCTGCTGGTGGCGCTATTAGTAGAGTCAAAAATGGAGGTTCCGTGACCATCCTTTGGCAAGGATGGTTTGACGATTGATTTGACCTCTATGGACCCTTTAGAAAAGATTTAGCCTCCAGGTCCCTCCCAAAAATCCTGGCATTTTTTGCTAGACAGCCAAATTCAAAATGGCGCCCGGCGCCATCTCTAAAAATTAACTTTTGATCTGAATGACCTAGAATCATGTATGAAGGCACTTTTCCATACAAGTCAACCATGAGGATTCCAAATCTGACACAATTTTAATTGTAAGACCTTGTTTTGACTCCGAAATTCAAGATGGCCGACATCCAGTAGAGTAAAAACTTATACCCAGGGGGCAAAGGGGGGTATGCTGCATTTGCCCTGCCATAAAAGGTTGGCCACCAGAAATAATATCTATGACCCAGTAGGATCACAACCTATATGGACAACCCGGTCACCTTGCTGCTGGAAATCCAATATGGCCGCCTCAATATTATCAGAAAGTAGCTTTGGCAATAACTTTTGAACCAGATGGGCTAGAAATAAAAACTTGGTGTCTATTTCATGGTTTCAGAGCATGAGAAACTCAATGGAATACTTATCTTTATGATTGGGTGTGTCTGGACCTTTCATTTGCATATTTCCAAGATGGACGCCACGCGAAAATGAGTTTTACTATGACTTTTACAGTGACAGCTGACTGTTATGGCAACAAGTCTGCTTTTTAAGCAATATGAACACATTTGGTCAGTTTGAGCTTTAATTTATATGTTGTCAATATGGCTGCAGTCATAAATAATGTATGGCATTACATTTTCCCTCAGATTTATTGATTTATAGATCTATAGTTGTGGGGATGATTGCAGAGAAAATCGGAGAAAAAGCCCACAACGTATCTTATGTATCATTTTAATAAACTAAATACAATATAAACAGACACATGCACACTCCAAGACTTGCCAAAAACTTCAACTTTAGGGCTATACAAATTAACATAGTGGTATGCATTCAAGTAACATAACAAAGGATAGACTACTTAGTGACAAATAGAGTAAAGGCGGAGTTGAGGTTGCCTACAAAAGGTTCATTTTGACCTCTATGGTGCTGTCTTGCCTGCTTCTAAAGCCAATGATACTATGGTACAATGCTATTCACTGTCACTGTTGTCATGTGTTGCACTGATCCTGCTGCATCGTGTCTCCAGTCCCTGGCAACGGCATCCTAAGTAGCATGGAATTGCCTTCTTTGCACGGGAACAGTTTTTTTTGGCAGCCTTTGATACAGCTGCATGATATTGCCTTGTTCATTGACACAGGCCAGGCTGGCTCGGTAGATGCAAGGGGGACTGCATTGCTAGCACTGAGAGACCATCCATACTCTGTGAAAGAAGGAATATCCGGCTTGGCGATATGTGCACATTTATCTATTATGGTTGCTAGAACAGCTCTTCTCAGGTGCAGGTCAAAGGCATTCTCTGTCGGGGGCAGCAGCTTTAAGAGGGTTGATCTATTATTGAGGAACTTGTACACTCTAAGCTTACTCAGGTCAAAATCCTCCTGGTGGTCCGCTTTGGATGTATATACAGCAATTGTGAGGTCTCGTGCCGGATTTATGGACGTCATCTGAGAGGGAATCATAAGAGTTTTCACCAAACTCCTCAAGTGCAGAGATCCAGACGCATGATGGCCTTGAACCATGCCTTCTTCCCAGTGAAGAAGGGATAGCTGGTGGTACAGTATCTCTGCCACTTAAACTATGGATAAAGGGCAGGGCACGACACTGTGCGAGCCCCAGTGCTGATACCATTTGATGGATAGGAAGGTATGAATTTTGCTCTGTTCTCACCCACAGCTCTGGAAGGCATCTGAGATGGGTTGCTGCATAGTAAAGGCACATGATGATGATGTCTGTGTCATTGGCATGGATGACAACTCTGTCAACTTTGTCATTCTGGACGCTGTACAGGGTGTGGAGTATTATTCTTGTATCAGCCTCCTGTTGTGTGGATTCTAGTGCAGGGACATCTTCAATAGACCCCTCATTGATCAACACACTCCTTGTCTCTTCTTTAAACCCCCCACCCAGGTAAAGATGTGTTGGACCAAGGGCCGCCTTAAGTTTCTCATTTTCACACCATTCGTCACAGAGGAAACTCAATAGGTTTGCCTTGTTAGCTGACACAGCAAAAAACACTCCTGAGGATCTGGAGCTGTGTAATGCATACTGACTTCATATTCTTTGGTAGGTTTTGGTCAAGCATATCTGTGTTCTTGCTCAGCTGTCTTAAGACTAGGTCCACTGTACCGGTCAAAACAGAAGTGAATGATCTCTGTGCCAGCAGGCACATCATTCAACAGCAGACGTTGGTATCGTTCAGCGATTGTTCCAAATGCTTCACCTTTCAGGAACGACCAATGGCGCATGGCATACATGGCATCAATAACTACTGCTGTTTTCATGTCTTCTGTAGGCAGGTCAGGGATGCATGCAACTTTGGTCTCCTCTTTCAGGACCTTAACAAGGCTTGCCTTGGTACCTGTTCTCATCCTGCCATCTTCCTGGAAGAGGGAAGGGGGGAAGTCACTGCACTCGTGGTTGCCTATAAAGACAAGGTTGAGTTCTCCACCACTGGCTATGATTTGGGTCATGTGCAGGAGGGCAGTAATTTCATTGCTCTTGCCAGGTGCTGAGGTTTTCCCCTTAGATTTTTTAGATGATGTGTTTTGAGTGTAGAAAGTGTTAAGCTTCATTATGCTTGTCTTCTTCTGTTCACTGGACAGTGACTCACACAGTGCCTTCAGACCCAGTTCTTTCACACTCATCAAGTCGTCCTTGACTGTGGAATCAGCACACTGTCCTGTAGATATGTTGATCATGGGTTAGTCTCCACTGCTGCCATGACCTTGACTACCATCTCTGCGTCCCGGATTACACGACTCTGACCAGACTCATGGTGTGGGTCTGCCATATTGACAACATATAAATTAAAGCTCAAACTGACCAAATGTGTTCATATTGCTTAAAAAGCAGACTTGTTGCCATAACAGTCAGCTGTCACTGTAAAAGTCATAGTAAAACTCATTTTCGCGTGGCGTCCATCTTGGAAATATGCAAATGAAAGGTCCAGACACACCCAATCATAAAGATAAGTATTCCATTGAGTTTCTCATGCTCTGAAACCATGAAATAGACACCAAGTTTTTATTTCTAGCCCATCTGGTTCAAAAGTTATTGCCAAAGCTACTTTCTGATAATATTGAGGCGGCCATATTGGATTTCCAGCAGCAAGGTGACCGGGTTGTCCATATAGGTTGTGATCCTACTGGGTCATAGATATTATTTCTGGTGGCCAACCTTTTATGGCAGGGCAAATGCAGCATACCCCCCTTTGCCCCCTGGGTATAAGTTTTTACTCTACTGGATGTCGGCCATCTTGAATTTCGGAGTCAAAACAAGGTCTTACAATTAAAATTGTGTCAGATTTGGAATCCTCATGGTTGACTTGTATGGAAAAGTGCCTTCATACATGATTCTAGGTCATTCAGATCAAAAGTTAATTTTTAGAGATGGCGCCGGGCGCCATTTTGAATTTGGCTGTCTAGCAAAAAATGCCAGGATTTTTGGGAGGGACCTGGGGGCTAAATCTTTTCTAAAGGGTCCATAGAGGTCAAATCAATCGTCAAACCATCCTTGCCAAAGGATGGTCACGGAACCTCCATTTTTGACTCTACTATATAACAGGCCAATCTGAAAAGGCTGGCATTTCTTCCTCTCCTAGTGGGAATGTGCATGTGAAATTTCACAGAAATTGCAAGCTGCGTGCATAATTTCAGGCATTTTGTTCAAAACCAATCCTGCAAACTTTGGAAGCCAACCTTAGCCAATCAGGATGGAATATAGGAAATCGGACAGATCAGTGTTGATCACATGACTATAGAGATACTGTGTACCAATTTGCATGACTTTTGGATAAAATCTGTAGGAATAATATAAAACTTTAAAAAGTGCTCCTCGGAGCACAGGTCTCCGCCAGGTCAAGAAGGTTATTGTGGGCCAGCAATATTTGGAATTCGCCAATCAGGATGGAATATAAAAAAACGGACAGAACCATCTTGATCACTTGACTATAGAGATAATGTGTACTGATTTTCATGATGTTTGGAAAAAAATGGTATGAGTAATATAAAAAAGAAAAATCAGCCTCCTGGTGGCGCTATAATAGGGCAATGTTAAAAGGGTGGCATTTGTTCTTCAACGTAGTGCGAATGTGCGTGCAAAGTTCCGCGGCAATCGGACGCTGCGTTCATGATTTGCGGCATTTTGTTGAAAACAGGCCACTCTTGCAAACTTTAGATGTCAATGTTAGCCAATCAGGATGGAATATGAAAAATCAAACAGATCCATCTTACATGACTATAGAGATCATGTGTACCGATTTGCGTGACATTTGGATAAAATCTGAAGGAATAATAAAAACATTTTTTTATAAGTCGGCCTCCTGGTGGTGCTATGAAAGGCAAATGTGAAAAATGCAGGGAAAAGGTTTTTTCCTGGCCTCTAAGGAGTGTGCATACAACGTTTTACACAGATCAGTGCAGTTATAGGTAAAAACACATATCGGCCTGTTATAGCGCCACCATGAGGCTGATTTGAAAGATTTCAAGTGGCATTTCTTCCTCAGCCTAGTGAGAATGTGCTTGCAAAATGTCACGGAAATGGCTTGCTGTGTTCATAATTTCAGGTATTTTGTTCAAAACGGAGCACTCCTGCAAACTTTGGAAGCCTTTTCAGTTTCGTTTAATGACGGACGGACAGACAGACAGAAGGACAGACTGACAGACAGACGGACGGACAGACAGACGGACAGGGTGCAAAACATACTCCCTCGCCATGCCTTACGGCCTGGCGGAGACAATAAAATGTAAATGAAGGTCAAGATTCAATGTATCCCCTGAGCAAGCAGGCAGTCTATTAGCTCAAAGGTAAACATTTCAGCACTTGCGTAGAAACCCGGGTAGGAGAGGAAAGTTACATAGTGCAGCTTTAAGCCAATGAGAGTGCAGACTGAGAACTATTAAGTATAATGTGTAGTGGTGTTGGTAACAGAATAGAGCAGCAGTGTGTACTTTTATCTACTGTACATCCATTAGGTTAAATACATTTAAAAATGCTGCCATTATCTCCAGATGGTTCAAGATGTGAATGTGAATCAGCTCAAGGTTTTACACTCAATAAATCTCTCTCCTCTATCTCTTCATAAGCAGACTCTCAGCTTTGGTCTTCTCATTGATGTTAAACTGACTGACATTAGAACCATGGAACTGAAGACTGGCAGCAGTTTATTACTGATGATGGTGTTTATATGCAGTATCAGTGAGTTGCTGGTGATTCTATTACTAATACTGTTATACAACACATTCATAATTTCTAAATTGAAAGAAAAAAAAATGTAAAAAACTCATTGATGTGTTGGTGTTTCTACAGGTGTTGAGGGTCAGACTTTGACTGAATCTGAACCAGCAGTTAAACATCCTGGAGAATCCCACAAACTGACCTGTACAACCTCTGGATTATCATTCAGTAGTTATGGCATGGCTTGGATCAGACAGGCCCCTGGTAAAGGACTGGAGTGGATTGCCTACGTTTATACTACTCCCGCCTACTACTCCCAGTCAGTCCAGGGTCGGTTCATCATCTCCAGAGACAATAGCAGAGAGCAGGTGTATCTCCAGATGAACAGTCTGAAGACTGAAGACTCTGCTGTTTATTATTGTGCTAGACAGTCACAGTGACACAGGAGACTGCAGAGCTGTACAAAAACTAAAGATGTTGAAGAACTTCCTCTTTTCACTTTTCTAAATACTGTACAGTATATACACCAGTATGATATCATCAATGTTGCTATAGCCACAATCATGCCAATTGCACTCCCCATGAAGGAAATATGTACATGGAAATATGTTCTTTTAGATTAGAACATATTTCCTTCAAGCGTTTGTGCTGTCTTGTATAAAGTTTTGTACCACTACTTTTTTGCGTTATTGCGTTGTTCTACCAACATAAAATACAGAACCGATTAACTAAATACTTCATATCACTATTTAGGAGATTTTGGCTATTTTCATGGTGACACTGGCTGTAAGACAAAAGATAAATCTGCTCTTGTACTATTTTGATGAAGAGCACAGTTTTAAAAGAATATGACACTCAGCATTCAACAGTATCATTCCCCTTACAACAATCCATCATCATCATAAACATAAATATTTCATTAAATTAATTGTCTTTTAAAAATTAGCCATGACAGTAATCAATGAATTAATGTAGATCTCAGTCTTGATATGCTGACAACGGTTCCTGTAAAGGCCATGAATAATATTAATAATTGCAATTTGTGTCATTATGTAAAACACATATTTGGTTTCGTATTCCTAACAGCCCTCATATAAATGTCTTTTATTTGTGGTTGAGAGATGCAGAGTCTCTCAGTCTGTCCCTTTGAGAAGAGCAGCTCCCATCAACTCATCTTCAAATCAAACCATGTTCTCTGTAGCTCTGCTGCTGCTGCTGCTGGCAGCTGGATCCTGTGAGTCTCTATAGATTGTTTATGAACCAAGACAGTTGTTATTCTACATTGTAAACAGTTACATTTATTACTGAAGGTTTCTCTTTTCGACAGGTGTGAACAGTGAGACACTGACTCAGCGAGCCTCCCTGACTGTCCAACTAGGTCAACCACTGACCATCACCTGTAGAGTCTCATATTCTCTGACTACCTATTGGACAGCATGGATCAGACAACCTGCAGGGAAAGGACTGGAGTGGATTGGAGTGAAAGCTACGGGTAGTTCATACTACAAGGATTCCCTCAAAAACAAGTTTAGTATCTCGTTAGACTCTTCCAGCAACACAGTGACTCTGAATGGACAGAATGTGCAGCTTGAAGACACAGCTGTGTATTATTGTGCCAGAGACCCACAGTATATTTACCATCAGTATACCTGAACAAAAACCCCTCCATCTCTTTGCAGTTAATACCTGAAACCACCAGAGGAGGTGCTCATATCACATGCACAATATTCTTTACTCTCCCTCGGTTATTATGACAGCCACTGGAGGTGGAGTTTTGAGGACAACTGCTTTGAATTGTTATTATTGTTTACACACAACAGAAACCAAGGATTATATATTTCAAGAGCGAGAGATCACAGTCAAAATCCTAAGCATTCTTCCTCCACACTGGGAGAAAAACAGCATCTGAAAGTTTGATGGGATGCATTTTTACACGTGAAACTGTGACCACTTTTACATTGCATCTTATGAGCGGTGGGGTTCTTTTGCTGCCGACCTGCGCGCGCATACTGTTTCGTATCAGTGTGACGTCGTCTGTTAAGGCGTCTATACGTGACTTTGTCCGTGTCCGTGTGTGTGTGTGTGTCTGTCTGTATGTTTGAGCACGACCTCACCATGACCTCAACAGCTGCGGCTGATTGCAACACAAAGATGCAACCAGTTACACTAATTACACACAAACAGGAGTGCAACACACACACACGCGCGCACACACACACACACACACACACACACACACACACACACACACACACACACACTTTTGAGTAAAAATACTTAAACTGAGTAAAAATACTTAAACTGAGTAAAAATACTTAAAATTAGTAAAAATACGTAAAAGATGTTAAAATGATGTAAAAACACGTAAAGGCACCACTCTCTTCACACTGGGTGTGATTTTTTATTACTTATTTTACATTTTTAAAGTTGTTAAGCCATACTTTCATTTCATCAAGGGCCATCCATATGTTACTAGTGTAAGTGTCTTAAATTGAAGTTATAAAAACAATATTTATTTAGAATCAGACATGATCATTCATTCATGAAATTGATTGATTAAAACAAACACCAGGAAACAAAGATTAGTCCATCTGTTCCTGCGAAACGTCAACATTGCCAATTTGCAAAGACTGAGGAAGGGCAAAAGCCTGAAATGTCACAGCAGCACTCAGGTGCAATAAAAAGTATTTTGCAACTGGAGCCACAGTGTGCGAGAGTTCCTTTGTTGTTTTTCAGCATCTGCCTAACTTCGGGTTTGGATTTGCATGTCTTTCCTTCTTTTCAACATATTGATCTGCTTAAGCCTGAAGGAGAAGATATTTGCTTACTTTATAGATTCAAAATTCTGTACCAGAATATGTTTAAATGTCTAAATGATCTGTTTTAAAATTGAACATGTAAGGAAAAACCTATTCAACAAATTTTGATTAAAGCCTATACTATTTATAAAGTAATATCTGGCATACTTATGCACAGCCTCTCGATCAGACATGTAGGAAAGCCCTCGTTGACACAGCAGTCCTCGTTGACATAGAAGTCATGTTGACCCGGCAATGCTTTGATGCATCTAATTAACGACTAGTTTCAGCTGGTGTTCCTTACCCAGTCAGTTAATGCAGACCTTAATGAGTGACTATGTTCAGCTTGTGTGCTTCACTCAGCCAGTTTGACTTTGTTTGACATGAGGAGCAGTGCTATTTCTCTGACTGTGTGTGTGTGTGTTCATGACAGTAAAAGTCTTATTGTTTGTTTAGAATACGATGCGATACTTTATGTTATTGTCATGTGCCGTTTTATATTATGTATGTTTGAATATATTACAGTGGCTGTACTTTATGTGAATTGTTTGTTGATAGCTGCTAGCTGTGCAGTACCTACTGTTGATTTGAACCTTGATGTTTTATGTCACAATAATTTGATTGTTATATTCATTTGTGATGTTATATTATATGCTAAAAGCGATTTGTATTTTGTGTTTTGTAGACCGCACGTATCAGAAGTAAAGCAACTGAATCAAGCTCCTCTCCTGTGACTCTTTTACCGGAATCACGGTCTATAGTGTACCAGCTCTATTCTAGCAACTGTAGAGGTCCTAGTCCTCTGTTTCAAGACAGGATCCTGGTAAAGGACTGGAGTGGATTGCCTTCACACACAGGCACACACAGGCACTCACATCTACTACTCCCAGTGCAACCCAGTCAGTCCAGGGTAGATTCATCATCTCCAGAGATGATTCCAGCAGTAAGCTGTATCTCCAAATGAACAGTCCCCCCAACTGAGTGACCATGGGGGTTGTTGAGCAGCTGTACAAACACCTTATACCACTCATTCCAATTACATTACTTGAACTAAATCATATCACTAATCATATTAAAACAATATTAATACAATATATAAAAAATAGATTAATCTCATGACAGGGCTTCAAGAGTTGTTGTAAAGATGTTCTGAAAGATGTTCTGAAACTAAAAACGTTTGATAAGCAGCTAACCTTTAAATAGCCAGTTTCACACAAACAGTAAGTTACAAACCTAACAGAAACCAAACCATAACAGTTAAATAAAACAGTTGCAAGGTCTTTACATTTAAACCATGAGCCGAAATCATGTCATTGTCTATTTAACACTTTAGAGGGCAGTCTATGCAAAGTGTCTCTCTCCTCTAACTCTTCATAAGCAGACTTTCAGCTCTGGTCTTCTCATTGATGTTAAACTGACTGACATTATTAGAACCATGGAACTGAAGACTGGCAGCTGTTTACTACTGATGATGAAACTAAAGTTGTTGATCAAATTCATTTTACTTCAATTAGGAAATTGTGTACATTTTTAAGACCGATGTGTGTGCAGTCATAGGGAGGGATTGGTTATTGTTTGTACATACAGAAGTGAACCTCCTGTGTCTTAATTAGAAATGTATTAAGAATGTTGTAAAAGGAAGGTATAATGCTGTAAAAAAAAATCCTAAACGGACTAATAAAGGTAATAGGCCATATGTCATTTGGATGGAGTGTACCAGTACATACTTTTAAAATGAATGGGACCATAATTTATTAAACACATATCATGATAATTGAAAAAATACCTTCAACTAGTGATTGAAAACATAAATATTTATTAAAATATTTACTAAGGTAATAAAATCAAATGTAAAGTCCGGCCAAAACCTTATTCACTTGAATGGAGTGTTAGTTTTTCTGCAACCAGCAGGAGGGGAAATAGTAATATCTGCTGGGCCATTAGTGAGAACTGCAGGGGATACGGCTCATCCGTATTGGCCTCATTTAAAAAAACGGATGCTTGCCGCCTGTTTTCAACAGGACAATCCATCCTTCTTTTATATGAAGTCAGTAACTGTTCTATGCAAAGTCTTCTTCCTTGTCACTGCTATAAATAGTTCATAATTTCTCTCAGTTGAACCAGAAGAAGATCATCTCCCACGGCTCAGCTTCAACACCATGTCCTCTGTAGCTCTGCTGTTGCTCCTGCTGACAGCCGGAATATGTGAGTCTGTCTGTAGGAGGAAATACAGTAATAATAAAATATCAATTGTCAATTTGTAATAAAGGGTTGCACACAATTTGATTTACACTCATTTGCTCTTAATTCTTCTCAGGTGTGAGTGGTGAGACACTGACTCAGCCAGCCTCTCTGACTGTCCAACCAGGTCAACCACTGACCATCACCTGTAAAAAAAAGTCTCCTATTCTCTTGATAGCTATTATACGCATTGGATCAGACAACCTGCAGGGAAAGGGCTGAAGTGGATTGGAGGAATATGTTGTACTAGCAGCACATACTTCAAGGATTCTCTGAAGAATAAATTCAGCTGTAGATGGCTCCAGTAGAACAATAACGTTGAAAGGACAGAATCTGCAGCCTGAAGACACTGCTGTGTATTATTGTGCTAAAGACACACAGTGAAACAAACCAACAGCAGTGATGTACAAAATCTCCCCACTACTTAAAGACCGGTGAAACAAATGTCAGAGCTCAGTTTAAGACACAGGCCTCTGTTGAGAGGATGTAGACAACATTAAAACACACACATTTCATTTAGGTTTTTTCTTACATTTTTACATTGTAAAATACCATCATCCATCAAACAAACTCCAAGACAATATTTGAAATATTTATTTTTAAGAAGGAATTACATTATTCTCATCAATCACAATTGTTTTTTCAAAACAAATCACATTAGTATATGAACAGTATTATTTTCAAAGCTGCTTTGAATACAAGTATTCATCCAAACTGCAGTACATATTTTTTTAAAAGATGGTAAAAAAAAAAGAAAAGAATGGTCTACTCATTTAAAAAAGGTGGAGTTAATGCAAACTTGCAGTTATATCCATAATCTATGTACCGAACATCATATAAAAGGAAGATTTTAGACCCATGTGTGATGTCATATGTAGCCATGACTCTCACTGAACTACTGCTGTTGGCTGCTTGTCTTACAGGTTGGTACTTTTGACTGCATCCATTGTAGACAGTGAAACAAAATGAAGTGAAATGAATGAATCAGAGATATGCAGTAATATGAATATTAATGATTTTACAGCTGTGAAGACTCAGACACTGACAGAGTCTGAATCAGTGAATAAAAAGCCTGGAGAATCCCACAAACTGACCTGTACATATTCAGCCTCTGACAACACATTTAGTGGCTACTACCTTGGATGGATCAGACAGGTTTCTAGGAGAAATATGGAATGGATCGGTCATATTCATGGCAGTACTGTTTATAATTCACCGACGTTGAGTAGCCGGTTCACTCTGACCAGAGATGATAGTAGAAAGCAGGTGTATCTCCAGATGAACAGTCTGAAGACTGAAGACTCTGCTGTTTATTACTGTGCTAGAGAGTCACAGTGACACAGGAGGCTGCAGAGCTGTACAAAAACTAAATATGTTGAAGAACTTCCTCTTTTCACTTTAATAAAACTAGTATAAACAATAAACAATGACGCTTTTAGACAAATTCATGAGAATTATACTCCCCGTGAAAGAATTATGTTCTAAAAGGACCTTGTACCACTGTGCAGTCTTTTATGAAGCTTTGCTTTTTTTCTTTTAACTATTGCCATGATTGAATCACAAACTACAGAATAGAATATTTAAGTGCTCATGGCAGATAGAAGGTGGATCTCCATGTGAACAACATGACGGCTGAGGACACTGCAGTGTTTTATTGTTTCTGAGACTTACAGTGGGAAATAAGTAACATATCAAACATCATTTTTGTTTTACTTCACATCACAATGTAGGAGACTGCATGAGTTTCTATAGTGACACTGGCAGTAAGAAAACATATAAACCGCTGCTGTTTTGCTGTGCAAATCTGTTTTTAAATAATGTATCATTCAAAATCCAACAACATCTTTCCCCACAATAATCCATCATTATAAACATTTCATAAATAATGTATGTATGTTCAAGATGAACCATGACAGTAATCTAGTCTTGATCATGGTAACATCTGTGACTGTAAAGACAAACAATGAATAATGTTAACATAGCTTTGTGTCATTATGTAAAACACATACAGTATTTGGTTTCCTCATCCTAACAGCCCTCATATAAATGTCATGTATTTTTAGTTGAGAGAGTCAGTCCGTCCCTCTGAGAAGAGCAGCTTCCATCAGTTCATCTTATAAAACCATGTTCTCTGTAGCTCTGCTGCTGATGGCAGCAGCTGGATCCTGTGAGTCTCTCTGAATGTGTTTGTAATATAAGACAGTTCTACATTGTGAATTGTTCATTTATTACTACGTTTCTATTTTCAACAGGTGTGAACAGTGAGACACTGATTCAGCCAGCCTCCCTGACTGTCCAGCCAGGTCAACCACTGACCATCACCTGTAGAGTCTCATTCTGTTGGTAGCTATAGGACAGCATGGATCAGACAACCTGCAGGGAAAGGACTGGAATGGATTGGGATGAAATTTACAGGGGATTCTTACTACAAGGATTCCCTCAAAAACAAGTTCAGTATCTCTTTAGACTCTTCCAGCAACACAGTGTCAGTGACTCTGAATGGACAGAATGTGCAGCCTGAAGACACAGCTGTGTATTATTGCGCCAGAGAGCCACACTGATACACACAACCAGTAGACCTGAACAAAAACCCCTCTATCACTCAGCAGTTACTACATGAACCCACCAGAGGAGATGCTCACATCACATGAATTGAAGACATGTTTGGCCAATTATAAAAATATTGAATATAAATATTGAACAAAATTAATCATAGAACCTCTAAACATAGCTTTCAATGAATGATGAAAACACATATATTTTATTTAGTCTTTAAGTTTAAGTCACCACAACTTCACAAGCTTAGCTGTGTTTTTCCACAGATTTGGTAGTTCACTTGTTCTATCAGTTCACATTTTATGGCTCTAATGTTGCTGTTGGCATTTGGAGGCTGTTATAGAAAACAACGGCAACTTAAATGATTAAAGAAGTTCTAGTTCTTTAACCTAAAACAGAAATACAAATATTTTTTTCCAATCATTTCTTCTGCACTGTAATTTTACGTTTTTTTTTCTTTCTAAACTAGTTTTTTTAGGGTATTGTTTTCAAAAATACTTTTATGTATGTGTTTCTTGCACTCTCTTAAGGATTTATAATTAATGTGTTAATGCTTAATGTTTTGTTTGTGTACCATGCAAATAAGCTTGTCTTGTCTTGCCTTGCCTTATTGTAAAGTAGGCCTATATATAGTTGAAATTGGTTAATAATACAAATTGCAACTGCAACTCTTTTAAGATGACAATCAAATCTGATCAAATTGTGATATGTTACCCTGTTGGCTGGCCTATTTCACCTTCAGATTGTGTTCATTCATATATCAAAACATTATTAAACAACCCTTATTTACTAAAACTCAGTCAGATAACTCATGAATAGATTGAGACCATTAATAGCTGGAGATCATCTTATTTATAAAATGTAAATACGAGTGTGAATATCCTACTATAATTCTAGTAACCTCTGTAGTGGTACGTGAGTACGTGAAGATACCCGGTTCTCCTCACTGGCTGGACCAATTGCTCTGATTTTGCACACAGCCATTGACCATTACAATCTGAACGCAACTGTGAAGCCCGTTTTTCAATTTAATCAAATCCCAGCTTCTTATTAGCGTTTTTGTGTCAAAGAATGTCGTCCCATAGCTGCGGCTGCCCAGCTATGGGACAAACTGCCTCCCGGGTTGCCAGATCATGTGCGCATATCCCCCCACGGATGCGCTGCGCCGACCGGGTATGGTCTAGTTATATTTAATCTTGGCAACTCTGACATTACTCCCTGCTCAAGTACATTATAAGACAACCATTTAGAGAGATATACATCTATAACAAACCCACCCTGGGGAAACAGAACCCTTAGGGCCTTAGAGCCTACTGGCGGTGCTGGGGTTGAGGTGGGGGCAATCAAAGCACAACAGTGGCAAAACTGACAGCAAGAGGAAGTACAATGAATCAGGTGAGTTAGAAGACCGCCAATTTTGTCAGCTGCTTGACACATCACATACAACATTGGCCACGTAGTGCTGTACATGTGTGTAAACCAATCGAGTGTATCTGCTTGAACTAGCTCGCAAGCTATACGCATCATTTCCTGCATGTGCTTATTAGAGGATAAAGAATTATCATATCTTTCATTTCATTTAGTAATCCAAAATAGACTCATTATGTATCCTGGATTGCAATAATTGTCCCAAATTGCATAACATTTCTTCCATAATAATCTATAATGTCTAATGCCTTCTCACAGTCCCTATCAAAACCTCTAGACGGTGGTCTATGCAAAGTCTCTCTCTACCCAATCTCTTTATAACCAGCCTATCAGCTGTAATTAGTGTGGTTGATTATTGTTGTGTGTTTTGGGGTACATGTTGTTATCATACAGATAATGGCATAATGACTTCTGTGAAGCAAGCAAGTTTTGCAAATGAAAAGCCATTTGCCTTAATGGATCCAAATTAAATTATTTAAAGAAGTGTTAGCAGGTGGCAGGTGGCAGGTGGTTAATGATGTAAAACCATCATTAACAGTTGACTGACTTCCTGAAGCTGAAGACAAAAAACATGTCCTGTGTCGATGCACATTTAGAAGTTAAAGGCTAATGCTTGAAATAGAACACTCATATTATCAATATTATATTAAACAATAATTAGGGGGAAAACACTGGGACTGTTTCAAACGCATAAGCAGAACTCATGTCATGTAGTCCAATGTAAAACAGAGGGTGGTCTATGCCGGTGGTTCTGAAACGTTTAATTAAGCATTCAAATAAGTATTCGGCCGCAGACCTCCCATCTCAAAGATTTGTGTTAACAATGTTCGCTTTAAATATTTAAATATATTTAAAGATTTGTACAAATCTTCAAGATAAAAAAAAATAGCAGATCTACAAGCTCATATCGTGGCACAAAGTGACACGCTATGAGCTTGTATATCTGCTATTTTTTAATAGCCAAAGTATAAAATACGGTGGTTAAGTAAGTGGTTAAAATATTGTGACACTACAGTATATTAACACATTTTCCTGGAGACCCCCTGGAATCTCCCTCAAGGACCCCTGGGGGTCCCCAGACCCCACTTTGAGAACCAATGGTATAATGCAAAGTGTCTCTCTCCTCTTTATAAGGAGACTCTCAGCTCTGGTATTCTCTATTGATGTTAAACTGACTAACATTAGAACCATGGAACTGATGACTGGCTGCAGTTTAGTACTGTTAATGGTGTCTATATTCAGTATCAGTGAGTTGCTGATGATTCTAATACTAATACACTTATACTATAACACATTAATAATTTCTAAATTGAAAGAAGAAAAGTCATTGATGTGTTGATTTGTCTACAGGTGTTGAGGGTCAGACTTTGACTGAATCTGAACCAGTGGTTAAAAAGCCTGGAGAATCTCACAAGTTGACCTGTACAGCCTCTGGATTCACATTCAGTAGTTCTCAAATGAATTGGATCAGACAGGCTCCTGGTAAAGGACTGGAGTGGATTGCCTACATTTATTACAGTACCACCTACTACTCCCAGTCAGTCCAGGGTCGGTTCATCATCTCCAAAGACGATGGCAAACAGCAAGTGTATCTCCAGATGAACAGTCTGAAGACTGAAGACTCTGCTGTTTATTACTGTGCTAGAGATTCACAGTGACACAGGAGGCTGCAGAGCTGTACACAAACTAAAGATGTTGAAGAACTTCCTCTTTTCACTTTTCTAAATACTGTATATACAGTATGATATCATCAATGTTGCTATAGCCACAACCATGATGGCAATTGCGCTCGCCATGAAGGAAATATGTTATTTTTTACAACATATTTCTGTCATGCATTTGTGCTGTCTTGTAAGAGGTTTTGTACTACTAGGTTTTTTTTAACTAGCCATGAACCCACCATAAAATACAGAACAGATTAACTAAATACTTTGCATCACTATGTAGGAGACTCAATTATTTATATAGTGACACTGGCTGTAAGAGAAAAGATAAATCTGCTCCTGTTGATGAACAGCACAGTTTTAAAAGGATATGACTCCGCAGTAAACAGTTTCAATCCCCTCACAACAATCCATCATCATCATAAACATTTCATTACTGTACATTAATTGTCTTTTAAAAATTAACCATGACAGTATGTATCTATGAATTAATGTATGTCTCAGTCATAAGGGTGACAACGGTTCCTGTACATCCCATGAATAATATTAATAATAGCTTTGTGTCACTGTGTAAAACCCATATTTGGTTTCCTCATCCTAACAGCCCTCATGTCATTTATTTGTGGTTGAGAGATGCAGAGTGTCAGTCCATCCCTCTGAGAAGAGCAGCTCCCATCAGTTCATCTTCAAATCAAACCATGTTCTCTGTAGCTCTGTTGCTGCTGCTGGCAGCCGGATCCTGTGAGTCTCTTTGGATTTGTTTATGAACAAAGACAGTTGTTATTCTACTTTGTAAACAGTTAATTAATTACTAAAGGTTTCTCTTTTCCACAGGTGTGAACAGTGAGACACTGACTCAACCAGCCTCCCTGACTGTCCATCCAGGTCAACCACTGACCATCACCTGTAGAGTCTCATATTCTGTTGGTAGCTATTGGACAGCATGGATCAGACAACCTGCAGGGAAAGGACTGGAGTCGATTGGGAGTACATTATATACAGGGAATACATACTACAAGGATTCCCTAAAAAACAAGTTTAGTATCTCATTAGACTCTTCCAGCAACACAGTGACTCTGAATTAACATAATGTGCAACCTGAAGACACAGATGTGTATCATTGTGCCAGCTAGACCCACAGTAATACGAACCATCAGTAGACCTGAACAAAAACCCCTCCATCCCTTTGCAGTTATACCTGAACCGAGGAGGCACTCACATCACATTAATTACTTAAAGAGCTGTGACCAAATATAATTGAAAAATATTGAATACAAATACTGACAATATTAATTAGATCCTCTAAACATATAGCTTTCAATGAATGATGAAAGAAAATATCTGATTAATCATTATCAATGTCAGTCAAGCTCAGATACATATTTGGTATTGTTAATCACCTGATCAATCAGTTGATATTAATACTTAACTAACGGCTAATAACTACCTAATCTCTCAAGAACAGATTCTCTGCGTTTGAATCTGTCGGGGGGGTTCGTCATATCGCGTACGCACTGGCCTACAAGTGGGCATGCCTTCAGATCAGGAAGCAGGCCGCGCTTTACCCAATCAAATGTTGTGGGCGGGATTTACGTGTCCGCCGATCCTTCCCCACTTGAAACAAACCGAAACTCATTTAACAATAGCGTCCTCGGAGCAGACAGAACCACGGAAAGATATTCAGATTTTAACTTGCTCTTTCGTCATAGAAACAAGTGGGCTTATAACCAAAACGATCCATGTTCTCGGGGAGAAGTGGTGTTAGTGTTCCGTGTAGAAATATTGCAGTGGGAATGAAAACATAGTCGCACCACCAGAAGTGAAAGGCTGAAGGCAGACCAAAACCCCGGTTTCCTTGCGCACGTGTGCTGCGTCGACTTCCTCCCAGAACCAACTGAGATAGTCAAAAACAGCAGAGGGCGCTGTTTTTCCTTTTCATTTGGCGATGGGTTCCCAGATTGGTAACTACCTTAATAAATCACGAGTTTGAGTTTGAATAAGTGTTTATAAAAAGTGTATTTACAGATTTAGACATGGTTAGTGAGGGTGTTAATACATGTTTTTTAAACACGTGTTCATACTCAAACTAGTGATTTATTAAGGTAGTTACTTTTATGTAACTACCTTAATACCTTATTTTGTGTGAGACCATCTAAAGTCTAAAGTATTTGTATTGTATTGTATAATATGTATTACTGATTAATTGAGTACAATTAATGGACCACAATGAAAACAATCCCCTGGGGCTTTTTAAGTAATCCTTTTAGCATGAACTTTGACTGTTCCTGTACTGTTAATAATCATGTTAACCAATCAACCAACCAATCAACCAATCAATCAACCAATCAATCAATCAATCAATCAATCAATCAATCAATCAATCAATCAATCAATCAATCAATCAATCAATGTCTTGTCTTGCCTTACTGTACAGTAGTTTGTGGTATAAATGTACACCTACTAGTACAAGTCTTTTTAAATGACAATCAAATCCAATCTGTGTGATATATTACATATACCATTTTTGGGTGGCCTATATTTCACCTTCTGATTTAAAAAAAAAAGTATAATTGTTGTAAAAGAAAATATGAAACCCTTATTTACTACAAGTCCTGCATGTGCTATTATTAGCAGATGAATCCTTTTCATCTAACATATCTCTTATTTCATACACCAATGCAGAATAGAAAGCTCATTGTTACCTGTATTGTTATAATTGTCCCAAGGTTGCATAACATGTCTTCCATTATGTACAGTATGATGTCTAATACCTTCTCACAGTCCCTATCAAAACCTCTAGAGGGTGGTCTATGCAAAGTCTCCTCTCTACCCAATCTCTTTATAACCAGACTCTCAGCTACAGTTGTCTATTCATATGCGATTGACTGACATTAGAACCATGGAGCTGAGTTGCTGGAGTTTATTAATGATACTCTTGGTAGTAAATATACACTGTAAGTGCTTATAGTCTCTTAATTGTAGAAGTCTACCTTTATCTTATCTGCATTCTGAAATATATGTTCTGCATTGATTGACCAGCTTCTTGTGTGCTGTCTACACAGGTGTTAAGGGTCAGACACTGACTGAATCTGAACCAATGGATAAAAAGCCAGGAGAATCCCACAAGCTGACCTGTACATATTCTGGGTTCAGTGATACCATTTATGCTAATTGGATCAGACAGGCTCCTGGTAAAGGACTGGAGTGGATTGCTTATATCAACCAAGGTGGCGGTACCACCTACTACTCCCAGTCAGTCCAGGGTCGGTTCATCATCTCCAGAGACAATAGCAGACAGCAGGTGTTTCTCCAGATGAACAGTCTGAAGACTGAAGACTCTGCTGTTTATTATTGTGCTAGAGACTCACATTGACACAGGAGTCTCTATAGCCGTACAAAAACAAATGTATGCCTCATTGTGAATACTACAAGACAGTTGACATATTCCTCTTCATAAGAAGATATTAAGACAAATAAATATCATCTACTTTATTTGTCCTTGTACAAGTAGTTATAGTGTGCATACAAGTTCTTCCTTTTAGTTAACTACATTTTGAAACCGTTAATATGGTGTTTATATACACCTGATTTACATGTGATTTTATATAAGACAAAATAGTCCATAAGCTGCCCACATTTCAATGTGTTCTTGATGTAATCTCTATTTTAATGAAACATGGATTTTAATAAAAATGTGGTAGCGTCAAAGTTTATCTCCTCATTTAAAATGAAGTTGGAAGCCACGTAAAAACGGATCCTTTGATTAAAAAATAAATAAAACTGCCAATGTGAAAGGGTGGCATTTGTTCCTCGGCCAAGTGGGAATGTGCGTGTGAAATTGCACGGCAATCGCACACTGCGTTCATGATTTGAGGCATTTTGTTCAAAACGGACCTATCCTGCAAACTTTGTAAGTCAATGTTAGCCATAAGATGGAATATGAAATATCGGAAACATCCGTCTTGATGACATGACTGATAGAGATACTGTGTACCGATTTGCGTGATTTTTGGACAGAATCTGAAGGAGTAAGCAAAAAATGTGTTTTCCAATAGTCGGCCTCCTGGTGGCGCTCTAAAAGGCAGATCTGAAAAATGCAGGGCAAAGGTTGTTCCTTGGCCTCTAGGGAGTGTGCGTGCAAAGTTTCATGCAGATCTGTGCAGTTATAAGTAAAAACGTGAATCGGCCTGTTATAGGGGTATCATGAGGCTGATTTGAAAGTTTTGAAGCGGCATTTGTTGCTTGGCATAGTGGGAATTGATGTTGTCATCAATGTTTGTTTATTGGACAGACATACATACATACATACATACATACATACATACGGACACACGGACAAAGTCATGTATAGGAGTGGTTGCCTTCGGCACCACTCAAAAATATTAGTCCAGGGGCCAACACTGATATTTTCACAAATTGGTACCACCTGAGGTGGCCGTAAAGTTTTTGTATTTTTGTATTCCTACATGTCTCTAGTTTATATTTTGATATGATACATCTTCCAATTCAGTAGCTTAATGGCAGTTATCACTACCTACCAGCTAATGTATCCGGTAGGAGACACAAAGTAGAATCTTTGTGTCTCCTACCGGAAATACACCCGGGCATCAAATTATTGCGACAAAAAACTAAATATATCCATGTATTCAAGGCTTCATGGGGTGTGCAATTGATAACTTCTCAGATTTTTGGTGTTTGCAAAAAGACTGCTTTCCATAAGCTTGTAAAAGTTGACCCTCCTTCGGTCTAGGGTGGTCATAGCTGAATGGGTAGAGAGTCCCCCTGGGAAACTTAAAGGATGAGTTCACCCAAAAAATGATTATTTTCTGTCAATTGCACACCCCATGAAGCCTTGAATACATGGATATATTTTGTTTTTTGTCGCAATAATTTGATGCCCGGGTGTATTTCCGGTAGGAGACACAAAGATTCTACTTTGTGTCTCCTACCGGATACATTAGCCGGTTTAGAGTGATTACTGTCATTAAGCTACTGAATTGGAAGATGTATCATACCAAAATATAAACTAGAGACATGTAGGAATACAAAAATACCAAAAATGTACGGCCACCTTAGGTGGTACCAAAATCTGCCTTGGCCCCTGGACTATATGGGTTTTGCACAAATTGGCCTCCTGGTGGCGCTTTAACAGGCCCATGTGAAAAATTTGGGGCAGAGGTTCTGAATTTGTATCCAGGGAGTGTGTGTGCACAGTTTCGCAGCGACCTGGCCAACAGTGCCGGAGATTAGCCGCTCGCAGACAGATGGACGGACGGACACACGGACGGACGGACGGACGGACGGACAGACGGACAGTGGGTAAAACATACTCTCTCGCCATGCCTTCGGCCTGGCAGAGACAATAATAAATACTTTTCTTTTTCAAATTCATGGTATAACTTTAATTGCTTACATCAGTTATGCTACCTACAGCTAACCAGTGTCACGTTCCGCTCGGGGTGCTCCTTCCATTCCGACATCTCGCCACTCCGACTAGTGGCTTCCGCGTGCGGTTAGGGTTAGGGTGAGGGTTAGGTATAGGGTTCGTTAACGTCGGAAAGGCGACATGTCGGAAAGGCAGCATGCACCCGTTCCGCTCCTCGGTCCGTGGACTTTGACTGTATTTCTCAGCCCTTGGACCTTTTCTGCCCTTATAAGGTCGTGGACTTATTAGGACTATTATCGTATCGTTCCTATTGTGTTCTGTTACTCTGTTGTTGTTGTTGCCCTGTTTTTGTGTACCTTATTTTGTAGTATTGTTTCCTGTTCTGCTTAGTTACTGTTTACCTGTCTTGTCTCACCTCCTGTGTGATTAGTCTTGTTCTCCTCCTGTGTCCTCTTAGTCCCCCAGCCTATCCCAGTGTTGATTGTCTGTTGAGTTCACCTGTGTCTTATTATTTCCCTGTCTATTTAAGCCCTGTGTTTGCACTGTTTACTCGCTCGTTCATTATCTGCTATTGTGGGTGGTATTTTCAGTTCTTGCTTGTAGTCCTACCCTTTGGAGTTAATAAACCCTTTAAACCGAGTTGTTTAGCCTCCGTCTCTCTCCTGCACTTGGGTCCTACATTCTGCCTTGACTGACAGTGACAACCAGAGCTTAAAAAAAAGACACATTCTTTCAATGAAATTCTGGATTGTTGTCTCAGAGAGAGTATGTTTTGCCCCCTGTCCGTCCGTCCGTCCGTGTGTCATTCTGTCTGTGTACAGCTAATCTCAGGCACCGTTGGCTTGATTGCAGCGAAATTGTGCACACACACTCCCTGGATGCCACAGCAGAACCTCTGCCCCAAATTGTTCACATGGGCCTTTTATAGCGCCACCAGGAGGGCGATTTGTGCAAAACATATTTTTTGACAGTACTCCTACATATTTTGTCCAAAAATCATGCAAATCGGTACACAGTATCTCTATAGTCATTAAACAAAACGTGTCTTTCAGATTTTTCACATTCCATCCTGATTGGCTAAAAATGTCTTCCAAAGTTTGGAGGAGTGCTCTGTTTTGAACAAAATACTTCAAATCATGAACAGAGCATGCAATTTCCGTGACATTTTGCACACACATTCCCATTAGGCCGAGGAAGAAATGCCACTTGAAATTTTTCAAATCAGCCTCATGGTGGCGCTATAACAGGCCGATTTGTGTTTTTACTTTAAGGCTGTTAATTGACAAAATATTAAGACCAACACCCTTAATTAACAAAAACCCATCTGTGTTTGACCAACTATGACCAGCCAGGTTTAACAAAGCATGTCACCTAAGGTGACCGTAAAGTTTTTGTATTTTTGTCTTCCTACATGTCTCTAGTTTATATTTTGGTATGATAACCCTTCCAATCTTGTAGCTTAATGGCAGTTATCACTACCTACCGGCTAATGTATCCGGTAGGAGACACAAAGTAGAATCTTTGTGTCTCCTACCCCGGGCATCAAATTATTGCGACAAAAAAATATATATATCCATGTATTCAAGGCTTCATGGGGTGTGCAATTGATAACTTCTCAGATTTTTGGTGTTTGCAAAAAGACTGCTTTCCATAAGCTTGTAAAAGTTGACCCTCCTTCGGTCTAGGGTGGTCATAGCTGAATGGGTAGAGAGTTCCCCTGAAAAACTTAAAGGAGGAGTTCACCCAAAAAAAAAATTTATTTTCTATCAATTGCACACCCCATGAAGCCTTGAATACATGGATATATTTGTTTTTTGTCGTAATAATTTGATGCCCGGGGTAGGAGACACAAAGATTCTACTTTGTGTCTCCTACCGGATACATTAGCCGGTAGGTAGTGATAACTGCCATTAAGCTACAAGATTGGAAGGGTTATCATACCAAAATATAAACTAGAGACATATAGGAAGACAAAAATACAAAAACTTTACGGTCACCTTAGGTGGTACCAATTTGTGAAAATATCAGTGTTGGCCCCTGGACTAATTTAGACATGTTACAGTTTTTGAACTATCAATGCTGGTGATGTCATTCCCATGTTAAAGCACTATGTACTATGTACTATGTAAAAAGAAAAATTATGAATAAAATGTAAATATGTCCAATCTGTATGGTAGTCTAGAATATGTTAATAAAATATAACTTATACAATTGAGGTGGTACGTTGTATTTTGTCTCCTTGCTCTTCTTTTGAGAGATTTAGATCCTGAGACATGACCTTTGACACAATCCTGTTTCTGGTTTGACACAAAATTTGACCTGAAGGTCAAGATTCAATGTATCCCCTGAGCAAGCAGGCAGTCTCTATTAGCTCAAAGGTAAACATTTCAGCATGTGCGCAGAAACCCGGGTAGAAGAGGAAAGTTACATAGTGCAGCTTTAAGCCAATTAAAGTGCAGACTGAGAACTATTAAGTATAATGTGTAGTGGTGTTGGTAACAGAATAGAGCAGTGTGTACTTTTATCTACATCCATTAGGTTAAATACATTTAAAAATGCTGCCATTATCTCCAGATGGTTCCAGATGTGAATGTGAATCAACGTTTTAAACTCAATAAATATATATAAAAACAACTTTATATTATGGGTGGTGATCTGCTTAAGCCTGAAGGAGGCGATATTTGCTTACTTTATAATTTAAAAAAATATATGATATACTATATAAAGAAATATCTTGCAAGTATTTCATCAGTTAAGGAGGTACAGTATATCAGATATGCTTCACATATCTATAACTGAAATAATTGCATTTTGTCACAATGGTATTGACAGGAGGAGCTTGCAGTATGCAAATTCTTGCACAGTGCAGTTTGTGTCTGTGTACATAAAAGCCTCTATCGTCAAGATGTTGGACCTGTAAATATGGCTCATAGAAAGATGTTGCTGTTGTTCGTTTGTGTTCTTGTTTCTCTGGGCGTTGAAAGTCAGATCTTGACTGAGTCTGAACCAGCTCTTAAAAAGCCTGGAGAATCTCACAAACTGACCTGCACAGCATCTGGATTCACATTTAAAAGCTATACAATGAACTGGATCAGACAGGCTCCTGGTAAAGGACTGGAGTGGATTGCCTTCATACACACAGGCAGTTCTCATATCTACTACTCCCAGTCAGTCCAGGGTAGATTCATCATCTCCAGAGATGACTCCAGCAGTAAACTGTATCTCCAGATGAACAGTCTGAAGACTGAAGACTCTGCTGTTTATTATTGTGCTAGAGGGACACAGTGACTGGGGGTTGTTGAGCAGCTGTACAAAAACCCTACCACTCATTTCAACTACATTATATGAACTACATGAATCATAATACAATATTATACAATAAATAAAACCTGGATTCCTCCCATGACAGGGCATGAAGGGTTGTTTAAAACATACCTGTTGAGGGGAGCAAAACTGAGCCATTTAAAAAGTGACCATGATACAATCTGGGCCTAAACACTTTTTTATATAAGCATTTACTCTTTAAATAGACAGTAGTTCCACAAAAACAGTAAGCTAAAATAAAATAAAAAGTTAAATAAAACAGATGCTAGGTCTTTACATTTGAATCATGAGAGGAAATAATGCATAATCTATTTTAACCTTTAGAGGGCAGTCTATGCAAAGTGTCTCTCTCCTCTAACTCTTCATAAGCAGACTCTCAGCTCTGGTCTTCTCATTGATTGACCAGCAGTTAAACATCCTGGAGGATCCCACAAACTGACCTGTACAACCTCTGGATTATCATTCAGTAGAGATGAATTGGATCAGACAGGCTCCTGGTAAAGGACTGGAGTGGATTGCCTACGTCAGTAGTAGTAGCAGTAGCATCTTCTACACCCAGTCAGTCCAGGGTTGGTTCATCATCTCCAGAGACAATAGCAGAGAGCAGGTGTATCTCCAGATGAACAGTCTGAAGACTGAAGACTCTGCTGTTTATTACTGTGCTAGACAGTCACAGTGACAAAGGAGACTGCAGAGCTGTACACAAACTAAAGATGTTGAAGAACTTCCTCTTTTCACTTTTCTAAATCTAATATACTGTATGAATATCATCAACTTTATAGTCCCAATGATGACAAATACTCACCATGAAGGAAATTCTAAAAGAAAATTGGGCCCTATCTTGCGGCCCGCACCGCCTTATGCCTTAGTTTATGCCTAAACTTTTTGGCAATTTTTCTATTTTCAAAAACCTTTTGAAATAGTTCAAATAGCCGATCTACAAGGTCACAACGTGTTAATGTAGATCGGCAATTTTCACTATTTTAAAATGTTTTTAACAAGCCATGAACCCATAACAAAATACAGAACAGATGAAGTACTTCAAATAACTATTTAGTAGACTCCATTTCTATAGTGACACTGTCTGTAAGAGGAAAGATAAATCTACTCCTGTACTGTTTTGATGAACAGTACAGTTTTTAAAGAATATATCGTTCAGCATCCAACAGCATCATTCCCTTCACAAAAGTTCATCACCATAAATACTTCATTAAATTAATTGTATGTTCAAAATTGACCATGACGGTAATCTATGAATTAATCTTAGTCTCAGTCTTGATAATGGTGACAATGGCTCTTGTAAAGTCCATGAATAGGCTAATATTAATAATAACTTTGTGTCATTATGTAAAACATTTGGTTTCCTAACAGCCCGCATATAAATGTAATTTATTTGTGGTTGAGAGGTGAGAAGATCAGCTCCCAAGTCAGTTCCTATTCTACATTGTAAACAGTTAATTGTATTACTGAAGGTTTCTCTTTTCCACAGGTGTGAACAGTGAGACACTGACTCAGCCAGCCCTGACTGTCCAGCCAGGTCAACCACTGACCATCACCTGTAGAGTCTCATATTCTCTTGATAGCTATTATACAGCATGGATCAGACAACCTGCAGGGAAAGGACTGGAGTGGATTGGGAGTAAAGCTACATGATGTACATACATACAAGGATTCCCTCAAAAACAAGTTCAGTATCTCGTTAGACTCTTCCAGCAACACAGTGACTCTGAGTGGACAGAATGTGCAGCCTGAAGACACAGCTGTGTATTATTGTGCCAGAGACCCACAGTAATATGTACCATCAGTAGAACTAAACAAGACCCCCTCAATCTCTTTGCAGTTAATACCTGGGAAAACCAGACACACACACGCACACGCAAACGCACGCACGCACGCACGCACGCACGCACGCACGCACGCACGCACGCACGCACGCACGCACGCACACACACACACACACACACACACACACACACACACACACACACACACACAATACACATCCATGACGTCGACCAACTAGAAAAAAAACAAAAGGCCTGGAGGTCGAGGATGGTGCCCCGTGCCCCCCCAGGTTGGTGCACTGTGCGGCAGCACCTAAAGCCCTTCCATTAAGCCCCCACTGCATATTGTTATCATGACATGACTTCTGTGAAGCAAACAAGTGTGAAGGTTTGCAAATGAAAAGTAGCATTTCCCTTAAATGGATACAAAGTAGATTATTTAACGTGTTAGCAGGTGGCTTATGTAAAATCATTAGTAACAGTTGACAGACTTCCTGAAGCTCAAGACAAAGACATTGAGATTGAAGAGTGATATAATCTCATCTGAACCTGAAAACCTTTGATAAGCAATTCCTCTTCCAACAGCCAGTTCCAACACCACATGAAGTAAGCTACAAACAAACATCACAGAAAGTAAAAAGGATAAATAACTTCTAGAGCTTTGAATTTCAACATAAGCAGAACTCATGTTCTGTCATGTATCCAATGTCATGTATCCAATGTAAACCAGAGGGCGGACGTATACTGTATGCTAATGCAAAGTGTCTCTCTCCTCTATCTCTTCATAAGCAGACTCTCAGCTCTGGTCTTCTCATTGATGTTAAACTGACTGACATTAGAACCATGGAACTAAAGACTGGCTGCAGTTTACTACTGATTATGGTGTTTATATTCAGTATCAGTGAGTTGCTGGTGATTCTGTTACTAATACTGTTATACAACACATTCATAATTTCTAAATTGAAAGAAAAAACTATTAAAAAAACTCATTGATGTTTTGGTGTTTCTACAGGTGTTGAGGGTCAGACTTTGACCGAGTCTGAACCAGCAGTTAAACATCCTGGAGAATCCCACAAATTGACCTGTGTAACCTCTGGATTATCATTCAGTAGTTATTACATGGCTTGGATCAGACAGGCTCCTGGTAAAGGACTGGAGTGGATTGCCAGCATTCATAGCAGTAACATCTACTACTCCCAGTCAGTCCAGGGTCGGTTCACCATCTCCAGAGACAATAGCAGACAGCAGGTGTATCTCCAGATGAACAGTCTGAAGACTGAAGACTCTGCTGTTTATTACTGTGCTAGAGAGTCACAGTGACACAGGAGACTGCAGAGCTGTACAAAAACGAAAAGATGTTAAACAAATTCATAATTTCACTTCTCTAAAAACAAAATAGACAAAGACACATGTACATCATTTTAAGACGTTCCTGTGTGCAGTCATAGGGATTGTTTATTGTTTGTTAAAACAAAAGTGAATCTTCTGTCTTAATTTTTTTTAAATGATTACCAATGTAGTAAAATAAAGTATTATACTGTAGAAATATCACAATCTATAAAGTGACTGTTGATAAAGGTTCATATGTGTCAGTATTTGGATGGAGTCATGTCTATATACGTTTAGGTGTGGTTACTGTCTACAAAACCATTGAAGAGGAGCAGAACAATCACCATTCTTCTATTTGCACACAGCACGTAAAAACAGTCACCTTACATTGTGCATTGTGCAATTCTTATGGTATTGTAATGTGTTGTAGGACTATTTTACATCTATTTCTGTTCTTAGGTTATTGTCACTTTATTACAATTTTTGCCTTTGGCTTGTTCTGGAGATGTCAAGGAGCCAAAACACAATAATTTGACTCTTTCATACCCGTGCAATGGCATGTAACCAGAAAGAATCTTGAATCTATTTAACATAACTATTTAGATATTTAAAACTTCCTAAAACAGATTAGTTTTTTTCCACAGATTTGGTATTATAATTTAGTTCACCGGTTGGTTTTCAACAGGACAATCCATCCTCCCTCTAGTGCCTGTAGCTCTGCTGTTGCTGCTGCTGAACGCCGGAATATGTGAGTCTCTGTAGAGAAAAATACTGTTATAATCGAAGATCAATTGTCAATTTGTAATAAAGTCTTGCACACAATTTGATTTACACTCATTTGTTCTTAATTCCTCTCAGGTGTGAGGGGTGACACACTGACTCAGCCAGCCTCTCTGACTGTCCAACCAGGTCAACCACTGACCATCACCTGTCAGGTCTCCTTTTCTGTTAGTAGCTATTATACAGGTTGGATCAGACAACCTGCAGGGAAAGGGCTGGAGTGGATTGGACGAATATGTTGTTCTGGCAGCACAAACCTCAAGGATTCTCTGATATATATTGAACCTACATCTGTTAGGTTCAATATATTTCAGAATGTATTCCCTATAAGAAATGCTGCTATTTTCTACTGATGGTTCAAACAAGTGGAGGTGAATCAGCTCAACTTTTTAAAGTCAATAAATAAATTATGAAAACTACATAAATACATAAATGTGTAACGGTTGGTGATCTGCTTAAGCCTGAAGGAGGCGATATTTTCTTACTTTATAAATAAAACAAATTAGTACCACTCCATCTTACTATTTATGAAAATGCTATTTTTTTGTGATAAGTGATAAAGATCCTGATATCATCTTTTTAAAAATATTAGAAAAGGAGGTACAGTATATCAGAGATAATGCTTTGCATAATGTACAACTGAAATACTACATAAATTATTATTACAGTTATAATGATATAGACAGGAGGAGCTTACAGTATGCAAATTCTTGAACAGTTGCAGTTTGTGTCTTGTTCATAAAAGCCTCTCTATCTTCAAGATGTTAATCTGTAAATATGGCTCTTAGAAAGATGTTGCTGTTGTTAGTTGGTGTTCTTGTTTCTCTGGTTGTTGAAGGTCAGATCTTGACTGAGTCTGAACCAGCTCTTAAAAAGCCTGGAGAATCTCACAAACTGACCTGTTCAGCCTCTGGATTCACATTTAGAAGCTATACAATGAACTGGATCAGACAGGCTCCTGGTAAAGGACTGGAGTGGATTGCCTACATCGGTACATCTAGTAGTCCTATCTACTACTCCCAGTCAGTCCAGGGTAGATTCATCATCTCCAGAGATGACTCCAGCAGTAAGCTGTACCTACAAATGAACAGTCTGAAGACTGAAGACTCTGCTGTTTATTATTGTGCTAGAGAGACACAGTGACTGGGGGTTGTTGAACAGCTGTACAAAAACCACACTCATTCCAACTACATTACATGAACTAAATTAAGCTTATTGCATAGGTGTTCGGGCCGATATGCGGTGGTACGTCGCACCACCAATCTAACCGATATGTCTTAGTCATAGCGTCGGGAGCTTTGTCAGAGTGCGTTGTACCCGTCTGTCTGTGTCCCTTTTGTGCCCATATATGGAGATCTATGTATTTGTCTGTCTACCTGTGTCCCTTTTATGAGATCTGATATCAGTAGTATATGGCCCATACCCTATTGGTTGGATTGGTGGTTCTGGACAACTGAATATCCTCCATGCCGATGTTCTCACCGAGTTTGAAGTCGGTCGGTCCCATATATACACACACGATCGTATATGGGCATAGCGGTTTGTTTATGGTTATGTCTGAGTCTGAGTCATAGTGACATGGCTATATATGGGCGCTAGATGCTACCAGTAACTCTGTTTCCTTAAAAGGATATAATCTGTAAACTGACACAGCTGTGTATTATTGTGTCAGAAGACACATTTATACAAAACACAAGATGACCAAATACTCAATTTAAACTAAATAGTTTTCAAAATTATTAGAGAAAATAAAAGTAGAAAATGTTTTCGTCAGAACCACTGCCAATTACTTCCCAGATGACAAACCATACTTCTTTGGCATAAAGTGATGTGAGATGATGTGATATTTTTTGTATGCTGCATAACTTGCTTTGTAATAATAATAATAATAATGGATTTTATTTATAACGCACTTTACATTTACAAGAAATCTCAAAGTGCTACAGAAGGCAATTGCATAAAAACAGAAACATCACACCAATAAAAGAAAACAACAATTAGGAAACTAGAATAAAACTATTAAAAACATGGGGCATAAAGCCTAGAGGTAAAACCAGCTAAGAAAATGCTTTGCTAAAAAGGTAAGTCTTTAGTCCTCTCTTAAAGGAATCAACTGACTGTGGAGCTCTCAGGTGGACAGGGAGTGCTTTGTGGGTTACGTTTACAATTATCCATCTGTTGCATTCAACTTTTACTGTTTCTCTGTTAACTAATTGGTTGTTGTTTTTATTGACCATCTATCATATCTCTCTTTTCATATAATTTCTCCATAGCCAGTTAGAGTCAGAGTGTGAAGTCAAATGCCTTCTCACAATCCCTATTTAAACCAATAGAGGGTGGTCTATGCAAAGTCTCTCTCTCAACCCAATCTTTTATAACCAGACTCTCAGCTGTATAGTGTTTATTCATCTGAGACTGACTAGAACCATGGAGCTGAGTTGCTTAATGATACTCCTCTTGGTTGTAGATATACACTGTAAGTGCTTAATCTTTTCATTCTAGAATTACTTAAAGGCCAGTCCACACCAATGCAACTAGTCGCAACTTGCAACCAGTTGCAAGAAATTGCAGCGGTCTGGACTGAGTTGCAGACCGGTGCCATTAGGGGATAATGGTTGCAAGTAGTTGCAAGGAGTTGCAGTTGCAAGGAGTTGCATTAGTGTGGACTGACCTTTACGTGTATCATTAACCAGTTCTTCATTTAAATAATTCTGTCTGTACAGGTGTTCAGGGTCAGACGCTGACTGAATCTGAACCAGTGGTTAAACAGCCTAGAGAATCACACAAACTGACCTGTACAACCTCTGGATTCACACTCAGTAGCTACTATATGGCCTGGATCAGACAGGCGCCTGGTAAAGGACTGGAGTGGATTGCAACCCATGATACTGTTAACACCTACTACTCCCAGTCAGTCCAGGGTCGGTTCACCATCTCCAGAGACAATAGCAGACAGCAGGTGTATCTCCAGATGAACAGTCTGAAGACTGAAGACTCTGCTGTGTATTACTGTGCTAGAGACTCACAGTGACTGGAGTCTATTGAGCAGCTGTACAAGAACATGTGTCATACACATCCTTACTGAGATACCTACAGACAATTTTCAAAAAACTGTCAAATTGTGCCATACTGTAAAGAACCAGTAGAGGTGCCTAAATTAAGCTGAAGAACCAGTAGAGAACCTTCAAGGAACCGTGTGTGTGTGTGTGTGTGTGTGTGTGTGTGTGTGTGTGTGTGTGTGTGTGCACATGGCAGGATTTCATATAATTCACATTTGTATGATTACAACCAGTTTCTGAATCAAATAGTTAATTTACATCAAGTCAAACCATTGTTACATGTCATTTTCTTATTCAAATATTACAGTGACTCTATCAGCCTGGCCTGTAACCCTCTTCTTCTATTAAGGAGGAGTCTATGCAAACTTCTAATCTGCCTCTATTTATACAATCAGACTGCAGAGTGGAGTCACACAGTCTGAATCCTCTGACTGAGTGAAAACTATATCAACATGACATAAACTGGTCTGTTTCTGCTCTTCATGTGTAGCGTGTCAGATTAGGATATTGAGCTACAGTATGAGGTTGATTCTGCAGTGTGACTCTCTGTTCAACTTCATGAAATTTATACTCAGTAATGCTATTTGTGTCCCCAGGTGTTCACAGACAGACGATAACTGAGTCTGAACCAGTGGTTAAAAAGCCTGGAGAATCCCACAAATTTACCTGTACCTATACAGTACTACCCATTCTGGCATTACACCTAGTTCAGCTTTTAGCTTAGCATCAGACAAGCACCAGGGAAGGGACTGGAGTGGGTGGCCCACATATCCGGGCCAAGTGGTAGTGATACATTTTACTCCCAGTCAGTCCAGGGTTGGTTCATCATCTCCAGAGACAATAACAGACAGCAGGTGTATCTCCAGATGAACAGTCTGAAGACTGAAGACTCTGCTTTTTATTACTGTGGTAGACAGTCAAAGTGACAGAGGAGACTGCAGAGCTGTAACAAAAAAAATTAAAGATGTTGAACAAATATATATAGATAGATACCATGAAATAGATGTCAGAGCTCAGCTCAGGACCCAGGCCTCTGTTGAGTTGAGATACTGTATATTATGATAACACACATACAGTATATATATATTTTTTTTCATTAGTTACATCCACAAATCCCACATACCCCATTAAAACTCACTAAATGAGTCAAATCTTTCTGGTAGTTTGCCACCTGCTAACACTGTGTTTTGGAACATTTTCTATTTTGAAACCATATAAGTAAAGTAAAGTACTGCTTTCACATAAATTGATTACTTTACTTTACTACACAATAAATAAAACACCAAGAAACAGAAGTCCATCAGTTCCTGTGAAACTTGTGGTGTCAAAATGCATGTGTTCTTTGAACCTGCCCTCCCTCAGGAAGTCCTGATGCAAATCATCTGTCTTCAGAATGTACATTACTGAGATCTGAGATGATTTGATGCGCTGCTCTTTTGTGAGGAGCAGTTGAGGTCACACTCACATCCCAGGATGGAGGTCAAACTTTCTCTTTTGTTGATGGTCCTTTGTCTGCCCTGTGAGTTTTCACATCTTTGCTGATGTATATAAATATTCTGTGTATAATCTACTGTATATAGTCATCAGTTCTATCATCTCTGTCTCCCAATTCTTCTGTCTCGGTTTGATCAGGTTTGAATGGCCAGGCGATGGAGTCCATTCCTTCCAGTTCAGTGCAGAAAAGACCTGGAGAAGCTCTTAGACTTTCTTGTAGGGGAACTGGTTTTACATTCAGCGACTATGGAATGCACTGGATAAAACAACCTGAAGGAAAAGCACTGCAATGGATTGGGGTGATTTGGAGTGATGCAAGTAAAACAATTTATGCCAGTGGTGTTCAAGGACGTATAGAAATCATTAAAGACAATACCAACAGCATGATATATCTGACACTGTCTAACCTGAAGCCAGAAGACTCTGCTGTGTATTACTGTGCTAGAGACCCACAGTGCTGTGAGAGTGGAGAAGCTGCACCAAAAACATCGCAAAATGCTGGTTCTCAATTAAATTTCTTCTACTAAATGAAAATAAAACTTTCAGTAATATCTCTCTTTATCTATAGGACCACTGTCCCCATTATGTCAAAGATCACATCAAGAATGTTGGTTGACTAACAAATAATTTAAATCAAAAAGACAGTAGTTTCTTAAGACTTAGAACCATAGTGAAATTGTAGCCATTTCTTTCATGTCACAACCTACTATTGTACTACTGTATATCTACATGAAAAAATGAAGTATGCTACACACATCATGTGTTTACTGAGTATGCTGAATATACATGTTCAAGATAAACTGTACTGTAATGAAAAATCTTTGTATTGTTCAATTTGAGTTGAATATTTTAATTTCACAAAGATATCCCTGGTGCACTAATGTTTAATTTACTTAAAATATTGGCACATTTCAATGACAACAGGAATGCACACACACTGTACAGTAGTGATAAAATAATCGCAAAAAAATAATTGACAATGACTGGTTTTATTAATGTGTGATGTTAGAAATTACATAAAAGCATGTTGAATGTGAGGATCCTGTAAACACTTTATAAAAAATAACGCATTTAGTGACTTGGAAAGCCTATACATTCTTATACCCTTCAATCCGGGAAAGCATCTGTCATTTTATATGTTGCTATTTATACAGCAAAATGAATCATTTTTTAAATCAAGTACACATACGAGATATAATCATTCACAGCTTTCATAACTCGTAACGTGTGTGTGTGTGTGTGTGTGTGTGTGTGTGTGTGTGTGTGTGTGTGTGTGTGTGTGTGTGTGTGTGTGTGTGTGTGTGTGTGTGTGTGTGTGTGTGTGTGTGTGTGTGTGTGTGTGTGTGTGTGTGTGTGTGTGTGTCTGTCTGTGTGTCTGTGTTGTTGATACTCCAGGAACATTGAGACCTTGACAGGAGGAGCTTACATTATGCAAATACAAGTCGCATCTTTTTTTTTTATAAAAGCCCCTTCACCTTCAAATAATTGTAGGCTACCTGTAAATATGGCTCATAGCAAGATGTTGCTGTTGGTGGTTTGTGTTCTTGTTTCTCTGAGTGTTGAAGGTCAGATCTTGACTGAGTCTGAACCAGCTCTTAAAAAGCCTGGAGAATCTCACAAACTGACATGTACAGCATCTGGATTCACATTCAGTAGCTATCGAATGAGCTGGATCAGACAGGCTCCTGGTAAAGGACTGGAGTGGATTGCCCATCAGTACATCCAGTAGTCATATCTACTACTCCCAGTCAGTCCAGGGTAGATTCATCATCTCAAGAGATGACTCCAGCAGTAAGCTGTACCTCCAGATGAACAGTATGAAGACTGAGGACACAGCAGTGTATTACTGTGCTCGAAGAGACACAGTGACATGGTGCAATAGGAGAGTAATACAAGAAGTACTTCCTCAATCAACTCTCTAGTGAAATGAGTGTCCCTCCATTCTCTCAATGGTTAATTGATGTACTTCATCAATAAATTATCCCGTTCATCATTAATTACTAACATTCCACAATCCATAATTTGGTGTTAAATTCTTCTGATGAGTTCAATTAGCTCCAAACAACCACCTGGGCAAACTCTTCAAAACAATCATTGACATCTGTCAAGGCTGTCTCCTCTCCCCGGTACCAGTGGTGTAATGGTGATTATTTTTTCAGGCGAACGGTATTTTAATGACATCACATGCACCGCCACCGGATACACCTGTTATGCAAAGTAGCCATTTGGGTACTTCGCTCGTGAATCTAGGGGGTGAAAGTTTTCTAGTGGAACGCCGTGGTGTCCTGTGTAGCGACCAAAACACCACTACCTGATACTGCCTGGAAATTATAGTTTTTCAAATGTAGGAAAGCCTCCTCTCTCTTCCTCGACACCAACGCAAATTCACGTTCTGTTCCTCTCTTTACTTAACAGTCAGTCTGTTGTAGTCCATCACTCTGAGAAGAGCAGGTCACATCATTTATTTTCAACACAAACCATGTTCTCTGTAGCTCTGCTGCTGTTGACAGCTGGATGTTGTGAGTCTCTTTCATTGGGTTAAAGCATAATGCAATTTTAATAAACTGATGACTACACAAAATCTTGCTTTCTCTCTGCAGGTGTAAGAAGTCTGGATCTTTCCCAGCCAGACTCAGTGGTAGTAAAGCCTTCAGAGGCTTTGGGTCTGACCTGTAAGGTCACTGGATATTCAGTCAGTGATAGAAGTATAAGCTAAGCAACAGGTTGGATCAGACAGGCTGCAGGAAAACCACTGGAGTGGATTTCACACGTATGGGATAATGGACATACTTAGGCCTACATACGTATAGTTACATACCAGTAACTCTGTTTCCTTAAAAAGAACAGAACCTGCAAACTGAAGACACAGCTGTGTATTATTGTGTCAGAAGACACAGTTGTACAAAACACCAGATGACCAAATACTCAGCTCCAAAGGTGGCTGAAACACATTATATACACACATTTAGCATGGGTTTATTGCATAATATAAAACAAAATCCCTTTCAAAATTATTTTCAAAACAATTTCATTATTGCTGTTGTTTTGGTAATACCTGTATAATTAATTCTAAAGAGAAAATAAAAAGAATAACACTTATTTGGCATGATGTGATCACCAGAAAACTGTATTTTCTGGTGTGCTACATATTGAAGCATTTTACAACTTCAACTTGCTCGGTGGGTTATTATATGTTTTCAATTCTCTAACTGTTGCATTCAACTTGGTCTCTGTTAACTATGTTATTGCTTTATTATACAGTAGTTGGAATTGGAAATTAAGTAATACAATTGTTACCAGTGGAACTGGAAGTACAACTCTTTTTCTGATTGGCCATTAACGTAAACCTGTTGGGTAGCCCATATTACATAATTTTTATTTCCTACAATTCCTGCATGGGCTATTAGAATTAGAGGATAAATAATTACCATCTAACATATCTCTCATTTCATATAATTTCTACATAGCCATCAATAGTCGAGTGTGAAGTCAAATGCCTTCTCACAATCCCTATTTAAACCAATAGAGGGTGTTCTATGCAAAGTCTCTCACTCACCCCAAACTCTTTATAACCAGACTCTCAGCTGTAGTCGTTTATTCATCTGAGACTAACTGACATTAGAACCATGGAGCTGAGTTGCTGCAGTTTATTAATTATACTCCTTTTGGTAGTAAATATGCACTGTAAGTGCTCCATTTTGTCATTGTAGAATTACTTAAGACTCTGCCTCAAACATACAGTATCATGAAAAAATAAAAATCTGTATTAACCATTTCTTTTTTTTAAATAATTATGTTTGTACAGGTGTTCAGGGTCAGAAGTTGAGTGAATCTGAACCCGTGGGTAAAAAACCTGGAGAATCACACAAACTGACTTGCACAGCCTCTGGATTCACTCTCAGTAGCTACTGGATGGCTTGGATCAGACAGGCTCCTGGTAAAGGACTGGAGTGGATTGCAACCCATACTGGTAGCACCACCTACTACTCCCAGTCAGTCCAGAGTCGGTTCATCATCTCCAGAGACAATAACAGACAGCAGGTGTATCTTCAGATGAACAGTCTGAAGATTGAAGACTCTGCTGTTTATTACTGTGCTAGAGACTCACAGTGACTGGAGTCTAATGAGCAGCTGTACAAAATCATGCGTCGTACACATCTTTACTGGCAACAGGAAAAAAACAACAGCACCTAAAGTGTTTTGGTTCATAGGGGTGTACCTCTTTTATATAGCACCTTTGTCAAAAGGTGGTATATCTGTAGAACCGTTAGGTGCCTAAATTCAGCTGAAGAACCAGTAGAGAACCTCCAACGAACCATATAGAGGCATTAAGAATAACTGTTTCTTTGTATGGCTGCAGTGCTACAGTATATAGTATTAATTGTACTACAGCGGGAGTCTAAATTATGGAATTTCTATAAGTGGATTTGGGCACCGCTGGTGTCGAATTAGAGATGCTAGACTAGAGGGCATCAGTGGTTTCAGAAAGTGACGCCCGGGGATGTGATGAAACAGCTGTTTTTGAGGAGTTGGAAATGAGAATGTATTGTCCTATTGTGGACCTGCATGCCCTCAATCATTGCTTAAAAACACTGAAGTTCAAGATGCTGTCCCCAGCACACAGGTTATCTCCAAAGGCCTATAATTCACCACACTTGTTCTAAAGGATGCATACTTCCATGTTACCACTCCACAGGAAGGACCTGTTTGTCAGAGTTTGTTTCATATATGCCTGTGTGGTCTCCCTTTTGTTGCGTTATGGGACATATCTATTACAAATAAATAAAATGTATGAACACACATATAACGGAAATACAATTTATATTCCCTTTAGGCTATTGATTTATCGATTATTGATTATGCATTTAATATTCATCTTGCTTCAGTTATATTAATATATGACTGTATGCTGATTTGTCTGAATGTAATGTCCCAAGATAGGTAAATTAGTCTGATAATATGTCTTATGTTTAGTACGCCCTCAGTGTACTTATTAAGCAGCAGGCTCACACAGCAAGGTCAAATAGCTATTCCTCTGTAGGTAAGCGGCAGACCTAGACAGCAAGAGAACGCAACGAAACCCAATGTTTCTCGTATCAGGCGTCAGTATGCTGGCTAGGGCAGTGACTGGCCTCGGCATATAGCAGTGGGCCTTCCATTCTCAGTCGATGACAAAGGAACACATCTTTATAGTTGGTCAGGGTAGTGTCGCTGCTCTTGGACGCTGAGCGTGGAGCAGCACATTTCATAGTCAAGCAGAATTGACCTTCCATACTCAAGTGCTGAGAACACATCTTTTGGTCAGACAGATGAATGTCAGTCCTCAGTGTTATCATAACAATGTGTATGTATCCTTGTAGAATCTGTATTTAAGCTGCCCCAACATACAGATCTGTGTCAGACTCCCGTTGCCTTCCGAGACAACCGGACCCTGTCCACCTTCCCTTCCTCCATCTCCGTCCACCCCCTTTCCCTCTCCCTCTCTGTTCTTTGTTATTATTCTATTCTCATTATTATATTACATAGGAATTATTGTTATATTATTGTCATCTGTTGTATTTAATAAATCTACTGAAACCATATTTCAGTATTAACACTTCATTCTTTCACCGAGGAATTATTGAATTTCCACAACAACACATGTTTAAAAAATCACACCCTGTGTGAAGGTAGCGGCGCCTTTGATACATAAACACATTAACACATTATATGTGTTTATAATGTGTTTATAGCCATGTCACGTGAAGCTTGACCAATCACTTTGTTGACGGGTCTGACCAATCAGAGCGTTGACGGGTCTGACCAATCAGAGCGTTGACGGGTCTGACCAATCAGAGCGTTGACGGTGAACACGGACAAAGTCAGGTATACAGCAGGATCCGTTCTATACCTAAAGGTATAGAGCGGCTAGCGCCGCTAAAAAAGACCATCAATCTAGAAAAAGTCATACATACAACATGCCCCAATTGCAGCATAATCTATGTCATTTTACATCTGTTCAGGCCATATTATTACTCATATTATTGTGTTTTGGGAAACATGCAGCTTTTTTTAAACAAAATGTAATTGAAAGGTTCTATTAGTTTGTGATATTAGAAATTGCATTAAAGCATCTTACATGTGATGATCAATTTAACTCTAAAGCAATCAAATTCTTCCTGCAATCACTTCCTAACTTTATAAAAAGTATTATACAGTACATTTGCATCAAGTATACATATGAGATACTTTAATTCAGCTTTTAACTGTATGCGATTTTGTTGATACTCCAGGAACTTTGAAACATTGACACAGGAGGAGCTATGCAAATTCAGGCTGTGTCTTATTTATAAAAGCCCCTTCATCTTCAAATGATTGCACCTGTAAATATGGCTCATAGAAAGATGTTGCTGTTGTTAGTTGGTGTTCTTGTTTCTCTGGTTGTTGAAGGTCAGATCTTGACTGAGTCTGAACCAGCTCTTAAAAAGCCTGGAGAATCTCACAAACTGACCTGTACAGCATCTGGATTCACATTCAGTAGCTATGGCATGAATTGGATCAGACAGGCTCCTGGTAAAGGACTGGAGTGGATTGCCTATGCTCATAGCACTACCACCTACTACTCCCAGTCAGCCCAGGGCAGATTTATCATCTCCAGAGATGACTCCAGCAGTAAGCTGTACCTCCAGATGAACAGTCTGAAGACTGAGGACACAGCAGTGTATTACTGTGCTAGAGGAACACAGTGACACGCTGCAATAGGAGCATAGTACAAGAAGTACTTCCTCAATCAACTCTATAGTGAAACTAGTGTACCTCCATTCTCTCAGTGTGTGTGTGTGTGTGTGTGTGTGTGTGTGTGTGTGTGTGTGTGTGTGTGTGTGTGTGTGTGTGTGTGTGTGTGTGTGTGTGTGTATGTATGCATGCATACATACAGTGCATACATACATACAGTGCATCTATAGAAACCATGCATTATCTGTGGGATGTGATGAAACTGCTGTTTTTGAGGAGTTGGAAATAAGAATGTATTGTCCTATTGTGGACCTGCATGCCCTCAATCGTTGCTTAAAAACACTGAAGTTCAAGATGCTGTCCCCAGCACACATTGTACAGAAGGGCTATAATTCACCACACTTATTCTAAAGGATGCATACTTCCATGTTACCACTCCACAGGAAGGACCTGTTTGTCACAGTTTGTTTCATATATGCCTGTGTGGTCTCCCTTTTGTTACATTGCCATGGGACATATCTATTACGAATAAATAAAATGTATGAACACACATATATCTAAAAAAAAAGACCATCAATCTAGAAAAAAATCATACATACATTATTATAACATGCCCCAATTGCAGCATAATCTACTTCAGGCCATATTATTACTCATATTATTGTGTTTTGGGAAACATGCAGCTTTTATTTAAACAAAATGTAATTGAAAGGTTCTATTAGTTTGTGATATTAGAAATTGCATTAAAGCATGTTACATGTGATGATCAATTTAACTCTAAAGCAATCAAATTCTTCCTGCAATCACTTCCTAACTTTATAAAAAGTATAATACATTTGCATCAAGTATAAATATGAGATACTTTAATTCAGCTTTTAACTGTATGCGATTTGTTGATACTCCAGGAACTTTGAAACATTGACATAGGAGGAGCTTACTTTATGCAAATACAGGCTGTGTCTTATTTATAAAAGCCCTTTCATCTTCAAATGATTGCACCTGTACGTAAATATGGCTCATAGAAAGATTTTGCTATTGTTGGTTTGTGTTCTTGTTTCTCTGAGTGTTGAAGGTCAGATCTTGACTGAGTCTGAACCAGCTCTTAAAAAGCCTGGAGAATCTCACAAACTGACCTGTTCAGCCTCTGGATTCACATTCAGTAGCTATGGCATGAATTGGATCAGACAGGCTCCTGGTAAAGGACTGGAGTGGATTGCCTATGCTCATAGCAGTAGCACCTACTACTCCCAGTCAGCCCAGGGCAGATTTATCATCTCCAGAGATGACTCCAGCAGTAAGCTGTACCTCCAGATGAACAGTCTGAAGACTGAGGACACAGCAGTGTATTACTGTGCTAGAGGAACACAGTGACATGCTGCAATAGGAGCATAGTACAAGAAGTACTTCCTCAATCAACTCTATAGTGAAACTAGTGTACCTCCATCTTTCCACTCAAACAGAGAGCGTCTCCTTCCCAAACCCCAATGGTTCTATTCAGCCCCCCGCCCACAGGAGTGGCCCAATTCACTCACAACTTGCTACAAAAATCGCTCATGAAAAACTATATAACCTCCTACATTCCATTTTCAACCTTCACATCTGTCTCCTTCTCTAATAATCATAAAGTGCTATATATTTCATCTCGCACTTTACTTCCGGATGGTTCGTTTTGCACCTTTTTTTGCCACATCGGTCACGGGAAAGAAAGAAGCACTGCCGTGGTCTATGGAAACGAGCCCAAAAGTGCACCCAAATAAGCCCAGAATCGCTTATACAAACAGTCAGACCTGGCAACGCAGCCTACGCCAATCATGCGTGAGAGATCTACAAGCTATGGGGCAGAGACGCCACCGTATCTTAGCAACAACGACAGCGCTCACTCTCATTGGTCGTGTCACGCTAAGAGCAGTTCCCAGACAATGGCATCGCAGAGAGCTTGCTGTAGCCATCAGAGTCAGTCGCAACAACGACGGACAGGGAGCTGTGACAGCTGGCATGTAGCTAACGCTAACGTGGTTGTTGTCATGCCTGCAGCGGCTGTGCAATCACTTTGTCAACAATGCACGTTCCTGTGGTGAATGCTATTATTGCTGCTCAGTTAGTCCATTGTAGATGGTGTATATTGTGGCCTTGGGTGTCTTCAGGAGAACTGTGTAGCTCCACAGCAACTAACGTAATGGCAGGACCGCCCCGTGCAACGCATGTTTAGGCTGCATTATGGTCATGTAGTAATTTCAGATAATTTCGCTCCGATTAGAGCAGTGCTTATCAACCCTTTCAGGCCGCCCCCCCCCCCCCCCCCCCCCCCCCCAAATAAACGTAATTGATCTGGGGACCCCCACATTTTGTTTGACTCCGTTCCACAAGAAAATATTGAGAAAATAGCAGATCTACAAGCTTGAAACGCCTCACGTTGAGAGGCTTTGTAAGCTTGTACATCGGCTATTTTCTACATGATTGCCTCTTTCTTAGATTATTTCACAATGTGGCCAATGTTTTTATAGTATAGTTTGTTGACTACTTTTGTTGCAGAAATGGTCATTTCCTTTACTTTCGTTTTTTTAATTTCTCCGCCAGGCCGAAAGGCATGGCGCAAGACTATGTTTCACCCCCTGTCCGTCCGTCTGTGATAGCTAATCTCTCACATCGTTGACTTGATCGCAGCGAAACTGTGCACACACACTCCCTGGATGCCAATTCACAACCTCTGCCCTATTTCTTTCACATGGCCCTGTTACAGTGCCACCAGGAGGCCGCTTTTTGCTAAACACATTTTCTCACAGTACTCCTACATATTTTGCCCAAACATCACGCAAATCGGTACACAGTATCTCCACAGTCATTAAAAAAAACGGCTCTTTCAGATTTTTCATATTCCATCCTGATTGGCTAAAATGGCTTCCAAAGTCTGCAGGACTGCTCCGTTTGGACCAAAATGCCTCACATTATGAACACAGCATGCACTTTCCGTGCAACTTTGCACCCACATTCCCACTATGCCGAGGAAGACATTCCACTTGAGATTTCTCTACTCAGCCTCATGGTGGCGCTATAACAGCCCGATGTGGAGAGTCAGTGAGAGCTGGATAAACGAGGTAAAATGTGTCAAAAGGACTCTGTACGGCTGTCGATAAATGAACACATGACGTCGGTGGGAGAGGAGATATTGTGTCTTTTGGACAAACAGCAGCGTGGTGCTGATGTTTGTTGTGTGAAGCAGCTTAATATCAGAGTGTTTGTGTTGGAGCGCCTCAGTGCGGCTGCAGAGTTCATGTGCAACCTCTTCCAGAGAGAGACAGAGACACTAGAAACTCTGCTGGAGAAAAAAGCAACACTGCTGGGCATTGACTTTCATATGGACATTGATCTACACACTGCAGGTATATCTGCTACACACACAACATCAAACTACACACTACAGGTATGATGCAGCGTTTGCATTCCAGCCAGCATGCCAGCGTAGTTCCCATATGGTTTCAAGGTGGGCTAAACCATATGGACCCCATGTCAGCAATGTCAGCGGCATCCACTTCAGTCCCAACTGTGATGCCCATGCAGGCTATAAGTAGCTTCTACCTGGCCCTTAGGTGGGCCCCAACTAGCCATGTTTATGTGGGACCAAGGCCGCTCCTACCTGGGTTTGCCCATGCAGGCTTTAACTGGGTTCTACCTGGGCCCTAGGTGTACCCTAACCAACCAGAGTGCAGTGCCCATCGCTCCAATTGTTGTGACGTCAGGGCTCTCAATACTGCACATTGGTGGAGGAGGAGGGGCCGCAGGGCCACCGCACACATCGCTGAACCAATGGTAGCCCACGGATGTTTCCTCTGGGGATTTACAATCTGCCCCTCTATGCCACATATCATCCGCACTACAGGGTCTTCACTGACCGAGCCACGGCCCCACTGGCCCTCATGACGCTACGCCACTTATATGAGCTGCCAAGTGGCCGCGGGCGCTACGTGCGTGTGGCCGCGGGCTCGCCCCCGCGTAGCGGGGGCTTCTAGTTCTCTCAATGTGTGTGTGTGTGTGTGTGTGTGTGTGTGTGTGTGTGTGTGTGTGTGTGTGTGTGTGTGTGTGTGTGTGAGTGTGTGTGTGTGTGTGCGTGTGCGTGTGTGTGTGTGTGTGTGTGTGTGTGTGTGTGTGTGTATGCATGCATACATACAGTGCATATATACATACATACTGTACATACAACTTAGAAGCAAGCAATTGTGGCATATCTTCCATCAACATTTCCACTGAAACAATTTAAGTATTTTCAGAATAGCTCTGTTCCCAAAAGTTTACCAGAATAAAAATCACTAAATATATGTTGTGGTGTTTGTTGATCTAATTTCAAGAGATTTCATCCATAAGCTATCTCTATAGAAACCATGCATTATCTGTGGTAAAATACCTACTCACAATCCCTATTTAAACCTTTAGAGGGCAGTCTATGCAAAGTGTCTCTCTCCTCTATCTCTTTATAAGCAGACTCTCAGCTCTGGTCGTCTCGTTGACGTGAGACTGAGAGACTGTGAACAATGGACCTGAAGACTGGCTGCAGTTTACTTCTGACGATGGTGTCTATATTCAGTATCAGTGAGTTGTTGGAGATTGTCATAAATATTCCTCCCATCATGATGACACACACCAATGACTTAAAGCTAAGTTTTACAAATTGATTGATGTATTTATATTTCTTAAGGAATTGAAGGTCAGACCCTGACTGAATCTGAACCAGTTGTCAAAAATCCTGGTGAATCCCACAAGCTGACCTGTACAGCCTCTGGATTTACATTCAGTAGCTACTGGATGGCTTGGATCAGACAGGCTCCTGGTAAAGGACTGGAGTGGATTGCCAACATTCATGGGAGTACCATCTACTACTCCCAGTCAGTCCAGGGTCGGTTCATCATCTCCAGAGACAATAGCAGACAGCAGGTGTATCTCCAGATGAACAGTCTGAAGACTGAAGACTCTGCTGTTTATTACTGTGCTAGAGACTCACAGTGACTGGACTTGGTAGAACAGCTGTACAAAAAGTGCATATTCACTCATGTGAAGCTTGTTTCTGTTACAATAATCACATTTGCTTTTAATAATGGTCATGATGATTTCTAAAACAACAGTAGTTCTCTATGGTATCGAGCTCTCCACCCAACATTTTACATATAAGGAATGACCCCACCTCAATTGTGACGTGGCTATTTCGTAAAGACACACCAGCAGTACTGGCACGCACGGGTATATAAGGCCAAGATGTATGTGATTATACATATTTTTTGATCTCCAGTCCAAGACATGGGTCTTCTTAATGTAGAGCAAAGACAAGAGTTTTTGAAAAACGGTAGCACAAACATTTGTGTTATTGTATAAGGTTTTGCAAACAGATCCCAAACTGCTACCCCAAAATATACCTGGGAAGTATTCCCATTTCAATGACTACTGCTGTGAGTTTAGCTCACATACATTTTAACCACTTTCAAATTGACATCCTTATTTTGGACGCCATAAATGGATGTCTTTAACCCATTAAGACCTGGAACGCATCTGTGTCACTTTAGATTTCTTTGGCTATTCAAAAATAGCAGATATACAAGCTCAGAGCTTGTAGATCAGTAAATGTTTGCTTTTCGTTGTATGACAAAGTATAGACTAAGCGGCTTAAGTACGTGTTTTATCCTGAGCATGTCCTATAACATGCCCTCTAGCATAGAGATGCTAGAGGGCATCAGTGGTTTCAGAAAGCGACGAGTGCACAAATGTTACCAAATGGACCCGTTAGGGTCCATTTGGTAACATATGTACATATAGTAAAATGCATTAATCTGTGAGACTATTTGCCATTGTTTAAGGAGAATTAAGGAGTCAAGGCATTCCTTCTCCTCAGTTGATTTTATTAAGGAGAGAAGAGAATTACTTACATGGTTACATGGCAGCTTTCAGCAGGAAAAGAGACAGAATTCACTTTAGAGAACCTTTTTTATACTCCGTGTGTATGCACATGCACACTCTTTTCTATAGGCTTGTCCATGTGGCGTGTGTGCTCTGAACCAGATACCAAAACAGTGTGTATCCTATATGTGTGTGTGTGCATGCACGGATGCACTTCAGTGTGCACGTAGGTGCGTGTGTTAGACTATGTGTGTAAATGAGTATGTGCTTAATTAAGTAGTTTGGTGTGTGTGTAGGTCTATTGTGTGAGTTGGTTAAGACAATATAGTGGTCATCTAGGGTCAGATGACCCCAGGAGATACTGGCCATCTGGACCTGGGCTTTTCTCCCCCATGAAAGGGTGTAGAATTTCTGTAACTAATCCGGAATGTCTCCCAAACCAGCTAGTCAGCGTTAAGTTTGACCAGAGTAATCAATGGACTATGTTTATTAGGCCTTTGTAGTATTTAGTAGTATGCATAGTTATATCATAATGTGAGTGCATCACAATACAAGTACTGGCATATAAGTGTATAATGATATGTGATATTATGTATGGATGCAGGTATGTAAGTACAAAAACCATGTGTTGCCCTAGGTCACTGTTAGTCATTGACCATAGGAGCCTCCAGTGTGTGGCATCCTGTGGGGGATGTGTCTCTAATTCTGCTCTTTGTGTGTTCATCTTAGGTATTTTTAGAACTATGCTATTTCAAGATACTACAGACCCCCCTTGGAGGGCCACTAAGGTCCTCCATAAACGTGGGGACATGAAAACAATAGTTCTAAAACCACAAAGTAACACGAACAAACTAAAATGCATTAAAAGAACTAAAACATTAGTACCAAAACACAAACCATAAAAACCTGCTACTCCTCATGTAGAAAAAGAACAAATGTGTTAGGATCATCCAGACCCCCCTCGGCAAACAAAACCTGTAACACAAATAGGCTACACAGGTCTCAAAAGATAACTAAAATGACAATCTATAAAAACAGAAGGACATACAAATCGCCATTTACTATGCGCGGCAAAACACAAAAATCGCCTATACGATCTCTGTCTTCATCAGGGTCTCTGACGGACATCTGTCTTCATGAACGGAAAACCCCGTCTCACCAGAAAAGATAGAGGAAAGTTAAGATAAAGCTGTAAAAGAGAAAAGGAAGAGAGATGTACTGTATGTCCACGGGTTGAGGGGAGAGAGAGATAGAGGGGGGATGGTGCTCCTCTTGCTTTGAGTGTAGTTGTAATTGTCCAGGTCCAAGGGGTAATGACACCCCTGTCTGTGGGAGGGCTGTGGCCTCCCCTCTCCTCTGTTACATTGTCTCCAGATGTGACAACGGCTTGATTGATTGATTGATTGGCTCATAATGAAGTCGCTGATCCTTAATGGTCACTGGCATTTGCTTAGAAGAGTCAGGCTGTCGTTCCAGCCTCACTCCTGCAGTCCGGTTCCCTAAGCTTAGCTGTGGACAATGTTGCAGCTATAATTTTATCCTGACGCTCTTTGAATAACCTAGTCAACTTCTGACCTTCCTTGAAAAACAAGTCTAAAACATCACCTTTCTTGCCTGTTTTCTGTCCTGCTTTGTACGTGCCACAAGAACTTACATCATTCTAATAACCTCTGGATCAAAAGTGTCATATTGCTGCCATGGCTTGTCTAATCCAGGCCAGCGCTTATTCCACCGTTTGGAAATTGTGGAAATCCCTTGGAATAGGGGGTTATTCTGTTGTACTATCAACACAGGTGTCGTTGTGGGGGAAGGAGCTCTCGTTGGCTTGGCTCCCATCACTAATATCGATCAAGTATTCAAATAATATTTAACAATATACTTGATAGTTGTAGTAGACCCTTGTAGGTGCACTGTGCATGGCCAGAAACCCAATAATAATAGTGTTTTTTGTTCATATAGTTTTGAATCAATGTTGAAAAGCATTAATAAACTATATTGTCACTATTAAAGGTTCATACACAGACCACAAACAATTGTCAGTCCACAACGCATCTTATTTGGCCATATTGTTCAGTCTATGTAGACTGCATATGTTGAGAACGGGAATATAGGGGTAATAAGTTACTCCAATACAAATTACCATACGTTACTCTAAAAGTCGGCACTAGAACTACAAACTCACTGATGTCAAACAACAAGCTCATTTATAATCAGGGTAGGACGTGTGATTTTAGGCTGTGGGGCAGAATTGTTCTGTCAGCTTTAACCCTATGCTCAACCTTGGTTCATGATCCCTTGGCTAAAGCAACCACCCCTGGGGGTGGGGGCCAACTTAGACTGGACTAGTCCCCCGCAGCATCAATTAGCTACCAGCAAATCTGTGCTCAGATCACAGGGGCGCGACTCCCCATGGTCACTGCGTGTTTTTTTTAGGGAGGGCCTGTAAGCCGCCGCCTCCACGTCCTCTCATAAACTCACAGTCGCACTTGAATACCGGTGATTGTTTCAGTCCACATCAAAATACCCTCAGTCCAACAAGCTACTCCTTGTGATCACTTAAGACATCAGACTCAGAATACAATTACTATGTTCAACTCAACTATTTTCCATTACTATAGATAAGAACTTATATGTGTTTCCCTCTTACTCAACTGCACTTATCTCTATGTATTTGATAACTGTCCTCCTATAGTATGCAGTCTCCTAACATAATTATGGACCTTTCAACTTCCTTTCATCTATATTGTCACACTTGTGCGAAAATACTACAATTGGCACAACATTTGTGGATGCAGATTATTGCAGGGCAAACCCCTCACAAACAATAATATGCATTATTGTCTCCTTATGAAGATCAAACGTTGCTCATATGTGGCTCTACATTTTTATGAATCACTCATAGTAATAGTACCCTATTTTATTAAACCTGTCACTCATCTTCTCTTAATTTTTGTCCCCCCTTGTAACTTTTACATATCTCCCAAAAATAGTTTTCGTTCAGTACTACAGTGAATCTTCAGAGGTTGGTTTGTATCAATAGCTCTATTATACATTCACTCACCAGACATACACATTCAATCTTCCCTCTCACTCATACATGATGTAATCATACACTTTCAAACAACTTCATACACACAGGCATGTAACCTCTTCATTGAACCCCATGGCTTTCTGCCTACCCCAAATCTTATACTGTCACTAACTCCTCCCTATGTCTTCAGGTTTCGACGGCCAGGCGAACATAGTTCCTCCTGGCACTCAAAACTCCAAAATGATTTATGGTAGAGTGCACCTAGCCATGTTCACCACTTAAAACAAAAAAAGAGAACACTTTACCTATTTCAATGAGTCGATTCCATGCCCACACAAACACACACTCAAATAATAAATTTCAAACTACTGCTATTAGGCTATTAAGTTTCAAATAGTTTAAGCCAAACTGATCTTGTGTGATACAATGGACCGGCATCCCTCAGGTCATGGAAGGGGGCTGCTTGTGTCCATCCAGATGAAAGGCCTCTGTGTGGTCTGGTTGGCCGTCTGGATCTTTGTATCAGGGGAATGGCCTCAGAAGGGGGATTTGGCTTCCAGGGAAGTAGCATCCTCACTGGGAACTCCCCATGGCACATGTGAGCTCAACACAAAAGAAAATAAACAATTGCATTAGCGTTCATTCTTCAATTCTTCAAACCATAATCTCTACATCACATTAAATGCATAGGGTAAAAATTGGTGGGGCCAAGGGACTGTGGGTGCCCACTGGAAGGTGGGGGGCTTGAGGGGGTATAGAGACAGGGAGCCTCACATGCACTCACTCACTCACACACAAAAGGGTAAAAGATAACCAACAGACAGTGATTGATTGATGTCTCCAGAATTAAATGTCTCAAACAGACTCTACTTTTTTTTTAAGAATGTAAAGAGATTCACAATTACTACATGTTTCATTATGATTTCCCCTATTGTTATTAACGTGGTGAAATAGAAGATATGTGTTTGCACACTTTTATAAACATGCTCACAATTATAATGTTTATCATTAGATGGAAAACGGTGCATTACTTATTTTAAAACTCAAACAGTACACTAAAATGCGTGGTGAGAATGTGCTGCCACATCATTTTTCTCTCTCAGCTATGGGCTCTAATCGGCCTTGTGTTCCCACTGCTCAGAGGAATGGGACACTGTGATTGGTTACATCAAAGCATCCTGGTTTCTGAGTTACTCAAGTAAATATACTCATCACGCATTTGTCCTGTTTCACCTCCCCCCTTGAAACATGAGAATCAGGTTTCAGAAACAGAGAGGAAAGTGTGCAGGAAAAAGAGACCGGAGCACTCAAGTACTACTCTCCAGGCAAAACGACAGGCCTGTGTGCACGTGTGCAGTTAGGTTTGTATTATGGTTGACTAAAAGGCAGCAGCAAGAACAAACACAAGCGTCAATATAGGAGATAGGAGCAACTAACAAGCTCCCTCCAAGTAATTGATGCAATATTATACTTGAAACAACCTAAATTACATTACTGAAATTCACGAACCACCGAAACCGCTTGACTGTCTAAAATAAACCAAGGAAAACGATCAGTAACATATAGCCATAAAAATGTAGTACCCCCCTTGACAATGTCTTAGGTAGGCGCTGCTAAAATAATAAAAAAATAAAAAAATTGGAAAACTGTAAAAATCAAAATAACATGTAACCTATTGAGTATGCAAGACCGCTAATATGAAATAAACCAATTAAATAAAATATACTAAAATGTAATAAGCAATATGAGACATAAAGAAAAACAAGAGTTGGGTTGAAAGCAATGTAAAACAATTAAACCAACAATATAACAGTAGCTGTAAGAAATAAGTTAGCTTAGAACATTTCAAACTCAACTCAGAAACACACAGAAAAGGAATAGCAGCACTAGAGTTGTAGATCTTGCATTAATGTATGGGGAAACGTAATAGCTTGGTTAAATTGCTAGGGAGACAACTCATGCTGAGACAAGAGCAGTCATTACAACGTAGGCGGAGTGTAAAATATGATGTGGCAAAAACCCGCCCTGGAGAGGAGGATCTCAGTGACGCAAGACAAAGAAGGGACACCCCCAACAAAAAGAGAGGAGGGAACCCCCACGTACAAACGTAGTGACGTACTGAATCGTATTAGCAGCGTACCACGTGACCCGACACAAAGGCTAACAGTCTCGAATTGTCCGTTGAAAAATGAACAGCAGCTGATAACGTCACCATCAGCAAGTTTAAAATTTAGGATGACTAGTAGTAGCACAATAAGTATATTAAAGTAAAAAATAGTGATTCAGTTTGCAAACCAAAGCACATATAATCCAAGAGATTAATTAAAAGAATAGAGATGGTCACATGAGCGTTACCATAGCAACCAGAAAAAAACGGTTTACGGCAGCGACGTAAAAACGCGGAAGCAACAGAATGACAACAAAAATCAACTCGTTCCTCAAACGTGTAAAAGTGACAATAAAGGCTATAAATGCTCTAATCAAGCACATGGTTCAAGCGTCATGAGCAAAAGACGTATAGTCGCTGCTTTGGAATTACGTGACACCACTCAGTTAAGCCTATAGATGAACATTCATTTCACTCGCATGAGCTAGCCTCATGAGTTAGCAACCAGACATGCTAACGCGTCCCTGTCTCCCCCAAACAGAGGAGAAATAGGAGAGCACAACTTTCACTGTCTAACTGTGGAATACACTACTTAGCAAGACGTATTATCATTATCATCATTAATATTATTATTATTATTATCATTATCATTCTTATCATTATTATCATTATAATTACTGTACTACAAAGACAGACACAGACACATCCACCGCTCACTGCAGCTGACAGGCAGACAAACAAAACATTTTCATCTCATCACTTGTACACATGTATAGCTTTTACATGTATGCAAAATGTATGAAACAAAACAAAAAGATGCACCCATACACAACACAAAACAAAAACCCTCCAAAAAGACGTCAACATCGCATTCTCACGGAAAACCACAGTTTCCAGTGAATTTAAGTAACAGCTCTTCGGCCGTAACTCAACATTTTCCAGTCTCACGGAAAACTACAGTTCCCAGTGAATTTAAGTAACAGCTCTTCGGCCGTAACTCAACATTTTCCAGTCCAGAGGGTACCCTCGCAACACCCGGCGGATTCTTTTACAAACGCTAACCAATCAAGTAAGAATCCGGTAGCCATACGCTACAATTGAACTATGAATGAACAGATGACCAGTTTACGCAGACCTTATGATGGTCATTGAACCAAATATGTCCTAACGCATGGTGGCGAACATGTCTTATAATCGTGGGAGAATTTGGCCTCGTAACATTAGGTGTGGCTTATAAATTCATGCATCTGTCACCATCAATCCACGAAAACTAAACCCAAAACGCTTTAGCGCCGGCCTCCCCAACCAAAGCTGATCAGGCATATCATGGTATTTTAGAAGGATCCCTTGCCGTAACACATAACTACTATCCAATCGAATAGTCATAGATTTTATTTGGTTTTTTGAATATTACATTTTTTATAGTCGAACTATGAATGGAAAGACGACTAATCATTTTGCAGATCTCATGAAGGTCTTGGGCTAATTCCTATGCATGGGAGCCATCCACGGCTTATAGTCCTCGGAGATTAGTCTCGCAACATGGAGTGTGGCTTATAAAATCATACGTCTTCCATTTATCAATCCTCTTATTAGTTTACTTTTTTTTTTTTTTTTTTTAGCTTCATGATCAGTCAGGCAAAATTATTAGGAGACAGAGCGAGACGACTTAATCTGATGCGTAATCGCCTGACACAGAGGCATATCTGCAATGTGAGCCATATACTTTTGACCAAAATTTCAATAAAAATAAATTTAACATGAATCCAAAACACTCCTTCAACAAAGGCAAAAATAATGCCCCACAGATGGCAATTATAAAAATTAAAAAACAGGTTCTTGTTTTCGAAAACATTTTAGGGACAACCATTGAGTCAAAATAAATCAACTCACCGTGCTGAAGATTGTTCCCAAAATGAATCAATGAAATCGGGACTGGTTCGCCATTTTATAGTAAAATGCATTAATCTGTGAGACTATTTGCCATTGTTTAAGGAGAATTAAGGAGTCAAGGCATTCCTTCTCCTCAGTTGATTTTATTAAGGAGAGAAGAGAATTACTTACATGGTTACATGGCAGCTTTCAGCAGGAAAAGAGACAGAATTCACTTTAGAGAACCTTTTTTATACTCCGTGTGTATGCACATGCACACTCTTTTCTATAGGCTTGTCCATGTGGCGTGTGTGCTCTGAACCAGATACCAAAACAGTGTGTATCCTATATGTGTGTGTGTGCATGCACGGATGCACTTCAGTGTGCACGTAGGTGCGTGTGTTAGACTATGTGTGTAAATGAGTATGTGCTTAATTAAGTAGTTTGGTGTGTGTGTAGGTCTATTGTGTGAGTTGGTTAAGACAATATAGTGGTCATCTAGGGTCAGATGACCCCAGGAGATACTGGCCATCTGGACCTGGGCTTTTCTCCCCCATGAAAGGGTGTAGAATTTCTGTAACTAATCCGGAATGTCTCCCAAACCAGCTAGTCAGCGTTAAGTTTGACCAGAGTAATCAATGGACTATGTTTATTAGGCCTTTGTAGTATTTAGTAGTATGCATAGTTATATCATAATGTGAGTGCATCACAATACAAGTACTGGCATATAAGTGTATAATGATATGTGATATTATGTATGGATGCAGGTATGTAAGTACAAAAACCATGTGTTGCCCTAGGTCACTGTTAGTCATTGACCATAGGAGCCTCCAGTGTGTGGCATCCTGTGGGGGATGTGTCTCTAATTCTGCTCTTTGTGTGTTCATCTTAGGTATTTTTAGAACTATGCTATTTCAAGATACTACATACACTCTCAGAGTTAAATTAGCATTGATTTTACAATATGAATTGGGGTCCCAGAGATAGAAATGCCATTAAATGGGGGTCCGTAGCATAATGCATGTCAAACTGGGGGTCCTTGAAATTAAAATGGTTGAGAATCACTGCTAGAGCCGTAAAATCTTCTCTTATGGGGAGTCCCTGGCATATCTTTTGAAATGGGGGTCCGCGGGCTTATAAGTGTCAATTTGGGGGTCCTTGACATGAAAAAGTTTGAGAACCACTGTTCTAAAGGATGCATACTTCCATGTTACCACTCCACAGGAAGGACCTGTTTGTCAGAGTTTGTTTCACATATGCCTGTGTGGTCTCCCTTTTGTTGCATTGCCATGGGACATATCTATTACAAATAAATAAAATGTATGAACACACATATATCTAAAACAAGACCATCAATCTAGAAAAAAATCATACAGTACATACATTATTATAACATGCCCCAATTGCAGCATAATCTACATCATTTTACATCTGTTCAGGCCATATTATTACTCATATTATTGTGTTTTGGGAAACATGCAGCTTTTATTTAAACAAAATTTAATTGAAAGGTTCTATTAGTTTGTGATATTAGAAATTGCATTAAAGCGTGATGATCAATTTAACTCTAAAGCAATCAAATTCTTCCTGCAATCACTTCCTAACTTTATAAAACGTATAATACAGTACATTCGCATCAAGTATACATATGAGATACTTTAATTGCGATTTTGTTGATACTCCAGGAACTTTGAAACATTGACATAGGAGGAGCTTACATTATGCAAATACAGGTTGTGTCTTATTTATAAGAGCCCTTGATCTTCAAATGATTGCACCTGTAAATATGGCTCATAGAAAGATTTTGCTATTGGTGGTTTGTGTTCTTGTTTCTCTGGGTGTTGAAGGTCAGATCTTGACTGAGTCTGAACCAGCTCTTAAAAAGCCTGGAGAATCTCACAAACTGACCTGTACAGCCTCTGGATTCACATTCAGTAATTATGGCATGAATTGGATCAGACAGGCTCCTGGTAAAGGACTGGAGTGGATTGCTTACGTTTGTACACGTAGTAGTCCTATCTACTACTCCCAGTCAGTCCAGGGCAGATTTATCGTCTCTAGAGATGACTCCAGCAGTAAGCTGTACCTCCAGATGAACAGTCTGAAGACTGAGGACACAGCAGTGTATTACTGTGCTCGAAGAGACACAGTGACACGCAGCAATAGGAGCATAATACAAGAAGTAGGCTACTTCCTCAATCAACTCTCTAGTGAAACTAGTGTCCCTCCATTCTCTCAATGGTTAACGCGCGCGCGCGTGCGTGTGTGCGCGTGCGTGTGTGTGTGTGTGTGTGTGTGTATGCATACATATAGTGCATACATACATACAGTGCATACATGCAACTGACATAGCAAACCACTGTGGCATATCTTCTATCAACATTTCCACTGAAACAATTTAAGTATTTTCAGAATTGCTCCATTCCCAAAAGTTTACCATAATAAAAATCACTAAATATATGTTGTGTTGTTTGTTGATTTAATTTAAGAGATTTCGTCCATAAGCTATCTATAGAAACCATGCATTATCTGTGGTAAAATACCTACTCACAATCCCTATTTAAACCTTTAGAGGGCAGTCTATGCAAAGTGTCTCTCTCCTCTATCTCTTCATAAGCAGACTCTCAGCTCTGGTCTTCTCGCTGACGTGAGCCTGAGAGACTGTGAACAATGGACCTGAAGACTGGCTGCAGTTTACTTCTGATGATGGTGTCTATATTCAGTATCAGTGAGTTGTTAGAGATTGTCATAAATATTCCTCCCATCATGAAGACACACACCAATGACTTATAGCTAAGTTTTACAAATTGATTGATGTATTTATATTTCTTAAGGAATTGAAGGTCAGACCCTGACTGAATCTGAACCAGTTGTCAAAAATCCTGGTGAATCCCACAAGCTGACCTGTACAGCCTCTGGATTCACATTCAGTAGCTACTGGATGGCTTGGATCAGACAGGCTCCTGGTAAAGGACTGGAGTGGATTGCCAACATTCATGGTGGCGGTACCATCTACTACTCCCAGTCAGTCCAGGGTCGATACATCGTCTCCAGAGACAATAGCAGACAGCAGCTGTATCTCCAGATGAACAGTCTGAAGACTGAAGACTCTGCTGTTTATTACTGTGCTAGAGACTCACAGTGACTGGACTTGGTAGAACAGCTGTACAAAAAGTGCATATTCACTCATGTGAAGCTTGTTTCTGTTACAAAAATCACATTTGCTTTTAATAATGGTCAAATATTCCCATTTCAATGACTACTGCTGTGAGTTTAGCTCACATACATTTTAACCACTTTCAAATTGACATCCCTATTTTGGACATTAATGATAATGGATGTCTTAGCAAAAACATTTCAAATTATTTGAAAATAGCAGATCTACAAAGTCAAGAGCTTGTAGCTGAGTAAATGTTTGCTTTTCGTTGGATGACAGTATAGACTAAGCGGCTTAAGTTTATGGCTTATCCTGAGCACGTCACTGCTCCTCCTGTGGTTGAGTTGTTGTAAAATATGACAGCGTTTGTTGCTGTCATTACCAGTACTGTCAATATTATCCTAACATGTATAGTAGGCAACTGTTAGACAACTGTCATTACAATTTGTGTTTGCTATTTTCCATTGAGACTGTTTTGTTTATGAAAAGCATTATGTTAATCATTATTTATTTTTGCATATTAAATTCAGCTCAAGTGATTTGCTTATTCTTTTATTGATTATTTGTAACTGACCCTCCCACCTCCATCATATTGCTGTAATTGTGCAATAATTAAGAGTGTTAATGTGCAACCATTATATGGCATAAACATGCAAGATGTCAATACAATTTTTACAAAGGCTACCTCTGCAAAGCCAGTAAACCCAACTGACCAATCAGCACAGTTATCTTCAAAATCAATCTGCATTACCTCACCTCATCTAGGACATTATTAATGTAGGAAAGTACAACAATCTGTCTTTGACCTTCTTCACCTTGGCCAAATTACACCACACATCAGAATGAGTTATAGATCTAATATATGTAAGTAGTATAAGTATAAGTTATTTTGCCTTGTGTTGTGATTTGATGATGCAATGTTTGAGTCATTGTGGATAGAGTGACTTATACAGTTCATAGAGAATACATACGGTACTATACACAAATAGACAGCCTCATTACAATAGTTTCACAATCATGCAAAATTATGCACAATGAAGCAGTCTCCTCCCACTGCAGAATCATTATTTATACAGTATATGTTACCTTTGTTGTCTCAGTCTGCAGATCAGCCCCAATTAAGTCTACAACCTCCAACCTTTCAACAATGACAGTTGTTGAAATTGTCTCCCTCTTCTTGGCCCTTATTTCAGGTGAGTGGAATTGATTTTGTGTCTGGTCAGGAATGAAGGACTGGAGCTCTGTTTTAGGACTGAAACTATCGATTATTTTCTTTGCGATTATTTTATTGATAACTTTTTTTTTTTTATTATCAACTAAATCCATCAGTCTGATTAACCACTTATGTCATATTTTATGCTTATGTCATATAATGATGTGTCACATATAATGGCACGAAAAAATAATGCTTTGTGAACTTGTAGATCAGCTGCAGTAGCCTATTTCAACTATTTTTTAAATATATTTTATAATCAATTAAATTGATTAGTTCGATTCATTGTTGCACCCCTACTCTGCTTGTTTGCTGGCTCTCTAATGATCCAACCTCTGTGTCGTTTGCAGCTGCTAAGAGCCAGTCCCTTACCTCTTCTGATGCTGTGGTACAAAGACCTGGGCAGTCAGTCACACTGTCCTGTAAGGTTGCTGGTATTTCTCTAGAGTGGCTCCACTGGATTCGCCAGAAACCAGGGAAAGGACTAGAATGGATCGGACGCATTGATAGTGGAACTGGTACAATATTTGCCCAATCTCTCCAAGGCCAGTTTACCATCACCAAAGACAGCTCCCAGAATATGGTGTTCTTACGAGTGAACAGTCTGAAGCCTGAAGACTCTGCTATTTATTACTGTGCTCGAGAGACACAGTGACCCAGGAGGCTACAGAGCTGTACAATAACTGATCCAACAATGAGGTCTCTATGAAAGGCAGTGAAGCATGTCTGGGCTTCAAAATCACACACAAGTAAAACAGCAAAAGCATAGAGCAAACACATGCACATATTAATGTTATATAATAAGGAATTCAATAGTCAAGTTTTTTTCTTTCACTTTGACACATTCATTTGGTATTATTCAGGTTTATTTATTTTTTGTAATCTCTTTTGTAGCTTCATGGGAACTTCATATACTGTATGGTTTGATCGGAAACAAATCGCAAACAGAAGCAAGTGTATCACTGACAATCTGTATCCTCCTAGGTCCAACTGAATCAGGCCTGCATCTTGTTTGTATGTGAATAGCAATCTGCCGTGCATGTAATTGCGAGTTTTTCACATCTTGGCAAGGGTTTTTATTTTATATATAAATATATACTGTGTATATAGAATTTACATTTTTGAGTTATTTTTATATGATGTGAAACAATATTCAACAGAAAATGTGGCATCACACTGATCTTTCTTAAATTATAGCTTTTAGATGAACAATGAAAATGCAAGGACTTACATAAAACATCAACATACAAACAGTTCACTCAGTTGAGAAATGGTTAAATCATGTAAAAGCCTGTCTGTGATTGGTTTGAACACATACAGGTCATGTTTTATGCCTGGCGGTTGAGATGGTCAGTAACTGAAGATCAGTAAAAAAGAAATGCAACCTTAAATAATGGTTGCATTTTTCAAAATAATCCCAATAATTAATTCAAAGTGCTAGTCCCTACACAATTGCTGAAACACTGATAAGATACGTATGTATCCTATAGATAGCATAATAGATAGTGCCAATAACTTAGACATTTTATACATGAGGTAGGCCTACATCCAGGCATGCCACAGTGATGACAACACACATACATACAGTTGTGGAAAACAACTTGCTTATTTAGAATTATTTATTGAGTGGTGCCAACCACTCCTATATCTGACTTTGTCCGTGTGTCCGTCCGTATGTATGTCTGTCTGTCCAATAAACAAACATTGATGACAACATCAATACGGGGCTCATCAAAGGCACCACTCTCTTCACACAGGGTGTGATTTTTATTTATTATAGATGAATAACCAGCTCTGTTACACTTCGCTGTAAATTAAATAAAGAAATGACCAATATCTAATGATTTTTCAGTTTCTTAAGTGATGTGCTGAGGATACCACTTGAAAAAATGAGGCTGGCAAAAATAAGCCTCCATACATTGTTGACATATACAGTACACTATACTTACATGTCTTCAAACAAGGCTTTTTCTGTTTTAAGTCAAGGTTATCAACAGAACTGATTGGCTTCCTCAGGCTGAGTGGTCTCTATCTTGACTGATCAGTCAAACAGGAAGGGAATACTGATATCTAGTGGTTTGAACTGATATTGCATCACACAGTGTTTAAGGAGAAGGTGAAAGTAGATTAATGGTGTATGTCTGACATCATTATTAAATGTAATGATGCATTAGATTCATGAGGAGATCAAATGACAATAAATAGTGAGTGAATAATCACCATCCATTGCCTTCAGAAATGTCTGTTGTCAGACCAAAATGTCTGGTGTAAATAAACCACATTCTACAACTCATCTCCCTCTTTTTTTTTAATGTATGTTATGACTTCACAACATGACAGATCACAGCATGAATAAATGACAGCTTTATAGCATGGCAGGTAATGTGATGATTGTGTAGCATGACCATGTGGAGATTCTGCAAGGTCATAAGCAACAGTTACATGGCCAGCTTCAATATGACACAGAACACTTATCACACAATATAGCCTAGCATAGGGAGAGATCTGTATTTCTGTTTCAGCACAGCTGTGGTTGTCTTTGTGGCCTTGTGCCAAAGACAATCACAGCCATGCTCATATACAGTATAACAGCATGAGTGATATTGCTTTTATAGCCTACAACTGTTCTACAATTCACTTTTTATAAATATAGTAATAGTCCGGGAGTCAAAGGGTGATTTTTGGCTGAACGTGGTTTCGTCGGTTAAAGTTTTTTTCTCAACTGATTCTTGCTGCTGGGGGTCCCCTCTTAAGGATTCAAGAGGGTGCCCAGTGAAATCCTTTGAGCATTTTTTATTATTAACCCCTTAATGCCCAAAACACTAAAAATTCACCCAAAATAGACTTCTATGGTATTTCATGCAAAATACTTGATCTAAATGCTTAAATTTGTTTCTACAGTGTGTATCCATGTAAGTGGATGTGTACAGTGCATTAGATTTAATATTTATGCATTTTTTTATATTAACCCCTTCCTGCCCAGAACAACTTAATCTTTAAACTGTGATATTGTGAAATAGAACATGCACAGAATTCAAATCAAATGCATCAGATCTGCTTTCTACTAAGTCTAATAGTGGAACTGGTCATGTTTCCTTTTGGATGAATGCATATTAACCCTTTGAGGCAACCATCTTTTAGTCATTAACCCTTAAATGCCCAAAACATAAAACGTTTTTTATGGCATTTTATGCAAATATATTGATTTAGCGCATCAAATTTGATTTCTACAGTGTTTATCAATGAACGTGGATGTGTAAAATTTTGTTTTTTGATTTTACATTAGAACATTTCATAGATATTAACTCCTTCACACCCGAAGCACCACAATCCATTAAAAATGTTGATTTATGACATGTTATGCACAGTAAATCAATTTAAAAAAATGCCCAAGGGATTTCACCGGGCACCCTCTTGAATCCTTAAGAGGGGACCCCCAGCAGCAAGAATCAGTTGAGAAAAAAACTTTAACCGACGAAACCACGTTAAGCCCCATGACTCCCGGACTATAATGGGAGACAACAGAATGATTTTGTCATTTATTCGGCTCTGCCTCATTCAACAACACATTCAAATGTCTCTTGTCAGAACCAGAACTATTGTATAAAAGCTCTGTAGTATAACAGCACAACTACATGGCATCAAAGAATGTAAGTCAAAATGATTGAAGTCCGTCATTTCAAATTTGACAAATTACAGACATATCTTATGCTTATAATATAGATTTACATGTAATAATAATGTAAGAAAGTAATAGATTGTGATGCAACTTCTATTAGGTCTGTCTTGCTGTATCTATCTATTTGAAGAGGAAAAGTGTGATTTACAAAGGGAAGGAGAGTTGGGAAAGTGGGGGTTCTGAGAGGAGAAAAGAGCAAGAGAAGCAACATCTGTAACCATGTATATCACCTATAGCAAGAACATTAATATTAAAACTGAGAATTGAAGCACAAGAGGGAGCCACAAACAAGACGAGGTTTCTCCTGAAAGACGAATAGAGTGCTAGATGGATCCACCATGGGTTCCCACCACCAATTTGTAAAGGTTTTGCACTGGCTTTAGAAAGAAAATTACTTTTTTTGATAGCCTCACGATTTTGAGCAACACATTTTGAGGTATTTTTGGGTGTAATTTATATTGTTGAACAAATGTGAAACTCTCTTAGGCTTATGTTAACCAAAGACAGACAGACAGACAGACAGACAGACAGACAGACAGACAGACAGACAGACAGACAGACAGACAGACAGACAGACAGACAGACAGACAGACAGACAGACGAGTACAACGGGTACTCTGACAATGGGTACAAGAGGTACAATGGGTATTGCATAAAGGTACAATGGGTATTCCGTTCCAAATTTGCATTATGAAAATTTTAAATTTCTCTCCACCAGGCCAAAAGGCATGGCCGAGACTATGTTTTGCACCCTGTCTGTCCGTCCGGCCGTCTGTGCGTGTGAGTGTCCGTCGTCCCCTTCGTCTGTGAGCAGCTAATCTCCAGCACTGTTGGCTTGATCGCAGCGAAACTGTGCACACACACTCCCTGGATGGCAATTCAGAACCTCGGCTCCACATTTTTCACTGGGCCTGTTATAGTGCCACCAGGAGGCCGCTTTTTGCAAAACATTTTTTTTGACAGTACTCCAACAGATTTGATCCAAACATCCCGCAAATCGGTACACATGATTTATAGTCATGTGATCAAGACGGATCTGTTAGATTTGTCGTATTCCATCTTGATTGGCTAAGATTGAAGTTTGCAGGAGTGGCCCGTTTTGAACAAAATGCCGCAAATCATGAACGCAGTGTCCGATTTCAGGAACAAATGCCACCCTTTCAACATTGCTCTATTATAGCGCCACCAGGAGGCCGATTTTTCCAAAACATTTGTTTTATATCTTACTCCTACAAATGTTGTCCAAACATCACGCAAATTGGTACATATTATCTCTTTAGTCAAGTGATCAAGACGGATCCGTCCCATCCGTCCGATTTTTCGCATTCCAGCCTGATTGGCGAATTCAGAACATTTCTGGCCCACACTAACCTACCTGACCTGGCGGAGACCTGTGCTCCGAGGAGCACTTTTTCTATACACAGGGATTTCACAGGATGGCAGTGATATATACATATGCGTTAAGAATAAGACCTCTGGAGCGCATGAAATAGGCTATAGTATCTATTTCATCTCTTTCAAGAAACAAGAGCATAATGTCTTATACAACAGCAATTACTTATTGATTACCTGCCAATACCAATTATCAGAACATAAACAGTTGTATTAGCTCTTTATGTCTTTCTTGAAACAATAAAAACATTAAAACAAAACATAATTGTTCACTATTTCTGTCAATACCAAAACATTTTGTCATCATTACCAGAACACATTGACACGTCACTCATTGCCTTCACAATACATTTTTTTGGTTACGTTGGGTCTGACCTCAATCATTGTGGTGAAGTCTTTAAAAGTCTAAACTTGCATTCTCTCAAAAGAAACACTGCAATTAAAATATTTTGATTTGTAAACATTAACAATATTTCATTGTTGAGATGTTATAAGTCAGAATATTTCAAGTCGGAGAGAAAATGTCATTAAAATATATTTGAAATGTACTTACAAAGATATAGAACATGCTAGTCAAAGATGATTTGTGGTATTTACTGGAATGATTGTGAAAACTTTGCTTGTAATATATAATTATAACATATTATAATTTAAAAAAATAAAATCAGTGTTGTGAATCTGTGATAGTAATGACACTTTGCTGTGACAACTTTGAAAAAAGCATCATAATATCCATATACAAATAAATGCTGCACAAATAATGGCAATTCTAATTAAAAAAATGTTTTATATAATATAGTAAGCACAAATGTACAGTATTGTGCTTCTCAGAGTATTAATGTTGTGCACATGAGGAAAAGCTTATACTATACAACATAGGGTCTCAGAATAAAATAAAATAAAAAAACATTCAAAAAGCAGTAAAAACAGTTAGTACTGTATGTATATCAATATATAGCCAATGATTATTTTACAGCAGATAAAATGCCCTTACCATGATTAATCCCAAGAAGACGCTGTGTTCTTGACCAGTGTGTTAACAGCACTCAGTGTTGAATGTGTCTGGTCCCCAACAAGTGATGTAGGCTACTACTACTGTATATGTGATGATAGGGTTATTGTCATAGGAAAAAACACTGTGCATACAGCGGGTCACCATGATACAGCCCATGACAAAAACCTACCTTCTCACTCTGCTGCTACAATGTTATACCAGTGGTTCTCAAGGTGGGGTCCAGGAACCCTCAGTGGTCATTAAGGGACTTCCAGGGGGTCCCCAGAAAAATTAGTTAAGACAGCATCAAAATCAGTTTAAATACTTTAACCCTATTTTATACTTAAATAGCCAATCTACAGGCGCACAGTGTTTGCGATGCAATACGTTGAGAGCTCGTACAGTAGGTCTTTTTTTGAAACATTTTGAAGATCTTTGAAAATTGTGAACTTTTCAATAATTTTTAAAAAGTTTACACACATCTCTTTTGGGGGTCCCTGGTACAAAGTATTTTGAGTTGGAGGTCTGTGGCCAAATACACATCAATTTGGCGGTCCTTGACAATGTGTGAGAACTATTATTATACGTAGACAATATTATCTTAAACAGTGAACTTATAGATTTGTTTGTTCAACGTGTGACTAAATGCAAATATACTATGTTTGACACAATATATTACATGTAATTTGAAATGTATGAAATGTTTTGACAGTCAAACATACTGTACAGTGGGGATTCATTAAAGCATAATGATTTTAATGGTCATTCTAAAATTATGTAAAAGTAATTCAATATTAGCCGTAACTGAGAAGACATCGGCTACAGTCACATTTTCTTTAGCCACTTAGGTTTTTGTAATGCCATGCATCACTGTGCCTGGAATAACCACTGTGATTAACACCATTACAAAAACCTCACAATGGAAGCAAAGGTTTGATCAAGTGGAAGATGTACTTTTGCTTTTATTCACTTGCCATGTTCATGAAAAAACTAACACTAGCGGACATGCTTTATTAAACATAGCAAGTGTATTAAGCAAAGTGGTTACAGTATATGGCTGGTTCTTGAGAAAGAAGAATGTGTTTGTTCCCACAAAAACTACAGTAACACATTTAGTTCAACTAAGCAATCTCTACAAATCAACACATATTTGACAGCTTAAAGGAGTATACCCCCAAAAATACTTTTTTTTTTAATGAAAAAAATAAGTATTTCTTTCCTGCAGGGAAATATATAGGCTGCATGTGAAATGCGTATGTGATCACAGAGGGTTTTTGTATTGGAGTATGTCACTGTGGATGGGGGGGCACAGTGATACACGCTATGACAAAAACCTCTGCTGAATTGTTTGCCAGATGGCTGGCAACCCTGACCCTTAACACTATTCTCTGAGCCTCTTGCGCAATTTAACACATTGTCAAGTTAAAGTTATCGGTCTTAATTATAATACAGGGGCGCTTCCTCTATATGTGGACACAATTAAACCTCAGCTCCAAATATACTTAAAAGCTAGTTACAGGATTGTCCTTGCGGAATGTACTGTAAGTATGCATGCATGCATGCATGCATGCAAACCATGCATGTGAATGTGCTCTAAGTATGCATGTACAGTATGCATGCATGCCACTCTGTTCGTAATGACTAAGTATACTTTAATTTCATTTCAATTGATTTCCAAATACTACTGTTGGTCTATAAAGCTTTGAATGGTTTAGGGCCAAAATACATTTCTGATCTTGTGCGATATCATGAACCATCCAGATCTTTCAGGTCATCTGGGAAAGGTCTGCTTTCTGTCCTGTCCGTAAAACCAAAAAGAAACGTGCGGAAGTAGCATTTAGTTTTTCCCGGGGGTCCCCAGAAAAATCAGTTAAGACAGCATCAAAATTAGTTTAACCACTTTAACCCTATTTTATACTTAAATAGCCAATCTACAAGCGCAGTGTTTCACGATGCAATACGTTGAGAGCTCGTAGGTCTATTTTCGAAACATTTTGAAGATTTTTGAAAATTGTGAAAACTTTCCAATCATTTTTAAAGAGTTTACACAAATCTCTTTTGGGGGTCCCTGGTACAACGTATTTTGAGTTGGAGGTCTGTGGCCAAATACACATCAATTTGGCGGTCCTTGACATGAAAATGTGTGAGAACTATTATTATACGTAGACAATATTATCATAATCAGTGAACTTACAGATTGTTTTTTCAACGTGTGACTAAATGCAAATACACTATGTTTTACACAATATATTACAATGTAATTTGAAATGTATGAAATGTTTTGACAGTCAAACATACTGCACAGTGGGGATTAATTAAAGCATAATGGTTTTAATGGTCATTCTATAAAGATGTAAAAGTAATTCAATATTAGCCGTAACTGAGAAGACATCTGCTACAGTCAAAACATTTTTAGCCACTTAGGTTTTTGTAATGCCATGCATCACTGTGCCTGGATTAACCACTGTGATAATGTCGTATCTGTACTAGACTGTGAGTTACCAGGCCCGCTTGAAAGAAAGTGGAGAAGACGTCCAGATTCGTCCGATCAGGATTCGTTTTATTCAGTAACATGACAACAAATAGCAAAGTTCCAGGGAGTCGCTCCTTCAGCCGTACGGCGTCGGGAGTGTCACAGTCCCAAGTTTGTTTGTAATGTTCACAAAATATAAGCATCTTGGGGTCTAATATACAACAATAAATACCATTACAAAAACCTCACAATGGAGGCAAAGGTTTGATCAAGTGGAAGATGTACTTTTGCTTTTATTCGCATGCCATGTCATGTTCATGAAAAAACTAACAATAGCTTACATGCTTAATTAAACATAGAAAGTGTATTAAGCAAAGTGGCTCTATGGCTGGTTCTTGAGAAAGAAGAATGTGTTTGTTCCTACAAACACTACAGTAACACATTTAGTTCAACTAAGCAATCTCCACAAATCAACACATATTTGACAGCTTAACGACACAGGCATTTAAAATAGGCTAAGTGAAAAACATTAATTTCTACATAATATAATATTACATTGTACTATATCATATACATCGTCTTTTGAAAGGGCTTCATAACGACCGTACCATGTTTTAGAGTAGACCCATAACAGACTACGTAATCCTTTAAATCAAAAATACTGTACTGAGCTATAAGATGTTCGTTCTCCTGACGTTAGCATTTCATGTAATACTAATCCAGTTATACAAAGATCTGTGGAACAACAAGGATTTTTTTTTCAATAATATAAAGGTTTTGATAGTTTAGAACCAAGATGCAGATTGACAGGCGCGCGGGAAGTACTTAATAGCCAGGGGGGCTGAGCGTCGGGGGGAATCTGCTTGACGTATGCGTCCCGTCCGCGCGCGCGATTTTTTCGGTTTCGGGTCGAAAAATTTGCGGGTTTGGGTGGGTTTTGGCACTTTTTTTCCTTTACTTTATTTCGGTTTTAGGGTTAGGGTTAGGGTTAGGTTAGGGTTACGTTATTTAATTCTCGTTCTCATAAATAAAATTAAAAAAAAATCAAAAAATCTAAAAAAAAAAAAAAAAAAAAAAAAACCCTTCCCATCACCAGGGGGGCTGCAGCCCCCGTAGCCCCCCCCTTCCCGCGCCACTGCAGATTGATGAAAAAATGTAATCTTTCTTTCCTGCAGGAAAATATATAAGCTACTCCATGTAAAATGCGTAAGTGATCACAGAGGGTTTTTGTATTGGAGTATGTCACTGTGGATCGGGGGGCACAGTGATACACGCTATGACAAAATCCTCTGCTGAATTGTTTGCCAGACGGCCCTTAACACTATTCTCTGAGCCTCTTAAGCAAATTAACACATTGACAAGTTAAACAGTCGAAATTATGATACAGGGTACTATTAGTGAATAGTATAATGACATTGTAAAGGACAGTTAACATTTTATTATAAAACTCCAGCTATCTAAAATGAAACCGTTTGGAAAATCACTGACTAAATAAATCCTTCAATCCTCTTTAAGCTTATTTATGCATACTTAAGTTATACTTATTCATGAAATCAAATGAGTCATAGGTTAAGTGTACTTTTATCTTGAAGGAATTGTCAAAGTAAAACTATAATTGATTCACATGTGTTGGTGCTTGTGTGCAGTGCAGTCATCCTTCCTGGTTAATATTCATATAACCGACAGGAAATAATCTTCAGAACAGGTGCTTCCTCTGTATGTGGACACAATTCAACCTCAGCTCCAAATACTTTAGTTAAAAGCTAGTTACAGGACTGTCCTTGCAGAATGTACTGTATGTATGTATGTATGTATGTATGTATATATGTATGTATGTATGTATGTATGTATGTATGTATGTATGTATGTATGTATGTATGTATGTATGTATGTATGTATGTATGTATGTATGTATGTATGTACAGTAGGTGGCCAGTGACTTTGTCCAGTTTCACTTTCAAAACCTTTGCATCATGCATGTCACACAAACAGAAAGCGATGCGTTTTGTTGATATAACAAGTTTGTTCATATAGAGTCCTATCCAAATCCACCATTTAACTTCCACAATCCACCTTATCAAAACCATTGGTGTTGTGTGCTGGATTCGAACCAACATCACTTCGGGTCACACGCTCCATGCAGGAGATGTGGAAGGAAAATGGACAAAGTCACTGGCCACCTACTGTATGTATGCATGCAATCCATGCATGTATGCATGTACAGTATGCATGCAGTGGTGAGCTGTGGATTTTTGAACTAAGGGTACTGTATTTTATGACGTCACGCACGGGCGCGCACATAGCCACTCAGCTCAGTGCTAGTTGAAATACTGTATTCAACATGTGATTATTAATGTAATCATATGTATTATTATTTTGTTGTATTGTTGCATTGTTAATTTTTTGGTTTTTATTTTTGTTTTTAATTAATTATTTTATTTTCCTTTTACTTTTATATAAAAGCCCTTTACATAGACTCACCCACACATAAGTAGTTAAAATAATCAGACAACTTGTCTTTGTCTTGTCTCAGAGAAATGGGTCCTCTGCTAAGCGAACCCCTTCACACCTTGCAGTGCAGAGATGTTGTCTGTCATTGTGAGAGGAATGTAACACATTCAATTCAAGTCCGTGTCTTTTATCGAGTAGCCTAATGTTATGCAAAGCAGCCAGGTAGACGCTATTGAGAACGGCTCGCCACTGACGGCGCGAACCTTGAGAGGCTATTGTTTTTAAACTTTAAGGCGTTAAAGACCGCCGCTGACGGTGCGTGCACGCGTGCCCCCAGCTCCCACAGTGTCAGAACTAAGGGTACGCCGTACCCCCCCGTACCCCCTACAGCTCAACCCTGTATGCATGCATGCGTAATGACTCAGTATACTTTCATTGTCTCCGCCAGGCCAAAAGGCATGGCAAGAGAGTATGTTTTACCCCTTGTCCGTCCGTGTGTGTGTGTGTGTGTGTGTGTGTGTGTGTGTGTGTGTGTGTGTGTGTGTGTGTGTGTGTGTGTGTGTGTGTGTGTGTGTGTGTGTGTGTGTGTGTGTGTGTGTGTCTGTGAACAGCTAATCTCTGGCACCATTGGCTTGATCGCAGTGAAACTGTGCACACACACTCCCTGGATGCCAGAGCAGAACCTCTGCCCCAAATTTTTCACATGGGCCTTTTATAGCGCCACCAGGAGGCCGATTTGTGCAAAAGACATTTTTGGACAGTACTCCTACAGATTTTGTCCAAAAATCCTGAAAATAGGTACACAGTATCTCTATAGTCATTAAACAAAACACGTCTTTCAGATTTTTTATATTCCACCCTGATTGGCTAAAATTGGCTTCTAAAGTTTGCAGGAGTGCTCAGTTTTGAACAAAATGCCTTAAATCATGAACACAGCATGCAATTTCCATGCAATTTTGCACACACATTCCCACTATGCCGAGAAAGAAATGCCACTTGAACATTTTCAAATCAGCCTCATGGTGGCGCTTCTTGTTTTTACCTATAACTGCACCGATCTGTGTAAAACTTTGTATGCGCACTCCCAACAGGTCAAGGAAAAACTAGAGGTTACGTAGGTAACCCCGGTTCTTTTAGTTTAGGAGTGAGACACTCCCTATGGGAAACAGCGCCATCTGGCGATGCAACAGAGCTACACAATACGCTCCCGGGGCCCATTTATTGGGCTAGAGGGTATGTCACGCGACCGGCCATCCCCTCCCCTCAGCGGGAGGGCATAAGAGGCCCCGGTCGTGACGTCAACTTCCTCTTCCACACAGGTCCTCTGTTCGCAGTGGCGAAACAAAGGGGTGTTTGGGGAGTGTCTCACTCCTAAACTAAAAGAACCGGGGTTACCTACGTAACCTCTAGTTCTTTGTCGTTTTGTCGTGAGACACTCCCTATGGGATCTATAAACCCCCCGGAAGCGTTAAAAACATTGTATCCCCAGAAAAACCGCACGTCCCCAACTGGCTCAGGGACCCGCACACGGCGGGCCCCTGCCTCAGGGACGCCCAGGCCCACCGGGCCTGGACACGGCACAAGGGATGAGATAAAAGAAACCCTGACAGACCGAAGTCTTCCCCATTCAGCTAATAGAAGACAAGGCACGTCACCTACTAACTTCCTAAAAAGGGAACAGGGCCCCCCTGCTCCCGAGGACCAACAGATTGTTAGCCCCACGGGACCACATCAGGGGGAGAAAGGCACCTCAAGTAGATGAGGCTGCCACGCCAAGGACTGCGTGCGCCACCGAGGAAGCCGCCATGTCCAGGCTGTAGAAAGCTGCAAAGGTTGAAGGAGACGACCAGTTAGCAGCCGTGCAAAACTCCTGGACCGAAGCCTCTCTAGAGCGGGCCCAGGACGCAGCCAATCCCCTAGTCGAGCGCGCCCTCAGTCCAACAGGTACTGGGGCCCCACTACTAGTATAGGCGAGCCGTACGGCCTCACCTATCCACCTGGAAAGCGTCGGCTTGGCCATCGCCTTCCGCTGGTCACCCCGGCCGTAGGAGACAAACAATCGTGTTTGCGACCTACCAGGCGCCGTCACCTGACAGTAGAGCCTCAAAGCCCTCACTGGACAGAGACAATGTGACCGCTCATCCTCCGCCGAAGCGAAAGGAGGTGGATGAAACGCAACCAATCCGACCGGAGCCGGTGCAACCACCCCGGTCTTGGTAACGAACGCCAAGCTTGGTGTCAGCAGAACCCGTCTGCTATCCCCAAAGCACCTCAAGCACTCCGAACTCACCGAGAGTGCACGCAGGTCACTGACCCTCTTGGCCGTAGCCAGGGCCACCAAAAAGACTGTTTTCAGACTCAACACCTTGAGCCTCACGGTCTCGAGGGGTTCAAAAGAGGGGGGAAGGCAGAGTGCATTCAGCACCACCGCCAGATCCCAGGCCGGAAACAGAGGCCTGTTACCCGGCCTGGTCCGTCTGGCCCCGCCCAAGAACCGCCGTACCAGGTGACGATCGCCAACCGTCCCGCCTTCGAAACCTTCGTGGCAGACGGAGATGGCATCCAAGTACACCTTGACCGTCGAGAAGGTCAAGCCCTGATTCAACCTGCTCTGCAGGAAAATCAGAATGCTACGAACTGGCGCCCGAAAAGCCACCACCGCCGGTGACTGTTCCTGGCACCATGACACAAAAATATTCCATTTTATGTCATAAGCAGCCTGAGTGGATCCGGCCCTAGCCCCCTGAATAGTAGCTATCACATCAGGGGGCAGGCCACAAGCATCTAGATTGGCCCTCTCACGGGCCAGACCCACAGGTCTAGGTCCCGGGGGCTGGGGTGGTTGATCTCGGTCCCCACCTGCGTCAGCAGGTCCGTTATCGGAGGGAGGGACCAGGGCTCGGCGTAGAGCAGAGGAGTTATCTCCGACCTCCACACGCCCCAACCCGGAGCAACCAGCAGTACGGTCAGGCCCTGGAGCCTGACTCTCTCCAACGTTGGGCGGATCAGCTCCAGCGGCGGGAATGCATATAGCAGTTCCCTCGGCCACCTGTGAGCCATTGCGTCCAGCCCCAACGAAAAGTCCGCTGCCTTCACCGAGAAAAAGCGAGAGCACTTCGCGTTCTCTGTTGAGGCAAACAAATCGACCTGTGGTCGGTCGAACCTGGTCCAAATCAGGTTTGCTATTCTCGGTTAAGTGACCAATCCGAGTACCAAGGTCTTCCCCCGGACAGCAGATCCGCTCCGCCGTTCTGGGGACCTGGGACGTGGACCGCACAGCCTGACAGTAGGCGCGGGTCGCACCACACCGCCAGCTTACGGGCCAGGCCGTCCAACACACAGGAGCCTAAGCCTCCCTGCCTGTTGACGGAGCTCACGGTTGTAGTGTTCCCCATCCCGACCAGGACATGACAACCGCTGACGCGCACCTCAAAGTGAATCCATGCAAGTGGAGACACCAGACCTTGTCGAGGGTCCACAGTAGGAGGGATCCTGAGAGCCCGCATCCACCTCTGAAAGGTCCCAAAATAGCCTACTTAGGCAGGTCAGGTGTATGGCCGAAGTCATGAGACCCGCCACCTGCACTCACAGCCTGTAAGTGACTGTCTTTCCTACACGGAAAGGCCTCACACAGGACAGGAAGCCGTCTATCCACTCCTGAGACAGACGCGCTGCGAGCGTGGTCGAGTCCAGTGAGAACCCCATAAGGGAGGTCTGCTGGGACGGAACCAAGACGCTCTTTCTAGAAACCGACAGTGAAAAACCGACAGTAATCGCCCCTCAGGGCTACGTTGGTCCACCTGTCCCCCTGACCGAACGTGCGCAGGAGTGCCACGGTCATCAGCATACGAAAACTGAATTTCGTAAGAGACTTGATGAGACCCCTTCATCCAGAGAGGGTCACATAGCCTCCCCCCTCCTTCTTTGGCCAGAAAACACACGAAAACCAGTTGCACCAAAAACTGGAGAAAACCGGGGTTACTTAAGTAACCTCTAGGTTCCAATTCGTAGACGGTTTTCTGAAGACGCCCTTGCTCAGTAGAGAGAGTCCCTCTCTCTCAGAGACATGGCTGCATTCCCTCTCCGCATGGGAGGAACATCTTGTGTCTGACATAGGAGGCATGTAAAGGTACGTGGAAAACCACGTTGTTGTCCAGGGGAGCTGACCGGTACAACCACAGTGTGTTACTGCTGTACTGAGCCTGACCAGTACAAAAACCAGTGTAACACTGACGTACCTGCTGCATTAAGCAACACAGTGTTGTCGAGCGAGGCTAGGTAGCCGATAGGTGAAAACAACAGTAGCCTGACTGGGGGCAATTCAATTCAATTCAATTTTATTAAAGTGTCAAATCACAACAAGTTGTCTCAAGACACTTTACATGTAGAGAAGAGACCCAACATCCCACCCTGAGCAAGCAATTTTGCGACAGTGGCAACGAAAAACTCCCTCTTAATTCAACAGGAAGAAACGTCAGGCAGACCCTAGGCTCTAGGGCGGGGGCCTTCTGCCTCGACCGTGTTGGGGGAAAGAAGAGAGAGAGAAAGGGAGAGACAGAGGAGAGACAGAAAGAGATACAGTGCAAGCAGTAACAATAACAATAATAGCAAATATAATAGTGTAAGATACTAGCATATGATAGTATAATATAGTACAGCAATAGTGTGTATGCAGTATATAATGGAATAATATAAAAATGTTTAAGATAATATAATATGCGGTATAGTGTAGTGTAGTAGAAGTCCACGGTCGTGTCCAGGTCGTGCTCCATGGAGAGAGGCCCGGTCCGGTCCGCAGTCACAGTCTTGAGCCGCAGCTGGGGGTCCGTAGTAACAGTCCATAGACTCCATGGAGAGGCCCAGGCCCGGTCCGCAGTCACAGTCTTGAGCCGCAGCTGGGGGTCCATAGTAATAGTCCATGGACCTGCGACGTGGGTGGTAGAAGAAACTCCGGGGAACGAGTCCCCGGTTGTAGAATTAGTGGCAGGCCTTACTAGAGCGTGAATCCGTACAGGGTTAATTACGATTGTACCAATGGGACACAAACCCACACAACCAAAGGGAGGACAGGAAGAGAGAGGACGAGGGGAGAGAGGAGAAAGGGGAAGGTGGGGGAGAGAGGATGACTATAGACTATAGTATAGACTGAGTCTATACACTTCGGCTATAGGCTTTATCATAGAGAAAGGTTTTTAGTCTAGTTTTAAATATACAGAGTGTGTCTGCTTTACGGACTGAGACTGGGAGAAGGTTCCACAGCTGAGGTGCTTGAAACTTAAATGCTCTACCTCCTGTTCTAGTTTTTTGGGGGTTTACTGGAACCGTAAGCATTTTTTCATACTGTGGACGCAGTGGTGTTCTGGCTGGTTTACGGGGCTCGATGAGTTCTTTGAGATATACTGGTGCCTGTCCATTGAGAGCCTTGTATGTGAGGAGGAGAACTTTAAACTCTATTCTGTATTTAACCGGGAGCCAGTGCAAAGAGGCCAATGAAGGAGTGATATGATCTCTTCTTCTGGTTCCTGTCAGTATGCGCGCAGCGGCATTCTGGACAAGCTGCAGGCTATTTAGGGACTTACTTGGGCAGCCTGATAGTAAGGCGTTGCAATAGTCCAGCCTAGAAGTAACAAATGCGTGGACAAGTTTTTCTGCATCATTTTGGGACAGAATGTGCCTAACTTTTGCAATATTACGCAGGTGAAAAAAGGCATTTCTTGAAATTTGTTTTATGTGGGACTGAAAGGACATGTCTTGGTCAAACGTGACTCTCAGATTCTTTACAGTGGCCCTGGAGGTCAAGGTAATACCATCTAGGGTAAAATTCTCATCGATTAATTTATCTCTGAGGTGCTTAGGGCCGAGTACAATAACTTCAGTTTTGTCCGAGTTGAGGAGTAGGTAATTACGGGTCATCCAACTCTTGATGTCTATAAGACATGCTTGAAGTTTAGCCAGTTGATCTGTTTCATCTGGCTTCATTGATAGATATAATTGTGTATCATCTGCATAGCAATGGAAATTTATAGAGTGTTTCCTAATTATCTCACCTAAGGGAAGCATATATAGAGTGAATAGTATTGGTCCAAGTACAGAGCCTTGTGGGACTCCGTATTTAACCTTTTCGCGTAGTGAAGGTGTATCGTTAACGTTTACAAATTGAAATCTGTCAGACAGATAGGACTCAAACCAGTTCAATGCAGCACCCTTAATGCCAACCAGATGCTCAAGTCTCTGCAACAAAATATGGTGATCAATAGTATCAAATGCAGCACTGAGGTCCAACAGAACCAGTACAGAGAGAAGGTTATTATCGGATGCAATCAGGAGGTCATTTGTGACCTTCACCAATGCCGTCTCAGTGCTATGGTGTGCTCTGAATCCTGACTGAAAAGCTTCAAATAGCTTGTTGTTATGTAAAAAATCACATAACTGCTTGGCGACTGCTTTCTCAAGGATTTTAGAGAGAAATGGGAGGTTCGATATAGGTCTATAGTTAGCCAAAATGCCTGAGTCGAGAGTAGGCTTCTTGAGGAGGGGTTTGATGACAGCTACCTTAAAGGACTGTGGTACGTAGCCCGTCACCAGAGACATATTGATCATATCGAGTAGGGGTGCACCAACCGGGGTCAGGGCCTCTTTAAGCAATTTAGTTGGGACTGGATCCAAGAGACAGGTCGTTGGTTTGGAAGATGTGATCATTAAAGTGAATTCGGAGAGCTCGACCGGGGAGAAACTGTCCAAATATACACTGTGTCGTACAGTCACTTCTGAGGATATTACGTCGGAGGGCGGTCCGGTAGGGGCTGAGAGTAGTAGGTTATTGATAGTATTGATTTTACCATTGAAAAAATTCATGAAATCATTGCTGTTAAGGGATATAGGAATACGCGGATCAGTAGAGTCATGACTTTTTGTCAATTTGGCTAGAGTGTCAAAAAGGAACCTATGGTTGTTTTTGTTTTCCTCTATTAGAGAGGAATAATAGGTGGCTCTGGCATTGCAGAGAGCCTTCCTATATATTTTAAGGCTGTTCTGCCAGGCTATACAGGATTCTTTCTGTTTGGTTGAACGCCATATCCTTTCAAGCTTACGTGACGTTCGCTTGAGATTTTTAGTTCCAGAGTTATACCATGGGGCTAGCCTCTGTTGCTTTATTACCCTCTTTCTTAAAGGAGCAACAGAGTCAAGCGTTGTCTGAAGGGAGCCTGTGACATTATCAACAAAGTGGTCGACCTGAGAGGGGCTATAGGTATAAAGATCTTCAATTGTATTGGAATATACTGAGTTGATGGCTGATGGTATTGCTTCCTTAAATTTGCCAAAACAAGGTCGAGGGTATGGTTGAACTTGTGAGTAGGTTTATCTACACACTGAGAGAAACCAATTGACTCAATTAATGTAATAAACGCTTTACTGAGGCTATCGGTTGCAACATCCACGTGGATATTCATATCGGCAGCCAGAATGATTCTGTCAGAGTCTAGGACTAGGCGTGATAGAAACTCTGAGAATTCAGATAGAAATTCAGTGTAGGCCCCAGGAGGGCGGTACACTGTAACAAACAATAGAGGCTGTAATGATTTCCAGCTTGGGTGCGAAAGAGTGAGAACCAGACTTTCAAACGTTTTGTAAGTCAGCCTGGGTCTGGGGCTGATTATTAAGCTTGAGTTGAATATGGCTGCAACGCCACCTCCAATCTGGCCGGTGTCTCGGGGAATATGAGCATTTATGTGACTTGGTGGGGTGGCTGTATTTAGGGGGACGTATTCTTGCTCACCCAGCCATGTTTCAGTAAGACAAAGTAGATCAAGATGGTTGTCTGATACGATTTCATTTACCAATACACCTTTATAGCGTAGGGATCTAATGTTCAGGAGTCCACATTTAATTATTTTATTTTGTGGCACTACTGCATTAATTTTGATCTGTGCCAAGTTTTTATGCACAACTCCTCGAGCCCTTGGTTTCACATGCCTAGGGGGTCGAGTAGTTTCAATTGTTCTGATTTGTAGGGTAGGTGGCTGCTCTGGTGGAAGCACAGAGAAGCGTGTAAGACTGCAACTCTGCTTCCTGGTCCCAACTCTGGGTGGTCATAGTTTATTGTCGATAAACTTGTCTATATTTCTAGAGATGAGCGCTGCACCATCCCAGGTTGGATGTATGCAGTCTCTCCCCATCAGACCAGTTTTCCCCTCGAAAGTTTGCCAATGGTTTATAAAGCCCACGTTATTGGCAAAAAGCAAGAAGAGGCTGGAGCCCCCTGTCAGTAGCCAACCGTCGATGTACGTCGACAAGTGTATTCCCTGTCTCCTCAGGGGGCCATAGCCGCCTGGGTGCACTCTTGATTGATTGATTGAAATTTTTATTAGGCAAAAGAATGTAAAACAACACAGTTACATTTAAAATGCTTTTGTCTAAAAGGTCCGGCCAAAAAAGTCCTTGCGGGCTTGTTTCCATTGGGGTCCTTGAATTAATTTCATAGACATCACGAAAACACGGGGGCTCAGGGACCGTGTACTCGTACACTCGCCCCTCGAACCCGAAGCACAGAAATTTTCTGTGTGGTGGGTAGATGGGAATGTGAAAATATGCATCCTTCAAGTCTATACTGGTCCACCAGTCGCCCTGACGCACCGTGCGTAAAAGCGTCTCGTTCGTCAGCATGCGAAACTTGAATTTCGTTAGAAATCTGTTTAGACCTCTCAGGTCCAATATGGGACGTACACCCCCCCCCCTTTTTCTTGACCAGAAAATATCTTGAGTAAAAACCCAGGCGTTTCTGATCTGGGGACAACTCTCTTATGGCGCCCTTGTTTAGGAGAGAGAGAACCTCCTCTCTTAACGTGATCGCCGCAGCGCCTGTCGCGCTGGAGAAAATCACTTTGTCTGACATCGGGGGTTTCATGCAAAACTGTAGTTTGTAACCCTTCTGTATGGTGCATAGCACCCAAAGAGACGGGTCGCAAGCTTTCCATTGCGCTAGACAGCGAGCTAGGGGGTTGGAGCGAGTTAAAACAGCTGCTCGTTCCACCCGCTGTCTGTCCGTTGTCATGGCGACTAGTGACGAGCTCGCAAGCTCTGGCGTAGCCGAGCGTGTGACGCTCGCTAGAGGCAGTACGGGTGTTACCTGACTGACAGAAGGATTCGGAAAAGTCACGTGATCCCGCACGCGATGCCTCCCCAATGTTGAGATCCGGTCGGAGAAGCCCCTCGTCCGTCTCCGGTCGGAAACGGAAGTAGTTGGATACGGGGAGGTCACGTGGGTACCTCCCCGGCGTCAATATCCGGTGGGGGACGCTCGACGTCCGTGTCCGGTCAGAAACGGAAGTGGTTAGCATGCCTACCTTCCGTTCGGCCATCTTAGGATCGGCTGGTGAAACGAGCGTGGCCTGTCCCGAGGAGCAGGGGCGCCCTCTCGTGGACAGAGGTGGTACTGGTTTCAGAGCTGATCTTCTCAGAGGATTGAATGCACTCAATATGTTTCTCCCACATGTATTTGGAAAAACGAGAAACGGCTTTACCAAATACTGTGGGCTCATGGGGGGGGCGCCATGTGGGTGGTCCCCGTTGTCTCTGGTACATATGTGGATTCAATATGCTCGTCACACACGTATCCGAAAAACCTAGAAAGGTTTTTTTTCGGATACTGTGGGCTCATTGTGGGACCGTCGAGAAAGGGGGGCCGGCAAGAGACCGGTCCTCTTTCTCTCTGGTGTACAGGCATTAAAGCAGTCAGATTGCTTGTCCCACACGTATCTGGAAAACCGAGGAGGGGTTTTTCGGATACTGTGGGCCCAAAGGCAGACCATCAGAGAACGGGGGGCCGGCAAGAGACCGGTCCTCGTTCTCCCTGGCACACAGGCGGAGTTTGGAAAAAGACAAGGTACTTTTCAACGCATGTAAAGCCACAATCACAGGGTATTTCTTCACAGACCTCTACAGAAAGTGCGACATGCTCCTCTGTTTGGCTGTGGAGGGGTCCATGACTCTGTCCTCGAGAAATACAAGGGGTCCCTGTCTCCTTCCCAACCGAAGAGGGGGGGGGGGAGAGAGACTGGTTTTCCCATCTGCACTGGAGTTATTCAATTCAGTGTAGCAAACACATTGGCATAAAGGCGAACATTATAAAAATAATGGAGAAACGCATTATACCTAGTATCCCTTAAGTGTTTGGGGAGCCGAAAAACCGGCTCCGTCCAATCACTATGGGCTTAAGTCAGATGGTGTCTGATCATGCAGGGTGTGGTGAAATTACAACCATAATGGCACAAAGACAGGCAATATAAACAATATATTGACAGTGAAAAGCATTATATCGTATCCCAACCGTATTCCAACCGGATTCGAAAAAATGCTAAATGTGACCAGTGTGACAGACAAATTAGCACAATGAAAGGCATTATGTACCACAATATACTGACGCTGAATGCATAATATGTTGTATCCAATAGTGTTAGGAGAGGACGAGCACTGAGGCCTCTCCTAGCATTGTGGACTCAAGTCGACATGGTTTGAATAATGCAAGGTTTGGTTCTTTGTAACAATTTTTATTGGCACAAAAAACAGGCATTTATACATCATACTGACCTCACAGAATGTGCAAAAATCTACCCTGCTTCTGCTCTGTAGACACTGGGAGGAACAGGGTGGTCAGCGTCGCGTACTCCGCTCACTAAGGGGGTCGGGCTAGTTTACCGCGGGCCACCGCTTGTGGCAGCTGGAGTTGGGGTAGGGAGGCGGGAGTGTCGCGGTGGTGCTGGGCGAGCACCGCTAGCACCTTCGGCGTTCCCCGTACAGGCCCTGGTCTGGTCGTAGCGAGCCATCGCGTGGTGAAAGAAAACAGCTATGGCTGTAGCCGAAACAGCTAAGCTGGTCAAGGTTAAGCTAACCGCTCCATTAGAAGAGTTAGCGCCACGGATGTAGTCTAACGGCCAAGCTAGTAGCAGCTAGCGGCTAGGCTAAGAAGCAGCTAAAGGCTAACGTCTGCTCACCAAAGGTTAGGCTAACAGCCCTATTCGGGGAGTTTAGCTCAGCGGGAAAGGGGGGTTAGCGCCGTGGATGTGGGAGGGTTTCGGGGGAACCGAGCGAGAGCCGTCGGTGTCCCCTTAACTACCGGCACAGGCCGTAGCCAGGCCGTATCTGTGACAAAGCAGCCTCACAGAGACCCGGGCGAATGCTTCGCAGACAGACTCGGGGCCGGAGAGCGCGTAGAAGGCGTGTGCGGCACCGAGACAACACAATTCGAGTGTCGTGGAAAAGAGCGACAAAAGGCTAGGCTAACAGTTCTATTCGGGGAGTTAGCTCAGCGGATAGGGGGTTAGCGCTGTGGAGGTAGCCAAACAGCTAAGCTAGTAAGCTAGCGGCTAGGCTAAGGACAGCTAAAAGCTAACGTCGGCTCACAAAAAGCCAGGCTAACAGCTCTAATCGGGGAGTTAGCTCAGCGGGAAAGGGGGTTAGCGCTGTGGAGGTAGCCGAACAGCTAAGCTAGTAAAGCTAGCGGCTAGGCTAAGAAGCAGCTAAGGGCTAACACCGGCTCACCACGAGGTAGAATAAAGTTAGTTTTCTGGAGTTTAGTCGAGCGAGAAAACCCGTGGGTAACTTAACCTAGTCTCCGCTTTGGGCTAAAGCTGGTTTCTCGCTTTGGGTCCTGAAGAGTGGAGTAATCATCGAATAAATGTAGATTTCAGTTTTTAACAAGCGTGTAGCCATGTTATCATCTGCGAACAGAGGAACTGAAGAGGAAGTTGACGTCACGACCGGGGCCTCTTATGCCCTCCCGCTGAGGGGAGGGGATGGCCGGTCGCGTGACATACCCTCTAGCCCAATAAATGGGCCCCGGGAGCGTATTGTGTAGCTCTGTTGCATCGCCAGATGGCGCTGTTTCCCATAGGGAGTGTCTCACGACAAAACGACAATGAACCTTTGCCCTTCATTTTTCACATTTGCCTTTTATAGCGCCACCAGGAGGCCGACTTATGTAAAACATTTTTTTATATTACTCTTTCCCATTTGATCTAAATTCCACGCAAATCGGTACCCATGATCTCTACTGTATAGTCATGTGATCAATGTGATCAAGCAAAAAAACATTTTTGGAACAAAATGCCTCAAATCATGAATGCAGTGTCCGATTGCTGTGTATGGCCTAAGAAGTGGCACCCTTTTCACATTAGCCCAATATAGCGCCACCAGGAGGCCACAATAACCTGACCTGGCGGAGCACTTTGTCTAGTTTTGGTTTATGCTAATGCCATTGTATGATTGTGTTTCCTTTGCTTGATTTTCTGTGTAAAGCACATTGAATTGCCTTTGTTGTTGAAATGTGCTATACAAATAAAATGACCTTGCCTTGCCTACACTGTATCATCATCAAGTTACAATACAAGGCCACAAACCTCAAAGATCACGGACAGGTCATCTCCCAATAAGCCATATCGCTCAACTATGCACCTCTAGTTTGAACTATTGGAGCAAAGATCACATTTGTCTTGCCTGATAGAAGTTGGATACGGTAGCGGGAGAGAATGCGATATCCTGTCTGTCCTAGTGTTTTCATCTAGTTCTACAACTGATTGACCTCATGTGCAATTACCATACGGGATGAACTTTGTTTGAGATGTTGCCACTCACAGTAATAAACCCTGGTTGTGTGCTAATTCTGAGACCCTTATACCGGAAGAGTTTTCTTTTGCCTCTATGAGCGCTACTGCAGATTTTTGTCAAGGTAACGATTTCACATGGTTTTGCAAATTCAAATAACCTGAAATTTGATGAGAACAGAGATAAGAGTTGTGTTCTGAAAATTGAGACAATTAAGAAAAATAAATCAGTACAAGACTGTGTACCTACGGACCCCCTAGCCTAAAGGGACATTTGTAGGTAGATTTCTGTCAGAACTGAAGTAGAATCAAAGGCGACGCACGAACATTCCAAAAATAAATTTGTACAGGTGCTGTATAGCAATAAATGTGTATATATATGTATTAATGACAATGTTTCTGGTCTGGTCTGATGCAGGTCAATGCAGAAGAACGACAACCTACATCGTAATGTCAAGCATCATGATGGTGCAGAGTTTTGTACCTGATGTCCACAGCTGTTCAGCTTTTTATCCATTTAAAAATTCATGTGTGTCACGATCGCCCCCTATTCTGGCTACCCTGGCCCTGTCATGTGCTACCGTTGCCCTGCTGTGACTCTGCTCCTGCTCACCCCCTCCCCTCTCGGTGCGGCCTGATTGTGAGACTGGTCCCACCTGGGGTTCCCAGCGGTGACTGTTTGCACTAATTGAGACTGTGGGTATTTGTTGGGTCTGAGTGTTTGGTTTGAGTAGCTTGTTAGTCGTCGATGTTTCCCGGGAGTTTATTCTAGTTATAAGTTACAGTTTGATCCCTCTGTGAAGGTGTACTTCTGTTACCTGTTGTATTTGAGTAAAGTGTGGTTCTACGTCAACTCTTCGTTTCCTGTGTGTTCCTGCATTATGGGTCCTTACTCTGAGTTGTATCCTGACAGTATATGAGCAAGCCATTCCTGGACCCAGCAGAACACCTAGCTTGCTGTGGTGTCCTCATGTGTCGAGGGCAGCGGCGAGCCGACTGGAGAGACATAAGTAGAGACTTTTTTCAGTGCTGCTTAAAGTTGATTCACAGAGGACCAGTCTCTCTCAACATTTTGTTCCTTTTCGCCGTCTGGTGGTCTTCGCGTTCCTGGTGTGTCTGAGTCTGTGTCAGAGTTCTCCCTGGGTCCAGCAACAACGAGACGTCAGCAGTCTACCTGTTTTTCCCTGGGGTGACAGCATCCTGGTTCGTCGATGGAGTCGGTGTTCCTGTTGGAGTGTCCACCCCGAGTCTGACTGTATGAGTGACGTTGTGGACTCGTCGCTGCCCTGCGTCTTGCGACTTCCCTGGAGGTCCTCACTCCCACCGCGCTGCTTGCGCCCTGGTCCTCCTGTGTCCTGCGCTGCGAGTTCCCACTGCTGCCCAGTGTTCCTGAGGTCTACACTGCCCAGCGCCGCTTCAATGAGTGGTAACGGTTCGCAGGTTCATCCTTTCACCCTCGCCAGTGCCGACGCCAGGGGTCCCTGCTTGGTGGGCCGTTTCCCGGGTGTGGTCTGCCCGGGGGGTGACGCAGTGCCCCACTGTGTAGTGACACTGATCCTCCTTTCCTGCTCCAGTGTGTGCCAGAGCTTTTGTAGTCCTCCTCCTTGCTTTCTCCTCCCTGTCTACTCCCTACTCCTGTGTGCCTTGCTGGCCTTGGGGCCCGTCTGAGTGACCCGAGTGGCCAACCTGTGGGTCCTTCTCCAGAGGGGATTTTCGTCCAGTGTCACTCCGACGATTCGTATGCCACAGATGTCAACTTGGGGTTGGCGTCCTGTCAGCGCTGCCAAAGTCTTCGGGCCGGCCGGCGTGCCGCGCCTATATGTCTTCCAGAGGTGTTGGCGAGCGATGTTGGCGGTCCGGTCGGCACCTTCCTCTGCTGCATGTGCCCTCTGCTCCACCCTGTGCCAAAGCCCTTGAGACTGTGAGTATTTATTGGGTCTGAGTATTTGTTTGAGTTGCTTGTTCGTCGTCGATGTTTCCCGGGAGTTTGTTCCTAGTTATAAGTTACAGTTTTGATCCCTCTGTGAAGATATACTTCTAGTTATAAGTTACAGTTTTTAATCCCTCTGTGAAGGTGTACTTTGGCAGTTTTGGAGGCGACTTTCTTTTTGGGGGTAGCTTCGGTATCACATGTCCGGGACAGTTACACAGGTGGTGGCAGCACCTGAAGTGCTTGTAGCTTCAGATGCAGCTCCTGTAGATGTAGTAGAGTTGGAGATGGTTGCGGTGGATGTGTGCTGTGCTACCAGTGCTACCAGTAGGACCAATGGGTCCAAAGCCATACCACCAGATTCATTCTGTAGTGTACATGATCCCAGTAGTCTACATCAGAAGCAAGCAGGAGTCAGTAATCCAATAACAGTTCCAGACTGAGTCCTATTCTCTCAGTCTTTGTGTGTGTAGGGCCAAGGATTAATGGTTGTTTCCAAGGATTACAGTACTACGAGGTGGAAACACTGCCTTTACCAACATCTACTGTTCTATGGTTGTATATGGATGAATATATAATTTTGACATTAACCTTGATTGTGACCTTGACCTTTGATATTTTTTAAACAAAATGTGATGATCTCTTGGGGTCAGCGTACTGATCATTCCCAGCAAGGTTCATGAATAGCTGCCCTTCCTTTCTCGAGATATTAACACATATTAACAAACACACACATTTGTGTGTGATATGTATACTGTACATTCAGGGCGAACTGTACAATAGCCTGCCTTGCATGCATACAGGCAGGATAATGATTGGAGTTTAACTGTATTTCTTAAAGTTTTATTTTATATTCAATGGAATATAATACAGTATATTTAGTTGGACTTCTAATTTTGCCTTTTGCTGCTTTCTTCTACCTCCCTCTTGTCTTTTGCTAATACAATAGGCCCACACCAAATGTTTTTAAGAACACTATCCTCAAAATCTAAATGACATTTGCATTCAGTCATTCCTTTTCAACAGCGATATAGGCTATAGCTTTTAGGCTATGACATCAAGTTGTGTTCACAATATAAGCCTGGAGGCCTTCCATGTCTCTTTTGAATCACCCAGGAGGATTAAAGTCACCCAGGAGGATTGCAACATTGATGTCAACATCCTCCCGCAAACCAACACCAATACTGGGTGCAAGATGTATTAATACAAGATCTCTAACCTGTCCATATGTATATTGTACAACTGGTTCAGATACATTTGCATTATAATAACAATACTTTGTCGAAAATGCTTCTCTATTTGACTGGTATCAATATAAGGAACAGATTAAATGATAAAATACTGGAATTGAACAGCATTAGCACATTAGCACAAAAAAAATCGTATTAATCACACAGGACTAAAAAATGAATGTTTGTCACATAGTGACAAAGCTTTAACTTCTTGAGGTTAACAGCCTGTCTGACTGGTGTGGCTTTCCTCTGTAATTGAGCTTTCTGACAGCTAGTGGTTCTTAGATTGTTTCTTGATGTACCTGTAGAATTTACGAGGAAAGGCTGAACTTTCATCGTTAGCATGCATGTTGTATGTTGCCTGTTATTTGTTGTAATGTTTTGTTTGTCCAAGACCAAGGACCACAATGGATAAGTCACTCACTTCATTGTGTTTTATTCTTTATGTTTCTGTGAGAATCATGTGCACAAGTTTTTCTTTCAAACATAACGTAAAATCATAAAATCTAATCAAATGATAATAAAAAGTTTGCTGTCACCACTGCTAATCCCCACAAATAAAATGTCACCACTACTAATGGAAATCTCCTTACCACATTAAGGGAATGTAGACCCTATTGTATGGCATTGAGCTGATATAAGACCCTCTCTGAAAAAAAGAGGAAGTTCTTGCTAACTTTGATGACCTAAAGAACATTTCTTTAAAACTCTGTATAACAGGAAATGGAAATCTCAAAGGAGATTGTTAATAAACAGTACATAAGAACGTGTTTAGTCAGTCATGAATATTGTTTAAACAGGTCATAATTGGATTCAAACCAGGACACAAATCACCATGATGGATATTTAAAGTGAGCAAGTGACAAATATCACAGCAATATCTGGTAAGTAATAATATCATGACTTTGGTAAGAAAACTCAATATTATTAACATTTCTTTTCACCTGATGGCAACCTTTATACAAGCATTTTCCATTAATTGGTAGCTCTATACTCTTTGTATAAAACATCAGATAGCGCTGTCAGTAGCATCCATTAACTTTGATCAGACATTGTAAATGGACTGATCTTTTTTTGTACTGAGTGTTCGTCAATCCAATCACTGTGACGGCTACTTTGACTACTGGGGTAAAGGGACCACTGTGACTGTTACATCAGGTAAAAACAAACCCTTTGTTTCCTACTCCAACTGTATTAACATTTGTATTGTAATATTGTAATATTTTAGACCTGAATGGCATCTATCAAAAGCCATGTGTTCATTGCATTTTTGGATGCTAGTTTTTGAACACCACATGTATCAAAATGTTACACTGTGACAATGCCTTTGACTACTGGGGAAAAGGCACTATGGTTACAGTTTCATCAGGTAAGCCAATCAAATAATATCACAAAACATATGGAATGAAATACTGTGTCAATATGAGTTAATGACTGACTTTTGTAGTATTGCAGTATTTTATTTAACGTGTGTTTGTATCAGGTAAGTGATTTATCTCATAATAGCTAAGCATAATTATGTTGAACCACATACAGTGGTAACACACACACGCTAAAAAGAAATGTATAAACTGTTGGAGGCAACTCTTATATATTATTCATTTTACATGTCGTCTTAGAGACAACAGGCCAGGGTTATTGTATGCGGTAGGTATCACTTTGTTACACTGTGACTATGGTTTTGACTACTGGGGAAAAGGCACAATGGTCACTGTCTCCTCAGGTAAGACATTTTTTATTTTTGTTTTCATAACACAAAGATGTCACATCAGTAAGAGCTCATTTATTGAAATAGTTTCTGTTGTTGTTTTTTTTAGAAATCCACTAACTGATGTAGTCTGTAATCTGTCCAGTTCAAATCAAAACATATGGAAAACGGTGTGTTTCAGAGTCTTAATTTATTTAAATGGAATCAGAGTATGATATGTAATAGTATCTGACCAAATGGTCAGGATGAAATGGAAGTAGATAAGAATGATAGTTTTTGTGAGATGTATGAATAGATCTTTGTAACTGTGCAACTGGGCGTTTGACTACTGGGGAAAAGGCACATTGGTAACTGTATCCGCAGGTAAGTGTTTTGATATGATTTGCACAGTTTTCAATCTACATAACTTTAAAACTCAAGCTGTACAAGGTTATTTTGATATACCAGTTAAAGTAATCTTAAAGTAATTGATAATGTATTGGCCTGTTAAGTTCAAATGGGCATTTCAAAATATGTTTGAAATTAAAAAAAGAAAAATTAAAAGTTATACAGTATCACATCATAACCTTGTATCTGCAATTCATGGCTTTTTACTTAAGCACTATACATCATCCTACAACAAATAGCAATTATAGGCAATCTTTAAGATCACAATGCATCACAAGCTTCTAAATCTGCTAGTTTAAAATAGGGATAACATGGTGAAAGTGATTATTTGGCTTTTAGAGAATTCTACTATATTAAATATGAAGACAGTGGCTTTTTGTACTAGTCAATGAGTATATTCTCTACTGTGCTATGGTGCTTTTGACTACTGGGGCAAGGGTACAACGGTAACGGTTTCATCAGGTAAGAACAGTTTTTATTGGTTAAAAGGAATAAATAATTGAATATTTCTACTGTAATATTTTGTCTTTATTGACAAACCAATAGGATGTTTTTGCAGATATTTGGAAGATATCTATTCCAAACAGTATGCAAGATGTCTCAAATATGTAGTTGCTCTGCCAGTAATATTGCAATTAAAGCATTCTGTGGAATGTTTTAACCATGTTTTATTTACGGATACATCTATTAATATATCAACAGCGAATACAAATCACAAAATTCTGCATTCTGGAAAAGTGTAAAATCGATTTATTTATTTTTTACTTTTTTTACCCAGACATATTTATATACAAATCCCAGCATTTCAGAATGTCAGAATGTGTATTATTGATACTGTATATATATATTTTCCTCTCCCAGCTGCACCGACTGCAGCGACTGCCCCCACTGTATATCCTCTGATCCAGTGTGGTTCAGGAGCCGGTGACTATGTCACTCTCGGCTGCCTGGCCACCGGCTTCACACCTGCTGATCTGACCTTCAAATGGACCGACGCCAGTGGGACCGATCTGTCTCTGCAGCCTACCTCTGGTTTTGTTCAATACCCTGCCGTTCAGAAAGGTGATAAGTATATGAAAGTCAGTCAGATCCGAGTCAACAAAAACGCCTGGGAGACCAAAAACGTTTTCAAATGTGCTGCCGAACATTCAGCTGGAGCTGGAACAGCGACACTTGAAAAACCAGGTAAGAAAGATCTAATCATTTGTTAAGAATTTGGAAGAAAAAAATATATATTTTTTAAATTAATTTGGAATTATTTGTGTACTATACCTAAGCGGAGCCTATCTTTGATTGTTTTATATATGAATGTCTAACAGTAACAGTTTTCTTAACAACAATCCTCATTTGGACAAGTGCAACCAACAAAAGTTCCATTCCACAATGCAATATATTTTAAATTAGATATTTGTTGTGATCAAAATCTGTTTAAACAACTTGATTAATAATAATAAATACAAAAACAAATGCAGATCTGTTAAGTATGATCATTTCAAAACCAATTTCAGATGTATTGAAACAATCATATTCCATCAATATGAAATTCAGTTTAAAAAAAGAATTATAAAAATACAATTATACGGTAGTAGTAATAATAATAATAATAATAATAATGATAATACATTCGAATCATCATAGGCTACTCTAAATATTTAGGCGCTTATACAATTTCTGTCCACAAAAACTGATATCTTTATGATACTTAGATTTGCGCTTATACACCAGGCATGTTATGTGTGGTCATGTGTTAAATGTGCTGTAAAATGAAGCAACCAATAAATACTAAATTGCTTTGTTGCCTGACAAAGTAACCAATGTACATATTTACAGTGAAATTGAAGATAAACAGAAAGAAAAAAAAACACTTAAATAAAATAGATCTTTAATTGAATCCTTTTACATATTCAAAATCATAGTGGCATGGTATTAAACACATCAATGTGGCATGGAGAGACTATTCTTGCCTATGCAAATTGATCTGCTGGCTTGGTAATTTTTCACCTCTATGCATGCCTTGGCACTGATGTTACAGTTTAACATCTCGCTTGCATCCATGTTCTCCCTGTGCTGTAAACCCTTTCTGTGCCTTTTTCACCTCACAGAAATAATTAAATACATTAAGTGGCAATAATCTGAGCTTTCAGTGAGTAATCATTGTTAAAAAGTATGTTTGTGGCTGGTTTTAAACTGTCTGTGCTAGCTTGTGTACACAATGTACAGTATATGCAGAAGCGAGACTCAAGTCCTTAAAGTGTTTTACAAGATCAAACTCTCCTTCCTTTCCGTACTTGTTAACAGTATAGCACAGTAAAGTTGCATAAAATTGAAAGATTACATACAATTACTATATTCATTTCAATTGCCATTGGAGCACCAGATTCTGCTCGGCTTCTGCATATATAACATTCTGTGCTTCTGCGTATATATATCTGTGTATATATGTGTGTTTTGCAGTCGTGCATCTTCAGTCACCAACTCTTGAAGTGCTGATCCCCTCTACTGAGGATGTGGTGGACAAGGTTTCCCTCTCCTGCTTTGCCACTGGTTTTTCACCAAAAGATTATAAGATCATATGGCAGAGAAATGGTGAGAAACTCATCAGCGAATATGGTGACATCATCAAGGAAGAAAAGACTGTGAATGGAACTTTGTACAGTGCAGTAAGTTATCTCCAGGTGAATCAAACTGATTGGACCGATGAAAAACATGCAGTAACATGTGTCTTTGAGGGGGGTGACGGAGATGTGAACAAATCTGTAACATACAAAAGAGGAGGTGGAGTAGGTGAGTAAAATATAACACTGTGTTTACTGTATATTGAATTGGCAACAATTTTACAGATAATGCTGTTTACTAAATACTCCCTCAATCCTCTCTCCAGGGATCTGTGAAGAGGATATGATGAAAATGAAGATCTTGCCTCTGTCAATAGAGGCATTGTTTCACAACAAGCCAGCCCAACTTGTGTGTGAAGTCCTTGAATTAGTGCAAGGTGTGGAGAGTGTCACATGGGAGGACATGGATGGAAACCCACTGCCTAACACCAGAGAACTACCAAAAGAACGTAACAAAATCACCGTTGCTGTAGACGTCATGTATGAGGAGTGGAACAAAGGGATCGAGTATAATTGCATTGCTACGCACAAACATGCTTTTGCACCAAAGGAGATGCACTTCGAAAGGTCAAATGGTAAGCAAATACTCTGTCTAATGTAATGTAATGCAATGCATGATTCTCAACCTTATTCATTTCAAGGACCCTCATTTGATAGCTTTTCTTTTTTTTTTGTTCATCTCTGTGACCCCAATCTATACGCTGCAAATTCCTCACTGTTACGTTAACTCTGAGAGTGTACAAATGGAACTAAATGGTTCAATTTGTACACTACAGTGATGTATGTACTGAATTGCATATTGTAATGTAAATGAATGTAGTAAGACTGTGATTTAATTTGACTTACATTTAAGTACTGATATAGCCTATGTATTTACATTCAGTGGATCAATACATGTTCAGTACACCATTATGTGTTAATTGATAACCAGAACTATTATGTTGTATGTGTTATCTGCAGCAAAAGATCTAATTGTTCTCTCATGCTTGCAGACGGAAGGATTGAACGCCCATTAGTTTTTCTGCTGCCGCCAGTTGAACAAACTAGTATGGTGACCCTGACTTGCTATGTGAAAGACTTCTACCCCAAGGACATTGTTGTGTCTTGGCTCATTAATGATGAGCCTGTGGAAACTCTAGACACAAAAGAGTATGTGTATCATACCACAAATCTTATGGAAAATCGAGTCGGCGCGAGACAAGTCTACTCTGTCTATGGCCAACTAACATTCAGCAATGCCACTTGGGGAAACCTTGACACGGTGTATAGCTGTGTAGTTTACCATGAATCTATGATGAACACAACTCGAATGATTGTTAGGTCCATGGTGCAAAGAACAGCTGACAAACCCAACCTGGTCAACCTCAGCATGAACATCCCTGAAAGTTGCAAGGCCTAGTAGATGTCATGTTGTGTCAGCGTGTGTTATGTTATGTCTTGTTTTTGTTTTGTTTGTTACTTGTGATGTGACATCCTGTGTGTTTACAAAGCAAATTGAAAATCCAAATAAAAAATAAATTTAAGTCATTATTTTGTTGATGTATGTCCTGAAGTTCATAATAGTACCAACCCAACCGCTAATGAACATTTTTGTTTAAGTTAGTTGGTAATAAATAAGTGTATCATAAGACAAATGTTATTACAGTAGACCTCAGGATAGGCATGGTTATACTGTAAATAGAAAATCACATTATGGTGATTTTTCTTGTACATTTCTTACATCAGAATTACGTACTCTAATCACTGACAGATCACAGACAATAGCCTTAAATGAACTATCAACTAGGACAATTTCAGAAGTCACATCTTCATTTAGGCTATTTAGTGTTGCCCCTGTGTCTTGTCTTTAGTGTGTTTGTGTTCACTCTACTTGGTCTTGCCCTGAGAATATGGTGCATGTTCAAAATCTATTTCACAAACCTAAATGTCAAGATGTTCTTTCAAAAGCAAGTCAGGCTCACTGTGATTACTGGTTTATTATTTAAAAAACAATTCAAAAGGCAAGCAAGAGAAAATGTGTAGCCTACTTATGCATGTTAGTTGTAAATTAACATGGCAGTCAGTTTAAACCATTTTAAAAGCATTAAAGCAGAGAGAATACCCAAGCATCAGCTTCACAGACACATACTGTAAGATCTCAGTGTCAAATATTAATTTGACTTGGTGTCCTTTTCTGGTAAACATGATCACAGGACAACAAAAACAAACTATTAACAGCAGTCAAATAAGCAAAGCTATTAGGTTTGAAATGTTTAATCAACATTTTTATTTATTATTAATCGATTGACAGAAAATGTATCAAATACAATTTTAGTAATCAAATAATCAGTTTAGTAATACATCATATAAAATAGATAATTGACTATCTTTACTTCATATTAAAAGTCATGTTTTTGACTACTTGGTAAACATACTGTAAGCTATTTCAAGATGTCTGTTTGGGTTCAGTCAAAGTCAAATTAACGGTCCAAATTAATCATACAGCTTAGTAGAACAATCTGAAGATAACTGACTGATTAATCGATTATGGAAATAATCATCAATCGCAGCCCTTAAAGCTACACCATTAATACCACAGTCTCCTACCAAGAATATCTCACTAGTAGATATATAAGCGGTCATACAAATAATATCTGCCCATTATGGGCTATTCACAAGTCAAAACTTGATATACAGTGATTGCTAATGTGATGCTATTTTATTTTCACAGTACAAGTAGATTATCTGGTTTTGATTGACACCCATTGGAGTCACGGAGCAGAGACAGATCCAGATAATATGCAGAACACAGCCCTCACCTTCATCTTCCTCTTCCTCATCACTCTGGTGTACAGCATTGGGACCACTATCATCAAGGTATGGACACATGAACTGTAATGGAAGAGCTAAACATGTTTGCAGAGTAATATTGGTTGTATTAGCTACAGTAATGCCATGCATATATAATGTCCAATTCTGACCATTCAATCTGGGATAATAATAGGATATCAATAAAGACTGTTGCAATAGAAAGTTAGAAAGGCAGAGGCATATAGATGTTTGACCATGCAGTTCCAAGAGAAAGTATGATTTTACACAGTTGTTTATGTTGCAAGTAAATTTCATAAATACTGCTGCATAGTGGTGCCACTATTTGGTATCATATTACTGATCTAGATTCCTTTCTGTTTCGTTCACAGGTTAAATGAAAAAAAGAAAGGACAATTGAACTGTGTTAAAACTTTACCAATGGATCATTTGAGTTTTGTTAATATCTTGTATGTATTCATGTTTGACTTTTCCTAAAATGTGTTGTAGGCCTGTTGCTTTCCATGGCAGCTTTGTAACTTGATTATATTCAGAAATAAAGATGTAACTATAGAGAGTGATTCAGTGTAGTTGCTTTTACAAGTCCTGTTGAAAAAAAGTGGCATGTTTCCCTTCTGTATTTCGAGTGCTTTTTTGGGACCAGGGTGTTGCATGCTTCCGCCAGCTGCCTGCGCTGATCGCTCAGCCCTGTCTTACTCTAACATCTTTCTCTGTAACAGCCTTCCGCCTCCACCTGAATACTCTAAGTAAAAGTCTGAAAAACGACACCATCTAGCTAGAGTAGAAGGACATTACAGTCCAGCATAGCGTATCGTATTTCCTTGCACAAAATCCACAGGTATGTATTAACATTATCAAAGATTAAATGTACGATCATGATTTTATAAATTGCACTAGCCAATTCAAGTTTGAGACTGACGTAACAATAAATAAAATGAATCTGTTTTGTCTCAGTGCAGAGGGTCATGTCTCCGTCCATCACCCTTTACCCTGTCTGGGACGGTGAGGACAGGACTTCACCAGAGAGCCTCATCTGTGCCCTGAATCACTTCTATCCAGACAAGCTGAGTGTGGAATGGCAATTGGACAGCCATAATCTAAACACAACAACAGTCCAAGAGAAGCTGCAAAGCATGGAGGGCGTTGAAAAAACCTTCAGTCTAATTAGTCAGATTAAACTGGATAAAGACAAGTGGAAAAATGGGTCAATTTTTAAATGCATATCCAGACACAATGCAGTTGAATCAAATCAATCAATTAGTATTTGTGCAAGTAAGTGTCCCTACTAAGCCATTATTATTTTTGATTTAGCTGAAGCTTTTCAGCTATGCATGCTGCAAATATGATGCTGCAAAAGTCAGTATTCATGAGACTGGAAGAGATTTGTGAAACCATGAAAGGTTTAGTGTAATCTATTACTGCTTTTAAGAACAAATATATTTTGAACTTGTTCAAGTTCTATTAACATAAGTTTACCTTTTAGCCTATCCTATTTTGCCTTCTAAGACATTTTCTTTTTTTTTCTGACAGTTCAAACTTCCTCTCCGTTCATTCATTTGGAGACCCCCAGCTTTAAGACAGTGATGACGGCAGAGTCTGAGGTGAAAGCTATGTGTGTTGTCCACACTGCCCTTGATGCCAGGGTCACCTGGTTCATTGATGGGGAAATCTCACACAGCAATAACAAAGTGGAACAGGCCAGCACCACAGCCTCTATCATCAGCAACCTCACTGTTTCCACAAGTCAATGGAAGAACCTCAGTAAAATAGCATGTAAAGCTGAACATCGCTGCTTCAGTACTACTGAGAAGACAGTGAGTGTTAAAGGTAGGAGAGCTGCAGATGTTGATAATGTTTATCGATATTTGATAGAACTGAACAACACTGAACAAAGTACTGTATACACCATTTGTGTGTGTGTGTGTGTGTGTGTGTGTGTGTGTGTGTGTGTGTGTGTGTGTGTGTGTGTGTGTGTGTGTGTGTGTGTGTGTGTGTGTGTGTGTGTGTGTGTGTGTGTGTGTGTGTGTGTGTGTGATCAAGGTCATGCAGTGAGAGATCCATCAGTGCTGATCAGAAGATCTTTCCCACAATCACTACAAGAAGACAGCGCTGTGCTGGAATGTCACGTCACTCAGATCTCCTCCAGAGATCTCTACATCACCTTTCAGGCCAACGGGACGGGGATCTCTGATAAACAGTTTGTTGAACTTCCTGCAAGCACAGATCTCCATTCAATCACTAGACGATTCTCTGTTCCCAGAAATTACTCGAATGAAACAACCTTCACATGCACAGTGAACCAAGGGTTCTCCCACACGTGGGTGTCAAATTCCACTGGGAAGTTCTTTGGTAGGTGATTTATCGATCTTCTCGTTTAATCTGGTGGGGACATGTTCCTCATAATCAACATCTTTAAGCTGTAATTTAACTGCATTACATTTTCAATGTGACTTTTAGGAGATCCATCGATTGAGCTTCTTGTAGCTCCCAGTGAAGACCAGGGATCACAGAAACTCATGTGCTCTGGATGGGGCTTCAACCCTCAGATCCAATGGCTTGATGAGTCTCAGAAGATATCTGGATCAACGAGCGACATAAGGATGGGTCAAGATGGACGTGTTGCAGTAACCAGTCATCTCAACATCCCTCAAAATGAATGGAAAACAGGAAAGATCTTCACCTGTGAAATCTCAGACCAGTCAACCAAAAAAGCTGTTGGAACGAACATTAGTCTCTGCTCAGGTAAAATGAAACAAACAAGAATTTAACATCACATTCCTTCTGAGTATTTAGAAAATAGTTTCTTAGTTTGTGCATGTCTGACAATCCATTCAAGATTACATTTAAATATATATAAAAAAAAACATTTATTTTTGTAAATTTCTGTACGAAGTTTATTCCATGCATGTTTCTTCTACAACAGAATTTTTTAATTTGTTAATGATAACTCATCAACCCTCCCATCCCTTCGTTAATCTGGAGAGCCCAGCTTCAAAACGGTAATGATGGCAGAGTAACAGCAGTAAGCAACTAAAGCAAGGCAATTATCGTTAAAAAAATTAATCAAATAAACTATGAATCAATTGACATAATTAAATATCAAATAATGTTTAGTAATGCAAGATTTCTGATATGTGCCATCAACAACTAATAGCCATTATTTAGCAGTTAACTTTGTTCCATATTATACAATTAAAAGTGATAAGCAGTGTAATCACGCACACCTGGGCCTTAAATACTTGTGCGTGCCAGTACGACAGGTGTGTCTATAACCATGAAATAACCATGTCACAAGTGAGGTGGGGTCATTCCCCATACAGTACATATGAAATATGTTGGGTGGAGAAGTAGTCTCGAGACAATAGAGAACATACTCTATTTAGCAAATTCAGGATGTCCCCGTGGTTTCAGATTCATTGTGTTGAGCATTTACCATCATTTTGTACTTTATCACCTTATTTCACCATCATTATATGGTCTAAATTAGTCGCATGGAATATGGAAATTATGGAATCATGGAAAGAATCACTAGCTGCAGCCCTAGAAGCTGCACCGTTATTACAACAGTCTCCCACCAAGAATATCTCACTATTAGTAGATATATGAGGTCATAAAATAATATGTGCTCATTGTGGGCTAATCACAATATGCAGTCAAAACTTGATATCCAGTGATTGTTAATGTAATGCTATTTTCATCTTCACAGTACAAGCAGATGATCTGGTTTTGATTGACAGCCATTGGTGTCACAGAGCAGAGACAGATCCAGATAGCATGCTGAACACAACCCTCACCTTCATCTTTCTCTTCCTCATCACTCTCCTGTACAGCATTGGGACCACTATCATCAAGGTATGAACTTATGAACTGGAGTGAAAGAGCTAAAGATTGTTGCAGTAATATTGGCTTTATACCATGAAAAAGTACAATGTCCAGTTGCAAATTATCTGTTTGATCTGTGATGATAACAGTGTATGAAGAAAGGCTGTTGCAATAACACTGATGGAAAGGCATATGATCCCTTGCAGCTCTGAGAGAATATATATGGTGTTATGAACAGCACAGTTTATGTTGCAAATTACACTTCATAAACACTGCTACACCATGGTGCCACAATTTGGTATCATTTTACTAATCTAGACTTTGTTCTGTTTCATTTACAGGTTAAATGAAAGGAAGGGGGGGGGGCTGTGGTTTTATAGATTTTTTATTTTATTTTTTACAATTGATATTTTTTGTATGTTATTATCTTCTATGTACTGTATTATGGTTGCCTTTTCTTATATTAGTGTAGTGCTTTCCATGGTAGCTGTGTAAATTAATTATGTTCTTTATCAGAAATGATGTACTGTACTACATTAGTAAACTGTGAATTAAGATTTGTGTCCCTCCTGTGGACAAACAATGTTTAGATTGTTTGCTTTTATGTATTATTAATCCACCCCTTGTAATAATTTATGTTTATTTGACTTTCTTCAAATGCAAGCATATTAAAGCTGCACAATGTAACTTTCCTCTTCTGTCCCTGATTTGAACCAGGTTTCCTGCCTAAGTGCTGACATTTTTTTTTTATCATTGAGCTGATAGAGCCTGCCTGCTTGCTCAGGGGATAAATTGAATCTTGACCATCAGGTCAAAATTTGTGTCAGATCCTGTGTCTAGGTGAGACATGACCTTTGACATGGTCTAAATGTTTCAATAGAAGAGCAGGGAGACAAAATACAACCACCCCAATTGTATAAAATATATTGTGTTAACATACTCTAGCATACAGATTGGACAAAATTCAATTTTATTCATTAAAAAAAGTTACATAGTGCTGCTTTAACATGTGTCATTTGCCTTTGTTTTATTTGCAATGATGGTATGCATCAATTCATCAGCACCTGGAATCAACAGACCATTTTCAACAATATGCAAATAATAGATAGTGTGTGGTTACAATGTGGTTCTAATAATGGCCTGTGTTCCAAAATGTTTTGCATTTGTGTGAGAACTTAACGAAATGGTTATGAGAAATTAAAATTCCAACCAATTTCCCTAACGGGCAGTGACTTCGCACCTGGTGTCTGTGATGCACCGTTGCTCAGTGGCACAGTGGCTTGTTTCACTTCTGTAATTCGGGTGCTGTTTTCAGACCATCGCTTCCGCCTGCTGCCTGCTGCCTGCTAATCGTTCAGCCCCTATCTTACTCTAACATCTGTGTAACCGCCTTCCTCCCAAGGTTATTATAGTTAAATTAAACTAAACAAAAAAAAAAAGGAAAAACATTTTAGTTAACTGAGATAGAAAAGAAAAGAAAAAAAAAATAGAATAAATAGAAAACACGATTGATATTGTGTACTTACAAAACAAATTCAAATAAATTAAAATATATACAGAAATGTGTTTAGTTTTAGTCTTTGTCAATTTGGTAGGCTTTGTCAGCACAACAAGCATACGTTGTCAACACAACAAGCATCTGTTTATTGAGACTGTAATGTTTATGACTGTGAGTCAATTGCCTTCACAAAGTGTGTATTGAAATACCCTATTCTGAACTTAAATACTGCCCCTGTCCTGACAAAGGCATCCCTTATTATAATATACTGTAAAAAGCAGAACTTAATACTGAAATTAATAGAAACTAAATTAAAATTCAAACATTCTAAACAATAAAACTAAACTGAAATTAGCAAACCCACTCTGGAAACTAACCGAAACTAATAAAGCGAACTTATAAAAACGAAATAAAAATGAAAACAATGAAAAATACAAAACTATAACGACTCTACTTCCATCTCCACCTGACAGCAAAAAAAGCACAACTACTCCATCTAGATAGAGTAGTAGGATATTACAGTTTGCATTCCATGTAGGCTACAGTATCTTGTGTCTTTTCACAAAATCCACAGGTATGTATGTATAACCTCATCGAAGATCAAATATCACATAATCATTGCACACGTCAATTAACGCTTGAGACTGAAGTACTGTAATAATAAATAAATGATATGTTCTGTCTCAGTGCAGAGGGTTGTGTCTCCGTCCATCACCCTTTACCCTGTCTGGGACAGTGAGGACAGAACTTCACCAGAGAGCCTCATCTGTGCCCTGAATCGCTTCTATCCAGAGAAGATGAGTGTGGAATGGCAATTGGACAGCCATAATCTAAACACAACAACAGTGGAGGAGAAGCTGCAAAGCATGGAGGGCGTTGAAAAAACCTTCAGTCGAATTAGCCAGATTAAACTGGATAAACAAAAGTGGAAAAAGGGGTCCATTTTTAAATGCATATCCAGACACAATGCAGTTGAATCAAATCAGTCAATCAGTATTTGTACAAGTAAGTTCCCCTAACAATCATTGAAATACTTAGCAAATCGTCTGTCAGGTGGAAACTTCATACTGTACGTCCAAAACAGTTACTTTTCAGGATTCAAATGAAAAATTAGCAAAAGTAGCAGATCGAAGAGCTGAAAACAACACAGTTAAAGGTGTATTTATCATTTTCAAGTATGATGTTTTCAACATTATTGTAACTTCTATCCTAGATAGACTTTTTATGACATTTTCTCTTTTCCTACAGTTTATCAATCTTCATCTCCTTCCATTAATCTGGAGACCCCCAGCTTCAAGACAGTAATGACGGCAGAGTCTGAGGTGAAAGCTACGTGTGTTATCCACACTGCCTTTGATGCCAGGGTCACCTGGTTCATTGATGGGAAAATCTCACCAAGTAAAAACAAAGTGGAACAAGCCAGCACCACAGCTTCTATTATCAGCAACCTCACTGTTTCCACAAGGATATGGAAGAGCCTCAGTAGCATAGCATGTAAAGCTGAACATTGCTGCTTCAGTACTACTGAGAGGACCGTGAGTGTTAAAGGTAGGAGATATTGAAAAAAAATGCTATTAAATGATGCTTGGTAGAACTGAACACTGGACATAAGCAACATTTCTTGTTTTTGTCATCAAGGTCATGCAGTGAGAGATCCATCAGTAGGCCTACTGATCAGAAGATCTTTACCACAAGCACTAAAAGACAGCGCTGTGCTGGAATGTCACGTCACTCAGATCTCCTCCAGTGATCTCTACATTACCTTTCAGGCCAACGGAACGGAGATCTCTGAGAAACAGTTTGTTGAACTTCCTGCAAGCACAGATCTCCATTCAATCACTAGACGATTCTCTGTTCCCAGAAATTACTGGGATGGACAAACAACCTTCACATGCACAGTGAACCAAGGCTTCTCCAGCAAGTGGGTGTCAAATTCCACTGGGAAGTTCTTTGGTAGGTGATTTATTGATCTTCTCATTTAATGTGCTGGTGAAATATTCCTCTTTATCATTCTTTTTCAGCTGTCATTTACTTGTATTCAATTCGCAATGTGACTTTTAGGTGATCCATCTATTGAGCTTCTTCTAGCTCCAAGTGAAGACCAGGGATCACAGAAACTTGTGTGCTCTGGATGGGGCTTCAGCCCTCAGATTCAGTGGCTTGGTGAGTCTGTGAAGACATCTGGACCAACCAGTGACATCAGGATGGGTGAAGATGGACGTGTTGCAGTAACCAGTCATCTCAACATGCCTCAGAATGAATGGAAAACAGGGAAGATCGTCACCTGTGAAATCTCAGAACCCCAGTCAACTAAAAAAGCAGTTAGCAAAAACATTAGTATCTGCTCAGGTAAAATGAAACACAAGAAAGTATCAGCATATTTTTTCTGTGTTAGAAAACTGTTTCTTAATTTGTCCATGTCTGACAGTCCATTTAAGACTAAATTTAAATATAGCTTCCATACATTAAAACAACCCAGGCTTTTTAATTGTTTGACAGAAACGTATACAGTTGATTTTTCTGCGACTGACTTTCCCAACTTGCTATTGCTATAGCTCATCAACCCTCCCCTCCCTCCATTAATCTGGAGACCCCCAGCTTCAAGACAGTAATGATGGCAGAGTCTGAGGTGACAGCTACATGTGTTGTTCACACTGCCTTTGATGCCAGGGTCACCTGGTTCATTGATGGGAAACTCTCACCCATCAAGAACAAAGTGGAACAGGCCAGCACTGCAGCTTCTATCATCAGCAACCTCACTGTTACCACAAGGAAATGGAAGAGCCTCAGTAGCATAGCATGTAAAGCTGAACATCGCTGCTTCAGTACTACTGAAAAGACCATGAGTGTTAAAGGTAGGAGAGCTGCAGAAATGGAAAACAATTGCTATCACGTGATACTTGGTGCTGAACACTGAACGTAAGAAACATTTTCTGTTTCTGTCTTCCAGGTCATGCAGTCAGAGATCCATCAGTGCTGATCAGAAGATCTTTCCCACAATCACTAAAAGACAGCGCTGTGCTGGAATGTCACGTCACTCAGATCTCCTCCAGAGATCTCTACATCACCTTTCAGGCCAACTCGACGGAGATCTCTGAGAAACAGTTTGTTGAACTTCCTGCAAGCACAGATCTCCATTCAATCACTAGACGATTCTCTGTTCCCAGAAATTACTGGGATGGACAAACAACCTTCACATGCACAGTGAACCAAGGCTTCTCCAGCAAGTGGGTGTCAAATTCCACTGGGAAGTTCTTTGGTAGGTGATTTATTGATCTTCACATTTAATGTGCTGGTGAAATGTTCCTCTTCATCATTCTTTTTCAGCTGTCATTTACTTGTATTCAATTCGCAATGGGACATTTAGGTGATCCATCGATTGAGCTTCTTCTAGCTCCAAGTGAAGACCAGGGATCACAAAAACTTGTGTGCTCTGGATGGGGCTTCAGCCCTCAGATTCAGTGGCTTGCTGAGTCTGAGAAGATATCTGGACCAGCCAGTGACATCAGGATGGGTGAAGATGGACGTGTTGCAGTAACCAGTCATCTCAACATGCCTCAGAATGAATGGAAAACAGGGAAGATCGTCATCTGTGAAATCTCAGATCCCCAGTCAACTAAAAAAGCAATTAGCAAAAACATTAGTATCTGCTCAGGTAAAATGAAACACAAGAAAGTATCAGCATATTTTTTCTGTGTTAGAAAACTGTTTCTTAATTTGTCCATGTCTGACAATCCATTTAAGACTTAATTTAAATATAGCTTCCATACATTAAAACAACCCAGGGTTTTTAATTGTTTGACAGAAATGTATACAGTTGATTTTTCTGCGACTGACTTTCCCAACTTGCTATTGCTATAGCTCATCAACCCTCCCCTCCCTCCATTAATCTGGAGACCCCCAGCTTCAAGACAGTAATGATGGCAGAGTCTGAGGTGACAGCTACATGTGTTGTTCACACTGCCTTTGATGCCAGGGTCACCTGGTTCATTGATGGGAAACTCTCATCCAGCAAGAACAAAGTGGAACAGGTCAGCACCGCAGCTGCTATCATCAGCAACCTCACTGTTACCACAAGTCAATGGAAGAGCCTCAGTAGCATAGCATGTAAAGCTGAACATCGCTGCTTCAGTACTAGTGAGAAGACCATGAGTGTTAAAGGTAGGAGAGCTGCAGAAATGGAAAACAATTGCTATCACGTGATACTTGGTCCTGAACACTGAACGTAAGCAACATTTTCTGTTTCTGTCTTCCAGGTCATGCAGTGAGAGATCCATCAGTGCTGATCAGAAGATCTTTCCCACAATCACTACAAAAAGACAGCGCTGTGCTGGAATGTCACGTCACTCAGATCTCCTCCAGAGATCTCTATATCACCTTTCAGGCCAACTCGACGGAGATCTCTGATAAACAGTTTGTTGAACTTCCTGCAAGCACAGATCTCCATTCAATCACTAGACGATTCTCTGTTCCCAGAAATTACTGGAATGAACAAAGAACCTTCACATGCACAGTGAACCAAGGCTTCTCCAGCAAGTGGGTTTCAAACTCCACTGGGAAGTTCTTTGGTAGGTGATTTATTGATCTTCTCATAATGTGTTGTTGGTGAAATATTCCTCATTTCATAATTTAATTGTACTCAATTTGCAATGGAACTTTTAGGTGATCCATCAATTGAGCTTCTTCTAGCTCCCAGTGAAGACCAGGGATCACAGAAACTTGTGTGCTCTGGAAGTGGCTTCAACCCTCAGATCCAATGGCTTGCTGAGTCTGTGAAGATATCTGGACCAACCAGTGACATCAGGATGGGTGAAGACGGGCATGTTGCAGTAACCAGTCATCTCAACATACCTCAAAATGAATGGAAAACTGGGAAGATCGTCACCTGTGAAATCTCAGACAAGTCAACCAAAAAAGCTGTTGGAAAAAACATTAGTCTCTGCTCAGGTAAAATCAAACAACCAGAAAATAGTGCCACAAAATAACAAAATTATGATTGCTATTATGAAGCATGTCATGGAATAAAATCATTCTGAATTATTTCACACTGTACAGTTCAGAATATACAGTAAATTTGAATTAATTCAAGGGATTCATAAGACAATACACAAAAATAGATTGTTCATTCATTCACTCATTCATGCAGTCAGTCATTCATTCATTCAATAACAGCTAAACAGCTCACTGCAAGCAATTGAAAACTCCACATGTCATTCCTTTTCAGCAGCGCCATCATCTCAGAATGTTGCTGTATTTCTTGAGGGCCCACCTCTCAAGGAGCTCCAGGAGGTAGATGAACAGGTGCCCATCACCTGCCATGTGGTTGGCCCAAATCTTGATAGTATTTCCATCCGTTGGAAAGTGAATGGGACAAAATCTTCTCAGAATTCTACTAAAGTAATACCACAAAGTCACAGTAATGGGACAATGACTATCAGGAGCATCCTGAAAGTGCCAGCAAAGACATGGGCTGCATACACACAAGTGTCCTGTGAGGCAAAGCACCAGTGCTCCAAGCAAGGCTATGAGGTTCATATCAGCAAAAACAGAGATATAGGTGAATGGATTTTATTGTATGTTCAGTTTGGTGCAGAATTAATCAATTCACTCAGCTGTGATTAGGCTACTCTGAGATGACAATGCCTAATTAGTTGAGTTTCCTTTTACCACATTAACCCATGGTGTCCCTATTTTTGGCCTTTCATTATAGGCACATTTTTTGAAGATAATGTCAAAATAACTTCAGAAAATGTCAAAATAACTTCAGAAAATGTCAAAATAACTTCAGAAAATGTCACAATTGTCGCAATTGAATTCAATTGTGAATGGTTGTACCTTTCCCCAGTATCAGTGACCCCCTCCCCACCGTCAGCCACTCTGCTCCAGGGTTCTGGTGGGCTTGTGTGCCTGGCGTTTGGCTTCAGGCCTGCAACCATCAACATCACATGGCTTCTTAATGGCAGCACGGAGCTGCAGAGCTACAACACCAGTGAACCCAGCAGGGATCCGAATGGGAAGTTCAGCATCCACAGCCAACTCCACCTGCCCCCACTAGACTGGCTCCCCGGGGTGGTCTACACCTGCAGGGTGACACATACCACAACCACCTTAGCCCTGAATATAACCAAACCAGGTGCCTGTTTGTCTCCATATGTCTTTAATCTGAAGACTCACCTCTTCAGACTCCACCTTAGCTTGTAGCACTTGCTGTAGCACTTGCCCTAGCCTTGACAACCTTGCAGGCTTATGCAAAGGTTAAAATGTAATTTAGATACAGTAGCATGTTATTTAGACAGATGCCACGTTCATTTCTTGACTTTGAGATACATTTTTTGATATTATACTGTTTAGACTGATGATAGGTTATTGGTTTATCTATGATCCTAGATTACTATCTCTATGCATTTGATGTATCACCTTGTGTTTACCTTGCTTACTGTAAATCGTTCTGGATTAAGAGCATCTGCTAAATGCTTAAATTGTAAATTGCAGATAAATTATTGCTTAAAGTAAAAGGGTAACTTCCCTGATTTTGAACCTGAATTTTGAATCCTGTTGTTCTATTGTGAGGAAGAACAATATAGGATTCAGATTAAATATCTGCTAAATTGATATTTAATCAAAAGAAATGGTAGATCTCTGAAGGGACATCATTAGATCCTCACCTAACACCACCACACCGCTGATAGGTGCAAATGATAGAACCTGGCGGTTTTGGAGTGTTCATGACATACTTAATTTAGCCTTTTGTTTACACTTTTACCAATGTGATGTACCTAAGATGTTCTACAAGTAATGAGTTACAGTGAGATTTAAGAGACTACAAGGATCAACTTATTAACCATTTAAACCCTGCATACTTTGTTCACCGGTCTACTAATTGGTCTAGTTTTCCCCCTCCACACCAAATATTTTCACCAAATGTCTGCCTACTATAGCATGCCCTGAATAAGGATGCAAAATACAATTTGTATTACTGCTTTGGCTTGTCACACGATCATTTCAATGTTGATAATATTTAACTCACAAATCTCTTTTGCATGTCTTTTACAGAGGTTCTAGAGGAGGCTGTGTTCTTTGACGAGAGCAGACATGAACCTATCATTCAAGACTTAGAGGTGAATTGGTACATGGCCATCACCTTCCTCATCCTCTTCTTAATTTCTCTTCTTTATGGCACCTTGGTCACCCTCATAAAGGTGAGGATAGAATAGCACTCTTTCAGGGTAGTTGTACAGCACTATGTATTGTTGGAGTGGTTTGCATTATTCAATATACCTGTTCAATATGTATTAACCACTTAAGCCCTATATACTTTGTTGAATGATGAATAGCGAAAATAGCTAATCTACAAGCTCAAATCATTGTGATGCCATGCGTTGTGAGCATGTAGATCTGCTATTTTACTACTGTTACCCTCCATTATTCTTTTAGACTAAATGATGAAGACCACCGAAGGATGTAATGGATCTCTAAGTGTGTGCCATGATCATAGGAGGGTATTTTCTTTTCCTTTTTTAAGAAACATACCTTGGTTTATTATTTCTGAAATTGCTATTGCATTTATTTTAGCCTACTTTATTTTATTTGACTTGATTGAAGATTTGCTATTAATGTGGTGTAGCTTGTTTACGATGTTTGTTTATTCTCATGGCTTTTCCAGTTTTGTATACCGCAAACCAAATCAATAAAACTGAAAACAACAAGTTATGTTATGTTGTTATGTATGTTATGACCTCCGCTGTTGTGTTAATGATTGATGCATGTTTTTATGCATCAATCATTAACACAACAGCGGAGGTCATACAAAACCACACTTGATTTTAGTACAAGCAGAGGGAACCACAACGTGTCGTGTAGTTAACTTGTTTTACCAAGATTTTCCACTAGAGGGAGCAATAGCTCCGTCTGGCATTTTATCATAGAGATTTGTCAGCTTTAGAGCATTGGTTCTCAACCTTTTCAGGCCACGACCCCCACAATAACCATATTTGAACTTGGTACCCCCCACAATAACCATATTTGAACTGGGGACCCCCCACAATAACCACATTTGAACTTGGGACCCCCTACAATAACCATATTTGAACTTGGGACCCACCACAATAATCATATTTGAACTGGGGACCCCCAAAATAATTAATTTGAACTGGGACCCCCCACCCTGACAAGTCTGGAATTTTAGGAGTTGAGGCATTACATTTTGTTTGACTCGGTTACACAGATAAATATTGTGACAATAGCAGATCTACAAGCTTGTGAGCTTTTTTTTTTTTCTAACCCTTTCTTATATTGTTTGACAATTTGGCCAATGTTGTCCTTAAATTGACACTTCACTGTCATCTGGGGTCCTGGGGACCCCCCAAAAATCATTTAGGGATCCCCCTGGGGGTCCCGACCCTCTATGGTCCTGACCCACAGGTTGAGAACCACTGCTTTAGAGGAAATTAGACTGGTGCGATGGCTGTTGGGTACTGGTCTACTCGGGGACGAGAAGTTGCGATGTATATGTACACGAGATTCCGTACATTTATTGTAAGAAGATTTGTTATTTAACATTATCAACATCTTAGTGTTTTGCATATTATTTAGGGGCCCACTTGGAATATCCTCACGGCCCACCACTGGGCCCCGGCCTACAGGTTGAGAATCAGTGACATATAGTCCACAAAGGGCTGCAACTTTCACAGGTATAATCTGTATGGTAGATCCACAAGGACAAGTAAAGTCCATGACGGACGACAGACAGACAGACAGACAGACAGACAGACAGACCTTTATTCAGGAGTTCCCAAGGGGGTCCCCAGATTATTTGCATGTGCAACATTGTTTTCTCACTCAACAGTAAATAAACCAACATACAGTATAATAGTGTATACAGGGTACATGCACATTTATAAAGTGACAATTTAAGGACTTTTAAGACCTTTTTAACTTGATTTAAAAAAAAAAAAAAATACAATATAATAAATAAGACCATTGCGTCAAAATAAATCGACAAACTCTTAATACATGCACTGAATTTCTGTACGTAAGCGTACGTATACGTATACCATTGTAATCCACAAATCTTTAGAACCGTATAATTTCTGTGCATTTATTGTAAGATTGTAAGATGTGCGAGAGTGCCCACTGGTCTGTCAGATGCTTGAAATCAGCTGTGAATATTAAATGTGAAGTTTCAGAGGTGGGTTTCCATGACGACACAACTAGACACATTAAGAAATGGTGTGTGAGAGGATGACTGTGTGTTGAGTTCTGTCTGTCTGTCTGTCTGTCTGTCTGTGTGTGTGTGTGTGTGTGTGTGTGTGTGTGTGTGTGTGTGTGTGTGTGTGTGTGTGTGTGTGTGTGTGTGTGTGTGTGTGTGTGTGTGTGTGTGTGTGTGTGTGTGTGTGTGTGTGTGTGGTGTGTGTGTTGTGTGTGTGCGCGTGTGCCAGAGTGCATGTGCGCGCGATCGCACGTATGCACCCTGTCTATGAGTGTGAGCTGTGTGTTTGGATCTGCCGTTGTGTACATTGTGGGTTTGAAGGAATGCACATCTGGGAGGGATGAGACGCAGGGCTCCTCACCATTGGCCGCTTCAAGTGTGACCTGGCACCGAGTGTGAACCCGATTGGCTGGGGACCGGGTGGCAGCCAGCCTGAGCCTGTGACGCTGTTGCCGGGATGGAGTCACGGCGTGCTGCTGCCAGTCTTAAACGCCAAGGGGCTGCCGACAGGGAAGCAGGGCACCATGCCCAGCAGGCAGCCAGTGAGCGTCTCTCTGTCTGACCTTCCACACCCCCCTTTCACTCCTATCCCCTTGTGCCAAGTCCCCCCCCCCCCCTCACACACACACACACACACACACACACACCCCTCTGGATCCTTGCTTGACCCCACACCTTGTCTCTACTGGCAGCCATGGAGAAGTAATGGCTGAACATCTGCATCGAGATGATTGTCAAGATTTATATGAGTGCTTCTCTAACAGCCACTTGACTGGATTGGTATAATTATCATCGTGGTCAGCGGGGTACATCATTACCATGATTACTGCACAATGTTTTGAAGTGCCATTCTGCAGGTGGCCCTCCCTCCTTGGACATCTTGTCACTCCAGGTTCCATGTGGAAAATCAAGGGAAGTATGGTACACTGCAAACTAAAAATGTAACTCTGAGAGGGTGTAAATGTAACCAAATGGACCCATAAGAATCCATTTGGTTACATTTGCAAGTGGATAAATTAACATGAAAAAGAGGATTTTCATGTATACAATGTGGAAATAGGGTATTGTTGTCACATGCACATCATAGCCAGGTGCTGGTCTGAAAATAAGTAGCTGGGAATCCACACGCGGTAACGTTGGAGCCACTGAGGCCTTTAGGTCTAAAACATGCAACTCCAATTTTAATATCCATTGAGGAAACAACATGTGATATGATTTATTAATAGGTTTAAATACAGCATAACTAACTTTCAGTCAGGAACACTAACGTCAAAGTACATTAAACCATTTATTGCAACAAATGGAATACAGTTAAACTTGGCGTTAAAGGCTCTCTGAGATGGTCCCTGAATTTTGTCCAAGCAGCATGCGAAGCAAAATCAGGGAACGATAAGCAAAAAAAAACATAGGGATACAATAGCAATACAATAAGCAATACATTAACATATTAGCTTGAATCAGCAGACATAAAATCACAAGTGTCTGAGCCTATGCCAGACTCTGATCAAAAGGAGGCAGCTAAGCAGCAGCGAATGTGAAGCAGGCAGCAAGTAAAGCAGAGATCTAGTCTAGTGAATACAAAGTCGTATTTAAAGGAACCTCGCGTGAGCTCTGATTGGAGTATATGAAAGTGTGAAGTAATGACCAGCCGAGCTGTGAATGGTGAATAGGAAGCTATGCTGATTGTTTACAATCAGCTGACTGACAGCCGATTACACCTGAGGCGGCAAGACTTCCGTGTCCTGCATGAACTAACGCTATGTTTCATTAACACCTAACTGCTCCCCCTTGCACTCACGTTGAGCAACACACTGCTGGGTCAAATGCTGAGTTTCCATTCGGGAACATTACAAATAACCTCTTTTTAATCTTGTATAGAGAGATACATTGGCTGGCTGCGACACCATCTACAGTAAGCAAGTTGATTGGTATAATGCTGTATAGCTCCCAGCTGCATTTGTGTGATGTAGACCTGAAGAAGGCCCCAGTGGGCCTAAACATTGTCATATTTGTTTATAAAGGGTAGCATGTGAGAAAGTGTAGTTCCCCAGCTTCTTACTAAATAGTTCAATCTTCCAAAAAACGTTATGAATATATGATAATCACCACCACTGAGGACCCCCTGGAAGACGAGATGATGCATCTCAAGGGGTTTATCCTCCAATAAGATTGAATTTTATTCAATTAGTAGGTGCCCTCCCTGACACTGGGGTCAAACTTTGTCAATATAAGAGTATGGAGACCACCTCCAACCACTGCAGATGTGCTAAATATATTGTATTAATACTGTACCATACAGATTGGTTAAAATAACATTTTATTCATTAAGTTAAGTCCTGAATTGTATCTTGAAGCATACCTCATGGTTTATCAGCAGTGGCCCCCCAAGGACTGGACCCTGCATGGAGTTGAGAACCGCTGGTCTAGAATGTCGTGTTCAAGTTTGTACAGCCACATAAACAAAAAGGACTAGCTTCATATGTCAAAACACCTTGACAACGTCCAGGATTGTCCAAAACACTGGGGAATAACTCACCTGCAATATGGAGCTGAGTGCGTGATTATTACTCTTTTTCTTTAGGAATATAAATGAAAGGCAACAGCTATTGCCATCTGTCTTTATTTATGGAAGGTAATATGTTCAAACAGATATGAACAGTAGTCTTCGAGATATCAAAAGAGTCGTGGTCTCATCTTACTGAGCAGATTTCAGCAAATGCTGTCTCAGCATTCCTTGGGTACATGGAGAGAGCAATCATGACTCGAGGACAAGAGCTGTGTTGAGTATTGTCTGTGTGCTGCATTATTTTTGAGTGAACTCATGATTAGAATAAAACTAAATAAGCAACATGGTTATCTTCAACTTTTTTTTAAGCCTAGAGGGCAAAACAGCCTGCTATGAAATTCAAAATACTCTGTAGAATACTTATTATTCATAAGCTGAGGGAAACGTAGGCGCCTAACACAGATGATATGGGTGGTGGGCCGTCAATCATTTCCCCTATTTTGTTTGTTCACTTGACAAATGAAAAAGAGTAGCAGAGTATGAAAGGCATAACAGACCTTGCATGGCCATTAAAACTAATCTGAAATTATATTTCACAAATTAGATATTTTACTGAAACAGCTACCTTTTAAAATCACCTGTCACCAACACCAAGTATACCAGTGCAGTACTCTGCTTTTCATCAGTAGATGTCAGGTTTCACACAGATCTGTGTTTGGTAACCATTAGTAGGTTACCAGCCCCCCCAACACTGCCAATGAGTGTATTATTAGTTACAATTTAAATCTAAGATAAAAGTACATTAAACAAAATGTTTAGAAATGTGTGTTTGGTAGATTATTTCTCTGTTGTAACAATACTTTGTATGTTTATATCCCTTTTAAGTGGTGCCCCCCATCGGATAAGATTGGAACGGTCCCTTAAAGGGGCTACACCATGAATTTCATTTTTTTTTAGGTTTTTAGTATTTTTTGGGCTCCCCAGTGTCTCTTGTACCCAATTTTTTTTTTTTTTAACATTAAGTCATTCATGCTCATTTCATGGATTTCCTGAATGGGCGTGTCTGAACAGGCCATTTCAGAATGGCAGGGCAAGTGATGTCACTTGCCCTGATTTTGCATTGATGATGGCCAGACAGAATTGCTCAGTAGCTCCCCCCTGCCCAATAGGACGTTTTGGTATTGCAGCTGAAAAAGCTTGGAATGACAGACAGTAAGATTGTGAGAAAAAATATCTGGATGTTTTTTAGGCTTACAACCTGTTTAAAACGTATTAGGGGGCAATATTTATATATAATATATATTTTTTTAATTCATGGTGTAGCCCCTTTAATGGCCTGGAGGTCTGTTACAGTGAGATCATATGGGTAGACATGGAGCCCCCCAGGTGTAGCCTACCTTCCACCTGGTGTAGGAAGCTTACAACAAGAGTTTATAGCAACAGCAGAATAAGCTGTTTGGCATTGGCAGAGAAGGTTTGTAACATTTTTCATGGCCGCAACTCAGCCTGCATGGTCATCCTGCATGTTCTTTACAAATGGGGCACCTTTTAAAATGGAAATAAATATGCTTTCCGGTATAATATATATAGGTTATTCCAGAGAAGCATTATTACAAGAGAGAAATAATCTAAATCTACCAAACATATATTTTGGAACATTTTGTTTTATGTTTAGTAACTTTGTTACTCAGGGAAAAATCTGCTATATATTTTCTTTTTCTTGTCCATAGACATTATTGCATGGAAGTGAAAAGGTCTATCAAGTACGTGAATAGACTATCACTCTACAGACAGGTGTAGTGGAGCTTTAATGCTTTATAATTTGCAAAGCATTGCAAGGAGAGAGAGAGACAATGTCTAAGCCAGGCTCTTCTCCTTCAAAGTCTTTTATGTATCATCCTTAAGGACGGAGCTCCGAACATGACCGAAACAGAACACTAACAGAATGGAACTGCAGTGGGATGCTACAGCCCCCAATATTTATAATGCTTTCTCTGGTCTTGATGTATGCACCACATAGGGAATTCTCACAAGTATTGTGTGAGGTTGTATTTTGCAATATAAAACAAAGATGTGTTGGTGTTCCTTTGGCAATATTTCCAATATTGAGATCCGCACAGTGCACACCCACAATTAAAAGAATTTTCCTCTGGCATTGTACCACATAGCAAAGTATTTCTTTCTCTTTCTTCAACAAAAGTCACAGCCACAAGCTGAATTCTGCCCACCTATAGGCTATTCAATATTCGTAGTGGCAACTTGTTTTGAAGTCATTTATTCATAAATGCATTAAAGTCAAACTTAGATTTTATTTATATGTGCACATGGTGGCATATGAAATATGTATGATGGCTGTATATTCACGCTGCTCTGAGCCTCACATTGGCAGTATGAATAAATGCATGAAAGTATAGGCTACATGCACATATGAATGCATAGGTCTATGCATAAAAGCATAGCATGCCTACTGGAGCGTGCAGGGCCGGAGGCATACCTGCATATGCTATTAGGCCTATTGTAAATCCAGGATATTAAGCATAGATGGGCACTGTAGGCAAGACAAACTGACATAATAACCTACTCAACATTATTTTTGCGAGGACCACACTGTCGCAAAAATAATGTTTTGATTTATGAACAAATAGAATTAAGGGGCGGCATTTATTCTAATTTATCCTTCTTTATTCTAACCCGGGGCGCGGCTTTTTATCCCTACTTTGTATTTTGTGCGCGCACCGGGTTCACCTAAGTTAACCGAGTCTACACGCACGCGCTCACACGCGGCCTACTTTTCTCCAGTGTCTATCGCACATGCTGAGAGAGAGAGTGGATAGAGAGGCGGATTCTTTTCGCAGGCTGCTGTTGCTGTGCCAATGCGCAAACAGTCCACGCCGTGGTGGGAGAGGTCTCCCCAAATCGAGGCTGCGCTCGAAACGATCATGCGATTGAGTGACGGGCGCGTCGTCATGCCTCCTGTGTCTCTCCCCTGCTGTTCTACGGCGCGATCGGTGAATCTGCGTTCCTCAATCCCCTGGGATCTACCGGACCGCAAGTGTTGCCATGTCCGCTAATTATAAGCCACTTTGGGCTTCTTTTTCTGTAAAGTTGCTTATAAATATTGTTAGTTGCGGGTTGCGTTTTTTTTTGGCTTGTTTCTAAAGTGTAGCTGCTTATTTGGGCTTGCTTCACAATTCAAAAAATAATAAATTAAATTATTTTGACCAGTGGTTCTCAAATATTTTCTTGTAATATGGAACCCCAAATTAATATGTATTTATCCCTAAACCCCCATCTGAAAATGTTTTGTGCCAGGGAGCCCCGTACCAGATTTGTGTTCCAAATATTCCACATTTTATTTCAATATTTTTATGAAAAATAGCAGATCTACAAGCTCAATCGCCATGCGTTGTGAGCCTGTAGATTGGATATTTTCAAATAGCCGATCTAGCTCTAATAATACAAACGCCTAATGGTAGGACTTCCTGGTTATCTGTAAAGGGGCAGAGTTTGTCTGTTATCGTTTCAGTCTTCTTCTTTGTGTGATTCTTTTTCTCTGCTACGTTATGTTCTAGCAGGCCACTTTCAGACACAATTTAGCCTAAAACTCCCTCATGTCTGTAGCCTTTGGATAGTGTAGCCTACTTTTAATTGTTCAGTATACATTTATAGCCTATTTGTTATTTGGCCATATTTTGCCTCAGAAGGGAACTATTCTATACTTCTTCTTCATTGACTTTCCGCCACACTGGATGCCTTACCTGCACTTACTGTAGCTGCCTCCCACAGGTCGGGAGCAGTTGATATCAAACTGTGCATGCGTCGAGTTACGGCTGCCTGCCTTTACTGCCTCCCACAGGTCGGGAGTATAACGCAGTTGATATCAAACTGCGCATGCGTCGAGTTACGGCTGCCGACATGCTGCAAACTTATAAAGGACTTTCATTCAGTGGCGTTCCCAGGAATTACGTTTAGGGCAGGCGAGATTTTTTTTCTCCCCCCCAACAACACTACACTGACTACAAAACTGAAAAACGCTAATAAAAACAATATGCAAGTATAATCAATGTACTGTATGTAATTGCGCTGGCCCTGGCGCCGCCAAGGTCTTGGCAACGGTGGTGAAAGGTAGCGCCCTCTGGATGAATCTCTTCTTCAGCGGTGGTCTCTTCATGTTGTAGTTTAGTAATGAATGGCTCAAGCTGCTCTCAGAGCCCCTTTTATGCCAGTTGAGTACAGGTGATGGCCCAGACCCCCAACCCTGGCACCCCATGCCCATGGCATGAAGACATTTGCATCACTATAGGCGAGGGTGACTGCCAACAGCGTGAATTAACATTGGAATGGGCCTGGATGCATATCAATGGTCCATTGAGTGTAAAGCGATGTGCGCGCAACATCATTAAAATAGCGTCCCACCAAAGATAAAATCACCACTGCATAGAACTAAAAGTCTGCAAATATTTTGAGTGCGCGCACATTGGGTGTTATCAGGGCACTGACCTACCGATGGAGACGACTTACATAAAGTTAAGTTTCAGTTTCGGACCATGTTGGAGGCGCGCAGTCTCAAGTGAACTGGGGCCACGTGGAGCACCACCGAGCGAGCTAAAGCGAGCAAGTTGCCGTGCTGAACGTTGCGACGTGCGCTTGAGCCTACTCAGCACCGTCCGAGTTATATACCGATTAGCCTCGGAAACCCATGCCTTTTTTTTTGTTTCAAAAGAAAAAAAGCCTGGGAGAACCTTGCACGAACGCTGGTCTTAAGACCTTGTTATTTCCTAACCAATCAGAGTGCTCCAAACCCAGGCGCTGGAATCCAGCGCCTGGGTTTGGCTCCGCCCTTCAAGACCATCGATTGGGCTCGTTCTTTCAGTCTATATACCGATAGGCACAGAAACGTAAACCATGTTGTGGGGACTGCTCTGCCTCCGGGTAGGTCAGTATCTCCTGATTACGCCAAATGAATGGTCTGATAAATCGCGGCTAGGTCAGTATGTCGGCCTACTCACCCATTCAATGGTCTGATAAAACATGATAATGTCCCATTCAATGCATTGATAGCATTCGAAACCGGTGGGTTACAATTAGCAGGTCACATAAAGGACCATTGATATGCATCCAACCAGGTCGGTCATTCCTGTTAATTCAAGCTGTGACACTCAACGTTGATTGGCAGGTTTTGTTAGCAAGGTGCGAAAACTGAAGCTTTGCAGGTCAAGTGCAGCTTCAAAGCTAGTGGAGCTGCGCTCTAGTAGGCTCCACCATCAGCCCACCCCTGGATGTGAGGGCCGCGTAGCGCCCCGAACCTCTAGTAGGTTTAAAGCGCTCATGTCGCCTCTTTTGGGCTTGTTTTCATAGACCTGGTTGCTTGTTTCTCTTCCAAAACCTGGCAACTCTGCGTACCGCCCTCGACAGCTCTGCTATCGGCGTCGCTCTCACAATGAATGGCTGCTTGTAGCAAAGGGAAAGCGGGGGGAGAGAGAGCGAGAGAGAGAGCACCGCGTCCCTTCCACTGAAAGGCTCCGCATCAACTTCCCAGCAGCGAGGCGGTGAGTGTCTGTCTGCCGCTGTATGAAGCTCTCTGCCGGGGTCGTCTGAGGATCAGCGACGGTGGGGGGAGGACGTGTGTCCCGTGGCCGGGTAGGTGACTCTAGTTAGCAGTAAAGAGTATATTTGGTTTGATAAATGATAAGTAGTCTACATACTGAACTAACTTTTATTGTGCGCAAGGTATGTGATTTGGGGGATGGGCTCCAGGTTGGCACGGCCATAAACTTTATATTCACCTTGATCGTAGTTCTTATTCTTGTTCCTACACAAACCTCAGCGCTTCATAGCAGGGGGGTGGTTTAATTCAAAGTGCAGTAACGTTACAGATATAAAGGCACGTTAGCGAAGCGTTGCAATGAATGCTGAAAATAAATGCACGGAACGCCAGGTTGGGACGTTTTTAAATGAATTGTGCCTTGTTGTCTCTCCTCTCCGCTGCGTGCCGCACTGGTTCCGTCTGGCTCTGCCCTCAGCTGTGCTGCGTGTCCTGGGATGACCTGTTGATGTCGGGAAAATGGAGAATGGCAGGGGGAGCGATTTCCCCCCTTCCATCCCCAAATACATTTAAATAAGTGACATTTGGTATTGACAGCCGCCGGTGTTCGATAGTCGTATATCACGGGATTGTCGCTTATTATTCGTCACTTTTAATTACAGTCTCGAGTGGGGCGAAAATCACTTGAAATGTTGATGCTCCAGCTGCGCGAGTGAGAGAGCATTAATGTGGATGATGACGAACCCCGAAACATATTGGAAGTGTGTTAGCTTAGCCACCTGGTAGCTCCTGGGCCTGCGGGAGGGTGGCACTCAGTACAGTACGGCATCAAAACATCTATGCTACCGGAAGGTGGCACATTCGCTGACTGTCTTTTATCGACTCGAGCGGAATTGTTCAGAATATCATCGGGATTTCGGGAGGAGTTACTGTTACTGACAGCACGAAATAGAACGTTTACTGCCCTTCTTGTGTCGCCCCTGCTCCGGATGCCAGCAGCCAGTCCCGGGCAGACAGACTGGCACAGATCGGTGCGGTGCGACCTTATTTATCTACTCCGTTTGATCTTGCATCCTCTCTCTGGCGCTTCCATCGGGGAGGACACGGACGCACTGACAAGGTATATGTGTGTGCCCCGGACCGGTTAACTGCAAAGTAGCTGTAAACTTCAGGATTCAAGTTAAAGTTTTGTCATCTATATAGTAGACTGACTGAGTTGCATTTGGTATACGGTATTCAGCACCAATACCAATATAGCATTGATTGGATCAAGACTATCATAGATGTATTTTATCGAGTCTGACTTTTACTTTAGTATCTACGATAGTCTTGGCCTGCACCCCCCAGTGCGTCCTGCTCTTTCACCAGTAAAGCCCGTACTTCTCCGTGCATGTACAAAAAAAACATATAAGGTGCTTACCCGGCTGCCCCACATGTTAACTCGCTCTTCGGAGTTTTTGTGCAATGTATTAGTCCATATTTTTCAATAAAGAAATATTTTAATCCCGTCTGTGGCCTAACAACATTCCCCCCTCGTTTACTTCCTGTTTACATTGAGTGTAATACCGACTTTCACCGGATGCGCCCCATCACTACCGCCCATCGAGGAATACAGGGAACTTCCGACAGAATCTGACACAGACGGGTTTAAAACACTTCTTTATTGAAAAATACGGACTTATATATTGCACATAGACTCCGAAGGGCGAGTTAACAACCCGGTAAGCACCTTATATATTTATTTTGTACATGTACAGAGAAGTACGGGCTTTACTGGTGAAAGTGCAGGACACACTGGGGGTGCAGGCCAAGACTATCGTAGATACGAAAGTAAAAGTCAGACTAGATAAAATACATCTATGATAGTCTT